>NC_142178.1:24372500-24686428 GCF_026936395.1 Plectropomus leopardus
AGTTAGGAGTATGATCAGATGATAAAATACTCTGCCAGCTATCTCTCGCCTGCCAACCAAACATACAGTGAGTCATACCCAGCAGTGGTGTAGTAGAGTCTATACGAGGAGTGTGTGAAAGCACTCAAAGTCACAAGGTTGATGTGGTGTGAACCATGTAGCTTCAGTAACATAATCCATTCTCTGCAGACTCTTCTTACACCACAGCTACATTAAAGCGGGTCACATTATTCACTCTTGGCTCATGAATCATGTGTCCCAATGTTAGGTTCAGTGGACCAACTGATGGAAATCAGTTTACATACTCAAGAAACTGAATCCTCACTGCAGTCCTTTATGTAACAGTCCGGGTGACACTCGATGCCTTGACACACTAATGGTCCACTCTATATGCATAATCATGATTAGCCGGGCAAGTGTGGTGCTAAGTGGCTGACGGCAGAGGTTTGATTTTAGTGAGGGTCTCACATCTCCGTCGGTGTGAACAGCCATCTCTGTAAATGTGCGCTTGTTATGTTGCTAGCCACTGAGGGTAACTGGGAGCTCTGAAAGCATCTTGGTCGTTCATGTCTGATGCCTTTCGTTGTAGAGCGACACAGCATGATACAATATAAACAGCGTTATTTGTTTTACATGTTTTTATAGTTATGTCAAAGTTAATACATTTAATGCTTAAACTCCCACACTAGTCTCTAGCCTCTGTGTCTTTGACTGGATGTTTGTAGTCATGCTAGCTGCTCTGTGGATGTCGACGGGAGGTGCCGAACTTTGGTCTAGACTAAAATATCTCAACAACTACAAAACGGACTGACATTCATGGGTCCCAGATGATTAATCCGTATAGATTTGGTGATCCACTGGGTTTTCCTCTAGCACTGTTATGTGGCTCAAATTTATGGTTTTGAGTTCAATCTATTTGATGGAATAATTACCATGAAATCTGAGGCAACGTGAAGAGAAAATGTATTTCCAGGTTTTCAGTGTTTACGGTTTAGCATCCAGAAAGGTTAATAAAGTTCCTTGTTTAATTCACATGACCAAGAACTAAAAGGGATCTTCCCATGTGTATGCCAGCTTGTCATAGGTATACTGTGCAAGATTTTTTTTTTTTGTTTGTAAACACATCTGCCAGCGAAAACTGTGAAATCAACCCTAGATTCACTTGTGTTGGTGTTTCACCTTACTATATTTGCATTTTTTCTGCACTGTGTCTGCGATTTACGTAGCTTCCCCTTTGAAGTGTACTGCTTACAGTCTTGCACCTGATCCTTTCCTTTTTAGAAGGTCCTGAACTTAAGTGAGTGCTGTGTGCATGTACATCCCAAACACAGCTAAATATGAAGAAAATTAAAAATAAAGGCAGAGGGCTGAGGAGTCTCTGTAGATAAATACAACACACACTTCTACTGGGCCATACATGATGATTAGAGGATTACTTTTGAATGAGTCGATGCATTCTTATTTAGGAAAACTCTGCATAGTGTATCTTAAACATTTTTGTTTTAAACATTTTACATGTGTTTTACACGTTTTACACATTTTGATGGAAATACTGGTCATAAAATCAGCTTTGTAGATAATTAATGTTTAAAATGTGCTCGTCTTTTTGCAGTTCAAAGAGTGTGTTGGTGAGAGACCTGGAGCGAGCCACATGGACACATTTCAGAAAGGGTAAGCTCTTCAAAATCTTAGCTTGATCCCTTTGGTCAGGTAAAAAGACTATTAAACACATCATTACATTTGGTGAATTGCTCACCATTTTCAGTTTTCCTTCAAAGCAGGTGTTGCACCTTTTAGCTAAATGCTGTTTTTACATTGATAAGCTACTGTCTGCAGCTCTTGGTGTTATCTTCAGAGATCTGTGTGGAATACTGTCATATTTATGATGTGCACTTTATCTGATCAAGACAGGCAGCTAAAATATGTGCATGTGTAAACTGTGAGGGGTTTCATAAGGTCTCTGACTGCTTTGTGTGATCAGTCATTGCTTCTTTTGCTAATTTGTTTTCTCTGTCGCATTTTTTAGGAATAACATTTCAAGAAAAGATGGCCTTCCTTCTCCTACACAGGTAGGTTCAAGTTGATATTTCCTTTTCCTTTGAGTCTCTCTGTCTCTTAGGTCGCATTGTTTGTTTCAGCCCTCTTCCTGTCACTCTTCACATAGTGGATCTGCTCTGCTGTGCATCTGCTGGAGAAAAATAGAGTATCCTATTGTAGGGAGACGGCTTTTGAAGAAAGGGAAGGGCTGGGTGTTGAATTTCAATGCTTTTTTATTTCTGACTGAAATGTGTCAGCGGCACCAAGTTTCAAAAACTGCCAAGTTCCAAACACATCAAATGCTTGCACAGACTTGTACTTTTCTTTACAAAAACTTTCCTGATTTTGAATAATTTCACAAGTCTTAGACTTTGCCATTTAAGCAAAGTTGAGTTTTTGTTTAAATAACATTTATTCAAAATGTTTCACTTGCTTTATAAAGAAAAATGTTGATTGTCCTTCAAAAAAGTATAGACAAACGATTGCTTTGATATCTTCTATAAAAAAAATAATCCAAATGATACCCTGTAAAATAAGTCAAAAAGACATTAAGACAAGATATAAAATTATCACAAGGTAGAATAAAAAGACACCATTTGATTTCACATGAACAAAACAAAATAGTAAAATAAAATAACCTAAATTAAAATAAAACAGAGGAATAAAAAAATGCAGTGCAGTTGCTGTGTGAGATGAGAATACCCCGGGACTTAACATGAAGCAGTGGCAAACAGAAAAGAAAAGCACTTAATAGGTTCTGTGGTACTGAACTTCATAACTCCATGTTACTCAGCAGTGTTTTGTTTCACTTCCGCAACTGTTTTGACAGAAATTCTTCTGCAGTTCCACAGAAAGATAAAATTTCATTTTTGACAAGGAAAGATTTTAGCATTTGTGCATAAAGGGATTTTCCCACTGATCTTAAACAAACAGTAGTTCCTCACCCAGCTGTTCAGAACATTGTGGAAAGGCCCGTACTTTTGATTTGAAGTTTTGTGTTGCTGTCAGTACAAGCAGAATAAAACAAGTCACCTTTTCCATCTGCTCGTCTCCTGGTTTAATCTGGACCTCGACACTGAACAGAATCCTGCAGTGCTGCACCAATATGCTGAATCTTTTTTAAGCAGGCCAGATGGATTCTGAGGCTGCAGCTCTGCCACCACCACAACACTGTGCTACTGAGCGGCCATCTGGCACCGGCATGGCGCCGATCTGAGAGTAGGCAGGTCCAACAGCCTGTCAGCTGGTTATTAAAGTCCGGGTCATCACACAGACATGATTGTTAGCATCAGGCCATCCCTGTCCTCCTCTGAGCTGCAGTTATTTAGATTAGTAATGTGCTGATTCTGTGTGCATGGTGACCTCTTCACCTGCTGCAGATTTTTCATATACCCATCTGATATATACATTATTTCTTGGCACTGTTAGACTATTTGACTTATGTATACAGTAATTTTGTGATCTGGCAGAAATTAGGATTATTCATTATTAGATCATTCGATTATTCGATCATTGTCGATTAATTTGTCAATTAATCTGTCGATTAATGTGTTGATTATTTTCTCTATTCATTGATTAGTGTCAGTCAGTGTTAACCAAAATCCAAGATTATGTCCTTGAATGTCTTGGTTTTTTTTCAGAAAGATATTTGATTTACTCTCATAGACAAGTGAAGAAACCAGAAAACATTCACATCTAAGAAGCAGAATTTCAACTCTTTAATCAAACTGGTTAATTGATTATCACATTATTTGGTTGACAATAACTTAATTATCTGTTGCAGCTCTACGTTGGTCACACAAAATAAAGCATCTCCTTGGACTCATCAGACACATTTGTGACAATTTTCTGACAATATATAACCTAAATGGTTGATCAAATAATCAATTTTCAAACTAGTCGACCGATTTATGATTATTTATGAATGATGACGAGTTATAAAAAGAACCTCTGCTTTACACCTGTTTCGCATCTTTTATATTTATGAAATATACAAACCCTTAATCTTAGTGTGTTGGTGACTTTGTATTGAAGTATGTTAGTGTCTTAAAATATGTTTGTGTATTTAGCGACTTAATAGTGTTGAAATGGATTTTATTTACGTCATAGCCAGTAAAAGTTAATCAGTTTATGGAGCAAGAAAGTGTTTTTGACCAGTGTGCCAGGCTAAACACAGAGTGAACATGTTGTACCCACAACTATAGAAAACTGAAAGCCGGAAGTGACAGCTGCAGATTTTTAAGCAGCTCAAATGTGCAGGCTAGGTTGTCTGTCTTAAAACATAACTGCAACATTGGCATGTAAATAATATGGTGACATAAACATTAGAATAGATTTTATTTTGTAGCAGATGAAACTTTTACTTGGTGAGCTGCACAGAAAGTGAGTGTGCAGGCACATAAATGATGTTGTAAGAGGGCAAAAAGAAAACAAAGCAATCAGACAGGATGTTTATGTCAGGCCAAATCCTCCACAATTTGTGTGTGTGTGTGTGTATTTGTGTGTGTGTATCCAAGGTTACATGCTCGGGTGTGTGCCATCTCAGCAAAAGGCCCCCTTAAATTTAAATTCCACTGTGTTTGTACACTGTGTGTGTAAGCCCCCCAAACACAGCTTAATCATTGTCTAATGCCCCCCCGCCCCTCCCCATGCACACACCCAGTAGCTCTGTCTATCTCACCCCTCCCTTGCACCAGCTGGACCTCTCATGATGATGTAATCGGGACTCGAGTGTGGTTCAGCTAACACAGTAGCTGATGTTCCACCACACAGAGTGGTGTGTGTGTGTGTGTGTGTGTGTGTGTGTGTGTGTGTGTGTGTGTGTGTGTGTGTGTGTGTGTGTGTGTGTGTGTGTGTGTGTGTGTGTGTGTGTGTGTGTGTGTGTGTGTTATAGTTGAACACAGCAGGATCACACTGAGCTTGCAACATCTGTGCTCCTGTTTATCCTCTGCATTACTCGTCAGAATATCTTGAAGCGGTTTTACATTGTTCACTCTACTCTGCCTGATGTCGCTGATTTAGTTAAAGATAAAGTTATCGTTTCTTCAAACATGCAGGTCTTTTTGTCAAAATGTGATAATGAATCATTTGCATATAAAAGTATTTGACAACTACAGTGCAGCTTGCTGAATAAACTTTGGCCCCTTGAGTCTGACAAGCAGATGATATAATTGTAGATCTGTCATGTGACAAGATGTTTTTCGGTCTGGACATCTCTTACCTCTGAGACCATAACTCAACATAACATTCACCCAGTAGACTCTTCTGTTTCAAAGTCTTAATGACTCCATATTTTTGATTGCATGATGGTAGCACTTAACAAGATGGCACTTAAAGTGCAGTAGTTAACAAGCATCAGTTTAGAACAAAGCAGACACAAGGTGATAATTAACAAGTTTTCCTGTGATCAAAAATGTTCTGATTAATAATGGATACCTGAGAACAGGCTGCCGTTATGTTAATGAACGAGGATGTAATGATAAATCTTTAAATGTTTGTAAATCGGCAACATTTTCATTATGAATGTTTTTTTATTAATTCCAAAAGAGGTTCCAATTTGAACAAAACCAATACCTTAAAGAGATAACTTTGCAGATTTTCAGCCAGCTTTGTATCATAACATCAGAATGTGGTAAACTTACCTCCAGCTTAACAGCACCCAGATTTCAATGCTCAGCTCAAATCTGCCGGTTGACATGAAATGTAGCAATTTTTGCTGACTCTAGGGCTGTACTTGCACTTTTTTGTATGCTGCCACCACAAACACAACCCCAACAAGCCGGTGCTGATCAACAACAAACCAAGATTCGGTTACTGCATGCCTATTTCTGGCCCTAAAACTCTTCAGAAACATATTTAAGTCCAGTGTTTACCAGTTAAACAAGAACATAACACCTAGGAGAGCCATACTGTTTCCTGTATGTAAAAAGGCTAAATAACTCAAATCAAACAGTAAAACTAAACATTGCTGATCAAATTTAAACCAAAATTCTGTTACTGATTTGCCCGTTTCTCACCTAGACATATTTCAGTGCCCTGTTTAAGTGTAAAATGAGATGGTCTGTTGCCAGCTGTTCGCCATTGTGTTAAACAGCCAAGCTTACATCACGTCACCCACCAGCACGAGCATATATTGGTCCGATGCAGCACAGAAAAGTTGAGTTATTTATTGATTTTGAAAAGAGTAGTTTGACTGTTTGTTTGTTTATTCGTTTGACTGGTGATGTGTTTGTGTGTACACTGAGTCTAGAAGCTGATGCAAAAGAGCATTAGTGCTCTGTTATTTAAAGGAATATGTGTGATCTGTGATAACGGGATCTTGAATGGTGTTTAAGTGAGCTGGTGCAGGATGTACTTATTTATGGAGGTGCTTGGAAAGCGGGGGGGGAGGTGCACTTAAATTGCAAACAGTGACGGTAAGAGTTACTCAGGGGGAAATTTCTGCGATCACAGTATGCACTTTCCCTGGCCACTAATGCCACTCTGTGTCCTACGTGATTCCTGTCACTTTCAAGTTATTTCTTCTGAAACAGCTGAGGAGATGTGATAACTTCCTGTTTTCAGCCGCCCAAAAACACACACAAACACACACACCTGAAACTAATTATGCAGCTGCACCGTAATCTCTTATGAACCTGCCAACAACAACAACAACTTAGTATCATGAACAAAAAAACAAAACAAGGGCTGTTGTAACCAGATTCAAGTGCACCCCTTCCTGTAAGCCGTCTGTGGCATTTATGAGGTCTAGTAGCAGTGTGTCTTGATCTGTTTTTCCTAAAAATAGCTTGGTCCCACGCCCAGACAGAGGAAATAGGACCCCATGGGCTTAGTGCTAAGTGATCCATGGACACATTCTAAATACATGACCCGCTGAGTATGTTGTTTCCTCCAAATTATTTACATTACACTAGAATTTGATTACACAGCTTTGATTGAGGATCAGTAAAGTGGAGTTTGAGATAGGAGGAGAGAGAGGAGAAGCTGGTGGGTGAAGGGTAAACAGTGGGAGAAGTAATGAGGTGCTGGAGAAGAAGGCTTGCATGTAATATCTCTGCTTTAAGCTGGATGTTTGTCTGCAGGGAGAGACAGATAGTGAGAGAAAAAAAAATCACCCTGTCAGCCTACGTGTGCTGGCTCACAATCTGTTTTCTTTTTTTGTCCTCACCTCCTCCCTCCCTCTCTTTCTTTCTAACACCCCATCGACCCCTCCCTCTTCACTGCCCTTGCTGCTGTGAAACAAACAAGTCCAGAGCAGCACCAGGGTGGGGAATATATGCATGTCAGGCAAGAAAGAAAGCAAGGAGGACTACTGTAGGGAGAGAAAATAAGAGAGGGAGAGAGGAAGGGAGGGGTGAGGGATTCCAGGGGGGTGAAAAACGAGGCGGAGCCAATCCACTCCTGCTCTCTCACACACAGCCTGAGACAGATGGGCGGATGTTTTGGCCGCAGAGCCAGCCAATCCCCAGCAGGGACCAGCCCCCTCCGCTAGGGCAGGGCTAGTCTGTGGGAGTGAGTGGCTCAACTTAAAGAGTGTGTTCGCAGGCTGGTCATCGTCGTTGAGCGCTCTTTTCTTTTCTCTGATGGTTGTACAGACGTCAAGGATGAAGATCCAGGAGTCACCTGTCACTTGTGAGACGAGGAGGGTTGGTGGCGGAGAGGTGCGAGGCTCGGACCCCGACCGAGAGAGCTGTGAGGATGTGCCCCGGCTGGACCTGACAGCACTTACTGAGGAAAACAACTGGGGAGGTAAAGCTACAGGCCATCCAACTGTTGTTTTTATGCTTTGATTTTTCTCGCACATGCAGTACTTTATTTCTAAATAGGTCCAAAATATCTGGAATACACACCTTTTCACACAATCAGACCACTCGCTGCCCTCAGCCCAGCTCTGCACATGGGTGTCTGGGTAGCAGCTGCACACCTTCTGCTGCCTCTCCTCCTCCTCCTCCTCCTGATGCAGCTCCTTCTGCCTCTCCTGCTGGATTTAATTGTAAAAGATCCTCTTAAGTTCTCTAGCCACCTATATCTGGACGAAAAACACACACTAGAGCCCTGCTTGTTTGCTCGGCTGGCAGTTTAAAGCAGCACCGCAGTTTGTTGTTTTGTTGCTGCTGTTGAATTAGACCACATGGGAACCTTGAATCTTGTATTTGTCTCTCAGGAGAAAATATGAAGGTGTAGTTAAGTTTAGAGCTCCTCCTGTGGTTTTATTTAAAGAGCAGTGTTGATGTTTTTTTTTAACCAGACTCTATCAGTTACTTGGCATTTTTTGGCACTGAATTGTTTCCAGACTGAGCTGCAGCTGTAATTCCCAGTCAGAAATCAATCATTAATAGGACTGGTGATAACAGTGTACCAGTCAGCTGGCTATAGAAACTTGGCTTGCATTCAGAGAGGTATTGATCCTGGTTTAAATGTTCAGACTCCATGTAAAAGGCTGTTTAAAATTGATGTTGCTAAATGTTTGTTGAATGATTAGTGATGGTGATTTTGCAATCAATAGCTTTGCACAATATCAGATTTAAATGCATCTAATGAAGTATGTCAGGATATTTCCATCATTTCTAATGCAGAGTTTGCAGAAACAGTCACGAGCGCTGAATTATTTCTCCTCCGTATTGCTTTCAGGCCTCTTTTGAGTTTGTTATTTCGTGTGTTTGTTTATGCAGCAGTGTTGGTGTTTGTGGAGAAAGGAAACCATGCACAATCGCTGTGCACTGAGTACTGTGATTGTTGTGTTAGGACATTGCGACACAGCGGAGGTGGGTGGAGGTATCCGTGTTGAGAAGTGAAAGCCATGCATTTTGTTGAACTGTACGCTGGAATGATATCCAACAGGTTCATTTCACACTTACATACAGTCAAAGGGCATGTCGCGGCATGTTTTTTCCGCTGCAAGCCTTGATCCTCACACCCACCACTACCACCAACACTGTTTCCTGTTTGATGTGGCATTCAGAGCAAAATGTTCCATGCAATAAATCTTTCAAGTTCAGCAGTCTCGTGTGTAGCATTAACACACCATTGCATGTTTTATGGAGCTCTCTAGTGGTCAAATGTGAGACCTGGAAAAACAACAGTGAGAGGCTGTTGTTGTTGTTGCTGCGTGCAGTATTTGCAGCACGAGACAACAAACTGTTTCTGTAGTCTTTATAAAGGTGTGGTGTTGGATTAGCTGTCTCAGTCCGTACACAGCATGTGCTTGTAATTAAAATGAAATTTGCTTGAGGTAGGAGGTAGCAGAGGGCACTCCTGTACAGTGCGAGGAAATTTACAGTCCAGATGGCTGTTTCTGATATTATGAGAATATTTTTTTGTTGGATCACTTGCCTTGTGTGTTTCTTTCTTGGCTATTCTCTTTCCCGTACATTCTGTCCTCGATACATAACTGAGTTCATGGCAACGAGGACACCACAGGGAGCCTACATGATTGGCTGTGACAGGCCGTTCACACACAATACAGTATCTCCTTTAGGTGTACGAATATATCAGGTCCCTAGAAGCATGAGTGTGAGCTGGGCTTGCTACTGGACAAACTGCAATTGTGTAAATGTAGGAAAGCCAAAGAGGGATTTGTGTTCTGGCAAATCAGGAAAAGCTGAATAAGTAGTTAATAACGTGGTATAATGGTAGTAAGTACTGTGAGTGCACACTGTGCAGAAGGTGTAATACTGTACAAATGGACATGTGGGTTGGTGAGGGCATTAGGCAGTGGTGTGAGGCCTTTGTCCCAGTACACTCTGTGCCAGCGCCTGTCATGCTGACCTGATATTTGCTGTTGCTCTGTCCTTGCCAGCGATGGTAGAAAGACATTAATGCGCATTTCATCAAGAGTCTTTAGCTCATATGTCTCATTAACTAGATTTATGGGAATGGTTGTTATTTTGATTTCACATATTGATTGCAAAAAGAAGGAGGCATGTTTCTTCCTTCTGTTTCTTTGTTTTCAGTCCTTCATCTTGTCTTTTCCTTCTCTTGTTCTTTTCAAGATTCACCATTCTTTAACACCCCTTTCCTTGATTTCAAAAGAATTTTCCACACAAGTTGTTGTGATGGTAAGTGTTGTGTTACCATCGGTGCTGACTGGCTTTGCCGCAAACAACTCGTCAGAGAGAAAGAAAGAAAAGGCTGTCTGAATGACCTTTTCCGCTGCATGGCAACATGCTTGAATGATCTTGAACATTGTGGCCGAGCGTCTCACACTCTCAGCAACCTTTAGCAAAATGGCAAACTGGCATGTTTTTTTTTTTGTTTCATTAGTCTAGTTAATCCTGAACCATCAGCAAGAGGTTGATTTAAAGGATTAATTTCAAATGCCATTGAGCCTCTGTGGCCAGCTTCCTTTCTCTGCACTCTGAGCAAGATAATAGACCTCAAAGGAGGACATTCGACGTGATTGAGAGTCTCACCTGCCGCTGTGAGCGAGCACTAACATGCCAGAGAGTTGCTGCGTGTTAAACTGCACGTATGTAAAAGTACAGGAGGACTCGTGGGACCACAGCTGTAATTTGATCTAAGTTGCTTCTCGTTTGGCCCAGCTAAGAAAAATATGCATGTGAAGTTTTAAACTGGGCGTGCATATTTACACGTGTGCTTTCTGACACCTTGAATGTTTGCACTGACGGTTGGTTTCCCTCAGAGCTTGTTTTTTATCTCCCTCCATCTCTCCATGTGTTACAACTCCTCTGTATATTTCTAAAGTCTCCTGACACCTGATGTAATAGGTCTCGCCTTTTCCATGAAATCTACTTTATTGTTCCTGCTGAGTTTCATGTTTTCGCAGAGTTTCTATAGAATTTTCCTGTCTTATTATAACACTCTCGACTGTCATCAACAACCTGATATTTCTCTGTCTGGTCTTTCTCTTATGCACATGTGCTTGGACAGATACAGACCATGTTTATCTCTCACCATGCAGAGTGGAAACTTAAACACAAACTCATCACCGTACCTCTCAACAGGGGTCATGCCCTGACATTATCCCACAGAGAGTCAGGCATTATTAATAGCCTGAAAATTGTCAGGGGGTATCTGCTTGGCTATTTTCAACAGACATAATTATTACCAGAGTGGAGACTGTAACCAGGAAATGAACAGAGAGAGGGAGAGTGGGCGTGTCTCACCCACATTTTCGGAACATCATCTGTGACCGTCGAGCCCCACAGGAAGGCTTTTTGTCCCATGACGGTTTTGAAGAGCTTTGCCACGTCCAGAGAGTTTTACATCGACATAGAGCATCCAAAACGACTTTAGCAGGGAGATAAATTACTTTAGTGTCTTGGAAGAGAATATGTGCTGATCCTTAGAAACTGAACATATTGTTGGACTTTTTCAGAACATTTTGATACATGATTTAAAAAAAAACAAAAACTTTTATTTAACACACACTCACATTAACACGCTAATTTACTTGTGCATGAGTGTGCACACCTCAGTATTTTTTCACTATTTTTTGACATTTTATAGAGCAAACAATTAATAGATTTATTGAGAAAATAATCTGTGATCTGTAATTAATAATGAAAAAAAATTGAAAAGCAAAAAAAAATAAAAAACAGACACCTTCCATTGATTAAGTCATTTAAAAACAACATATAAGTTACCTATATGCCGAAATTTTAGTTGTAGCTCAATTTTTGAGTTAATTGTATCTGGTTAAAAAAACAACTTAAATAGATTTGATACAAGACATGAAAGGATTCAGATTCAATTTGCAGATATGATACTGAATTTATAGTCCAGAAAATGCTGCTGAACTCAGCTGCAGAGTAAGCTGTGTTTTCTTATGTAATTTTGTAGCTACAGTCCTCTTGTTGACAATATGGTGAATCTGCTGTTGTTGTACTAAGGCAAGCTTTTTGTGTACTGGCTGGTGTTCACCACATTTCCAAGAACTCTGGACTAACCTGTCTTTCCTTTGCATTGTGACAAATGTCCTCTCTTCTCTGACAGCAGAACAAGTGTCACGTTTTTACACAAAGCCTGTTTGTTGTTTGTGTTTCTCAGAACCAGTCCCAGCGTTCTCACCACTACAGAGGGAGAGCATGGACCGAGAGGAAGCTCGACTGTCCCCTCACGCCGGGGGACGTCTGATCCGCCAGCTGCTGGAAGAGGACAGTGACCCAATGTTGTCCCCACGCTTCTACGCCTATGGACAGTGCCAGCAGTACCTTGACGACACTGAAGTGCCTCCCTCACCACCAAACGCACACTCTTTTGTTAGGTAAACTTGTTTATTTATGGAGATGCAAATACGTTTTCAAACAACTCATAATGTGTGACGAATGTTAGAGAAACCTTGTTCCTGATCCACAGCTGTGACAAGTTGAGGAGAAAATAAAACTTAACTTGCAAAATACTGATTCGTTGCAACACCTACTTCTCCTCTGATACCCCTTGCTTGTTGACAGGATTGGTTCCTTAGTTCTTTGACGTACCAAACAGTGCCTGTCTGAATCTGTGTTTGTGAGACTCAATGCAGTTCCATGGCAGAAACTGCCATGGCGTTGGCTCATGATATGTCTTGGAGCATATAAAAAACATTATGTGGCTTTATAAAGAATAATAAAAACTTGGTTTTCACTGGAGGGTAAAAGTATTTTATGAGTATTATTACCTCTCCAGTCGCAGGCGAAGTTCGTCTCTTGGCTCCTGCGATGATGAGAAAGAGGAACTGACGTCCGCTCAGATCACAAAGAGGATCCACGTACTGAGAAAGAAGATCCACAGGTTTGAGGAGAGGTTTGAAGAGGAGCGGAAATACAGGGTAAGTACAATTGTAACGAGCACTAAATTTATCACCTTGAAAATAACAAAATCTGACTCAAAAGACATTTTTACAAACCACAAAAGAAGACATTGACTGTCTAAAGAGACACCCATGACTTAATAAATCTAATTGTAAATACAGAATTAGAGGTCTGCGACTGTTTTTTATGGCCAGGTTCCTCATAAAAAGACCACACAGAGCTCTGCTTAAGAATTATGGTCAAATTACCTTCACGTGAGCGTGAATTATTTGCTGGTTCATATGGTCTCATCTGTCCTATTTCTCTTTCTGTTCATCCAGCCCTCCCACAGTGATAAAGCTGGAAACCCAGAGGTGCTAAGATGGGTTAATGAACTGGCAAAGCTTCGTAAAGAGCTAAAAGGTAAGAAATCCCTAACACAACTGTCTATTATGATGTAAAACTACGGTCAACAATGCTCATACATATTTTTCCTGTTCTTCCTCCTCCTCTTCAGAAAACAAGCTGATGAAGTCTGAAGAAGACCTGCCACCTCTGACCCGCCAGCGCAGCAACACGCTGCCCAAAAGCTTTGGCTCTCAGCTGGAGAAGAAACCACAGCAAGAGAAAGTGCCGAAGCCTCCGGTGGAGAGCAGCCTGGAGACAATCCTGAAGAAGCTGCAGGAGAAGAGGGAGGAAGTGAACCGCCCCGAGGACATCAAGGTACGACTGCGTTACACACTCACAATGACAAATAAATAAAATATCAGCCAGCATATCCAGCAAATGGATGTTTGGTGTAAGATAATCAGCATACATTTTAAAGCAGGCGGAACTAACTTCTGAAATGTTTTGATATTTCACTTCCTGACAGGATATGACACGGGAGCAGATCGGAGCGGAGAAAGTCGCCCTGCAGAAAGCTCTGCTCTACTATGAGAGCATACACGGTCGACCAGTAAGTCTTCTGTCAAACAAACAAACACGTACAAAAAGACACACACAGCCTCCTAAAAAGGCCAAGTGCACATCAGATCTCCTGCCAGCCATGTCAGCCCAATCATGAGAACATGCTGTCCAGCACTTCATTATGACCCAGATTGCAGGTCAAGGGTGAATAATGTGTTGAACCAGAGTGTGTTCTTGTGGTTAAGCTTTTACAGTGTGTGTGTGTGTGTGTGTGTGTGTGTGTGTGTGTGTGTGTGTGAAATGTAAACATGGATGTGCTTTTTGTTTCTTTATATCTTTATTTGTGTCAGTTTATGCTTTTACAATACAGGTCATTTGTCACCACAGCTTTTAGAGGATAAGTCTGCTGAATTTGGAGCAGTAAATGAGTTAAAAACACTCTTTTTTATGTTGGACACCAATCCAATTCCAGTAATTTTGCTGTCTAATCCCTCACTAGTATTGTCATATATAAGGAAGTGCAGCTGACCTTTGTGTCACCTCCTCACGCTGTGTTCCTCCGTGGTTTGTGGTTAACGACCTTCACGCTCTGAAGAACAAGCCTGTTAAGGGCCGGTGTGGGTTAGCTGTCATTTTGTGTTATGTTAGCGCTGTGGCTTGTTGTTCTGTAGGGAGGCAGAGGAGGACAGAAACAAGCTAATGCTGTGCTAACAAGGTGTGTCCCTCCTTTCTGCCTCAGGTCACCAAGAGTGAGAGGCAAATCATGAAGCCGCTGTATGACAGATATCGCCTGGTGAAGCAGATCCTGTGCAGAGCCTCCTCCATCCCCGTCATCGTAAGTCTCAGCCCTCCCTTCTTTTTTTTCCATTTTCCTCCACAGCTGCCCATTTTGTCCTGCGAGTGTCAGAGATCACCACATTGTCGAAGCGTCTGCAGACACTTAATCCCGGCTCATGTTGGCTTTAGTGCCTACTGTGGGAACTGGTGGCAGTCATGCCACAGACGTGTTATCCACCTCTCTAAGTCCAGCTTTAGCAGCTCAGTGAGTCCTCGGGTCGCAAAGCAGCTCGTAGGTGGTGGATTGAGTTCACAGGACGTGACATCATGAACAGCTGAGTGCAGGAAAGGGTCATAAACTGTAGAAATATTCATCTTCTCTTGACTTGTTTAATCTGAATTGTAGATGAGAAACAGTGCTGAACATATACATAAATTTAAATGAGTGCATATACTTCCTTTTCCATATTATTTGTGTACTCATCTCTTTAATAACCATTTCTATTATGTAAGATATGATCTCTTGTATATATCCATTATATAATGTGCTACTGTTAATCCCCATCATGCAAATTGGGACCACTGCCATTGAGTTATGATGCAGCTTTTACCCTGTAACAACACCTCATGTTTGCCTCTTTTTCATAATGAAAATACACAAAAAGTCAAAATTTGTTCTCTAAACCAAATATACAGAGGTACACACATGGTGGAAATATTCTTTTTCTTGCCCTTTTTAGATTTATTGTTTTGTTTTTATTCTGTATTGCCCTGTGGTACAGCAGATGTGATGTTTGGATTTTAAAGTACTTTACAGTTTGAAGCTATAAATAGGTTAATTAACTTAAGCTTTGGCCTATACAGAGTGCTGTTTGTAAAGTTTAGCTAGAACTGAATTAGGATTTTAAATAATTTTAATTTGGACTTCCTGTGGGAAATCAGGTGGTGTTAAAGGAATACTTCACCCCCGAAATGGCCATTTGTACATCAGTTACTCACCTAATGTTATGCTGAATTTATGAAGACTTTGTTTTTTGCACGTGTCCACGGTGAACAAGGAATCCAAAGATTGAGAAAACTCTAGATGAATTTAAGTCATAGGGAGCTGCGTTTAACAACAGCAAAACTATATCAAAGCATCTGTTTACAAACTCACACAACTTGTGGAGTATAATCATCATTTATCATTTATCCAGTCGTATCCTCACTTCCCAAACATGCATTTTTTGCTAAAACATCACCATTCAAAATACTTTTGCTACTCCTCCGTGAAGTATTCCTTTAAGTTGAATAAAAGAACAAGCGTGAGAAAATAAGTGAAACACCTGTTTAGATTTTGGTGCAAAACATAAAGGTAGGGTGGCGTTTCCTCGTGGCCTTGCCGTGAGCGTCTCAGCGTGGTTAACGCCTCATTCTTAACCGTCACCACAGGGCTCTCCCTCCAGCAAGCGCAGAGGTCCCCTCCTTCAGCCTATTATCGAGGGCGAAACCGCACTTTTCTTCGATGATATCAAGGTGAAGAGCTGCTGCTTGATAATCAGTCGCCATTTGCCCGGCCCCGCCCCCACCTCCCTCCAACCCCACCTCCACCTTCATTTACCTCCCATTCAACCCTCCAGTTAACGTGATTGCTGCCTGTTGATTGGCAGTTGCCTGTTTCCTGCCACCAGTGCCTGTAGAGACGTTGAATCAGTAGCTGCCTGGACTTGATGTTTGAACCGCTGTGTGATTTTTGAGCAGAACATGTTTTTACAGCTTTGGCCATCATTTCTAACAGTGATAATATTGTTGTACTCACCAAGTTCATTGCTGAGATCTAGTAACACACATTGGCTTAAAAAAAAGTGCAATACACAAGCATTCAGTGAATCAGACAGAATTTAACAAACCTACAGGTCAGTCCAACATAATATGAAGAGAAAACTCGAATGTATTGCCCAAAATACCCGCTAACAAAACAGATTACGGATTCCCCATCAGGAGTACTCGGTCTCATGGTGTATGGGAATATTGTTTGACTAATTTTTGAAAAATAGTAATTTGTTTAAAAATATGTATACATATTTGAGTTTGTAAGGAAAATATACAGCAACGAGTAGGAGTACCGTAGGAGGGAGCTACTGTTTGCAGACCTTTCTTTATGTTTTTTTATTGCTATGTTTTATTGGTCTGGCATCTGCAATTAACTATTTTAGAACTGTGCAGCCTCTGTGCTTTTTTATTGTCACAATAGCCAGAAAGCTATCTAAACGATAGGATGACACCTGCAGCAACACCTGGTTAAATAACATCCAGTTTGAAATAAGTTTTAATGATCAGATCTTGAACATTATAGCCGGTATCTATGAAGCTTCAGAGATAAATAAACAAAGATTTAGGAGCGACTCGTTGAGATATTCCAGATGAATATTCAAGCTCTTTTACAACCTGTAGGATCATGTAACTGCGTATGTTGTCCTGTTTGCTGATTTCAATAATGACTTTGATGAGTACAGTAATAAAATAAGCAAAAGAAAAGTTGGTCAAAGCTATAAGAATTAGACTCAAGTTGTAATAAAGCACAATTAATCCATTTAGGTGTGTTTTTAGGGTAAACTTTAATCAAAAACGTAATCATTATGCTTTGTGTATTTTGCTGGCTGTAGTTGTTTCAGGACTTACAGATTACATAAAGTTGGTTTTCGGTGTCTTTATTCACTAATGAGCACAGACATGAATTACAGACGAGGTTCATGAAGTGCATTGTGCTGCTGTACCATGATGATTTATAAGCATTGGTGACTAACACTGCACGGCCATCATGCACCGCGGTGTTTGAGCCTGGAAGTCGACCGCCTCACTTTTCAACCCTTTGCCACCGTTTGACCTCTTTATGGTTTTCTGCAGGAGGAAGAGGACGGCTCAGAGGATGACGGGGACTCAAAGACACAGTTCACAGTCACTGTACGACCCGACCTGAGCGTGATCAGCTTCCTGGACCACATGGAGGAGGAAGCAGACGGTTTCATTTCGCCTGTGGACGAACTTTCACCCTCTAAGAACGTTACAGACATGAGGCTGTCAAACCTGCACTCCGCCACCACGTAAGTTACTGAAAAGACACAAGACTCAAAATGACAGCAGTGGTACATTTAAGGAATCCAGTGGTACCGATCATGACATGCTAGCCTTTCAGGCTATTTCAGGGGATAAAAAGATGTTACAAAATTAGGAAAAATTTTGGTGAGGAGAGAATGGCCATTTTTAAAGGGGTCCTTTGACATCTGACCTAAATATATACAGAAAAAATGAATTTGTTTGTACCCACGAGTCTCTCCTCTACAGACATGCCCACTCCCTTGCAGTTAGGAGGTGCATGCAGTAGAAAGATGGTTTTTTTTGCCTGTTGTATTTGAATTTTTCTGCATACCGAGGTCCCTAAACAGTTTTGGAATTGCATAAATCCAATATGACTCAAAATCTGAGACTCTTGTGAATATAATGAGACCGATTCTATTAATGTGAGATGTTTGTCACCCCCATTGTAGCTTTGCAAACTTCACTTTATAAAATTACTTATTGACACCTCTAGGTTAATCAATGCCACATGAAACTCTACATCCACAAACCTTGAGCATTTAGAGGACGTTTGGCTTTCATCGGTATATTGACAATTTCTTAACAATTTCCAGAACAGAAGTGCTCGCCATTCAATAACTGATCTCCAAATGTTGAAGGTTTTTGATTCCAAATGACAGCATGGATTTTTTGGTATGGTGTTCCTCAAGGTTTTGGGGTCGTAAAGTGGTATTTTGAAGCATTTTTGTCAATCGAGTGGTCAAAAACACTTAAATTTAGCACCAAAACTGAGTAACAAATGGCATCGAGCCAAACGGTGCCGCAACAGCTGATGAGACATAATTGAGCCTGGGAATGGCCCTTATATACGTCCATCTTATTGTTCTATCTAAGCTCTTACACACTCAAAGTTTGAAGAGGCACCTGACTGAAGCACAATGTTTATCAGAGATTTATGTCAATCTAACTCAACACACCCCGTTTTGCTGCATCTCAAATTAGGTTCTCAGCTTTCCCAGGCTTTTACTGTTACCTGCTATCTCCCCCTAAAGATCCCCTGTCCCCTCTAAAAAGGACAAAAATGGGCATATGGCCTCAAAAGGGTTACGCATAATTAGCTGAAAATACTCCTTTAAAGTAAGATTATTAATTGAATATTATTATCTGTAATGTAATGTAATTTTCGCATTTTTGTATCTGGATTTTTATTTGAGCAGAATCATTATGTCAAAATTGAGTAATTCATATATTCTTTTTCTGTGTCTTTTTATTGAGAAAACAAAAAAAGATTCATATGATTTATGTTATTTGCAATGCAAAACTTTGAAGTGCAATATTATAATTCTTAGGTGACGAAATATCAGAGAACAACTTCCACCCCTGCATAATTAAACCTTTGACACATTTAAATAGTATAATGTAAGATACCTAAATATTTCTATTCTAATCTTTTCTCACAGGCAGGAACTCGTGGAGCAACTCCAAGAGACCCGGGAGGAGAAGAAGAGACTCCGCAAAAACCTAAAAGAGTTTGAGGAACAGTTCTTCAGACAGAACGGAAGGTAAAAGACAAGATTGCAAGAGACAGAGACAGAGACAGAGAGAGAGGGAGCGAGGGCATCATGACCAGACATACACATAATTGCTTTTCCACAGCTGGACCTCCGTTTCTCACTGTTTGTTGTTTTGTTGCCATAGGAATGTGCAGAAGGAGGACCGCTCCCCGCTGTCAGTCGAGTACAACGAATACAAGCATGTTAAAGCCAAACTGCGGCTGCTGGAAGTCCTCATCAGCAAAAGAGACTCATCTAAGTTCATCTGAGGCAAAAAGACTCTTAACGGACTTCAGAGATGCAAACACGTCTCACCCTGTCTGAGAAAAGATCAGATTTTTCCCTCTCGCTGCCGTCTGTGTCGCTCATGTTTCTGACTTAGAGGAAAACTGTTCGCCTGTTAATCCGTTCTGTCGAGCTCAGCAGGGTTTTTCCTCTGGAGCCTGCAGAGAGCCGCCGACCCACAACTGATTCAAAGCGACACAAAGTCACCTGAGAAGTTCACTTCCAGCAGAAACCTCACGCTTACAAGAAGACGTTTCTCCAGACACTCACAAACACCCTGAATCACACTTTTGTTGCTAATAATTTATTTCTATCCTATTGAATGTTTTTATTGGAACAGAAAAGTTATTTTTGCTCACACTTTACTATAGAAGTCTTAAAAGTAAAAGCTTGTAAGTGTAATAACAGATATGAAATTATTGCTATTTTTGAAGAAGGATATTTGCGATCAAGATATTTGTGTATTTTTGTAAGGGAGACATTACTGTTTGTATAACTCCGCTCAGCTTAACAGTATTCACTAAATGAATAGCTTTCTCTATTACAGTCCAGACTATTGTATAATATCTGAAATAATCTTTTGTTACTTCTCGAGTTGTTAAATCGAGTATTTGCTCACTAAAAGAAGTGGTTTTTAATTTCAATACATCCCAAAGACAGTGACTCAGAGTACAAACTGCGAACCAAAATAGCTCATATTCAGTAAAAACGCTTATTTTTGTGATCACTGGTACTTAAGCATTTGACTGTATATTTTATGCATCGACATGCTTTTTTCCCTCTTTTACTTCCTGTCAAATAAGCTATTTCTCGTCTTGAAATCACTGGTATGTTTCTGCTCACACTGATAAACACTGGCAAACGTTTGTGAGACGACTTTGGAGCAGCCTGCGTTTCCTTCTCGTTCTCTCCGGAGCTTGTTTGGCTCTTTTGTAAATATGGATCACTTGTGTATGTTTACATTTCTGTGAGCGAGTACATTTTTCCCTCCTTTCTCCAAAATGGATGATTTATCAGTGTGAATTTCGTTTTTACTGAATGTAAACACTGGCAAGGCCTAATGAATTTTGAGTGTGTACATTTTAGTACATAAATTGTATTTGTATTTTGTATATAATGTGAATGAAATCATATTTTTACTGAGTTTTGGGGCTGTGTGCATTTCCTATGAGTGCCTGAGTTTTGATGTGGAAACAGAGAAGAAGAAAATTCATCATGTGAACCGTACATAACTGCAGGAGGGCTGCAAATAATCATTGTTTTTATTATTGATTAATCTGCTCATTATTTTCTTGATCAACTAACCAATAGTTTGGTTTATAAAATGCCAAAAATATGAAAAAATGGCAAAGACGCAGCTTGCTTTGAATGTGAGTGTGATGTCAGGAAGACATTCGGACTGTTCACATTGGACAGATGTTAACTTTTGGTTGGACTGAAAATCAGGTTGATGATATTTTAAATGTCTAATGATGTTCAAATTTCTCTTTGTGCAGACAATAACATTATGTAATTTGCGGACACTGGGTTCGGTCTCCATACCTCACATCTAATGTCTGTACTCCCAGTGGTGGAATGTTACAGTACATTTACTCAAGTACTGTACTTAAGTTTAAGGTACTTTCTTTAAGTCTTTTCTTTTATGCCACCCTACATTTCTACTACACTACATTCCACACAGAAATATTGTACTTTTTATTTTACATTTATCTGAAAACTTTAGTTACTGGTTACTTTTCAAGTTAAGATTTTTGCATAAAACTATAAATCAATTAGCTGAAACTGACAGAAAATTAATGGCAGCTACTTTTGATAAACATTTAAGCCTTCTCCAGATTTATTTTGAATAACTTTAAATTATTTTGGGTGTGTTTTTTTCTGGATTGGGTTCTTTTGCTTTTAGTGCTTTAAGTATATATATTTTTTATTATATTTACTTTTACTTAAGTAAGATCTTCAATGTTCTTCAACAACTTTTATGTGTAACAGAGTATTTTTACAGAGTGGTATTAGTACTTAATACTTCCTCCACCAGTGGTTATTCCTACATCAAGATGCCGGCATGAAGATGTTGGATTTTAATTAACAACACAACTTAAAAGCAAGAATATATGTCTGTTGTCAGTATTGTACATCAAATTGACCATTGCATTAGATGTCATGACATAAAATAAACTAAATTAAATCAAATATCAAGATTAAATGATCTTAAAAAGAGAAAAGCGGGAAATCCTCACATTTAGAGGCATAAATCTTGCTTGAAAAACAATTTAAAGCAATCAATTATTTTGTTTTGTTCCAGCTCTATAATTTATATATGGACAAATGAAGTTGTATGTGTGCTGGAAATATCAGGTAGCTAAAAACACGTAAACTGTCTAAAGATTAAACAAAAAAAAGTAAATATAATGGACTACAGCGCCATTAAACAAAATTGTGTCCAATAATGCAGTCATGAAACACTATATTGTTTTATTAAAAAGTTGGCTGGAACAGAGAGCTTTGTGAAGATTTCAGACAAATATGCAAAATCACATTTTTCTGTAGCACATTAAAGGTGCAAAAAAGTCAAGGGCTGCACAAACCTTTGCATAGGACTAAACTCTGCAGGAGAAATGAGCTTCAATTAGACAAATACTGACTGAACATGTTGGACATGTGTGTACATGCAGTATAGAGCTAAGCAAGAGGATGAACTGTCCCAAGAGATCATCTCAGAGGAGTCCACTGTTTAAAGACCTTTAGATGTCCAACCCAGAGTTATCACTACTTTACTGGGCTGTTTCAGGTTGTTATTGCTAAATGGATGTGTCAGACTGACCTGTTAGGACACTCAAGTCATTTACTGTCTCAAGTCACTGTGACTCCACCTCCATGTATGAAATATATAAAAAATATATATGTAGATATGCAAGACCATTTCACACACTTCACGCCAATGCACAATCTAATTAAACATTTGGATTAAGAGGTTTAACTGTAGGAATAAATACAGTTTCAGGGCAAGATTTGGAACAAACTGAGTAGCGTATTAAATATAAGTCATCTGCCCAGACTATTAAATATTGTGTTATCCCCTCAGAAATAATTTACAGTCAGAATTTACTTATCTGCAACTTGGAAACAAACTAATTACAATTATTAATTTTAATGATTATATATTTTGTGTTAAAGGACATTTTTTGGACATGCACTCACTGGCTCTCTGGTTGGCAGTTGGCTTAGCTTCATTAAATGTGAAGCTACAGCCAGCAAACGGTTAGCTTAGCTTTGTTTAGGTTAGCAAGAAAGAACGGAAATAACTTGTTTAACTTTATTCGGCCGTTATAAAAATCGAGAATATCAGCATAATACGTTCACAAATTAACCCATTTATCAAATCTGTACGTAAAAAATCGTGTAAAAACGACTATTTTACATGTTATGCTAAATTATGCGCCAGTTATATGACGTTACTTTTGCGCTGAGCAGCTGTCAAGCTAACAGGAAACTCCAGAACGCTCTTCTTAAGTGGTGTTAAACTGTATTCTGTTACCCATCCTATCCTGTGACCAGGCTAACGTTATTTGTGGCCTATTCTAAATGCTGTCACATCATCTAATGGGTCACAGAAAACGACGGAACACCGGTCGCAGCCAAGAAACAGTCCGATACGCAAATGTCGTCGAGTCATTGTTTTTACTCTGTGGTTTTTTGTACACATAAACAAATGAGATGTAACGTGTTAGTTAGTGAGCTTTAGTTGTGGTAGTAGCGGGTTTTGTTACCGTTGGACAGAGACAGAAAAGCCGGTTCGTCCCCTGTCCAGGCTTTGTGCTAAGGTAAGCTAAACTGAGCTAAGCTAAGCGGCTGCTAGTAGCCACCTTATAATTCAGGGACAACCATGAAAAATCTTCTCATCGAAATCTTCACCAGGAAGCTATTGTCTGTATTTCCATAAATGTCACACTTTATAAATGCCAGTTTTTTTGCTTTCACCCAAGAACATGCACACATTACCACTAAAATCAACTTTTAAAGTCAGCTTTTCACGTCTTGCTGTAGAAGGCAACACTGTTGAATGCAGGTTCAAGTCAGCTGCTCTGTAGTCCACAGCTAAAAAAGGAAAGAGAGATTGCAAATTATATTCACCATGTTTCACCTCGCTCCTTTCTGCCTGCTGAATACTCTCCCATTGTCCCTCTTTAATTTTAGGCAGAGAGGACATGCTGGTGTCCAGATTTAAAAGGATCAGCGGGACAAACACTCCTCCCAATGTCAAGGGTAAAGATTATATTCAAAGTGCTATTTACATACATATATACAGATTTTATATTTTCTCAAAAAATAACCACTCTATTTAATTAAGTAAAAGTAACAAAAAACAATATATTGTCTCAAGATAATAACAGAATTCTTTAAGGGTGAAAATAGAATTTAAGGAGTTGAATATAAAATACACACCAAAAAAAAAAAAAGACAAAAATAAAACTAAGCAAACAGTCAGAGTTTCTCAGCCTCATCTGGATTTTTGGTCACCTAATTTTCATGATCCCAGGTTGTCATGTAAATTTAGGTATGTAATTTTTATTTCAGGACTGTCATACATTTAAAATAAATATCCATACATCATGTCTTTCAAATGGTCCTAAAACACTGAGAAACTGCACCCAAAGCAATGAAAACATGATACTCTGATTTACATAGATAGACCTTTCAGATTCAAGATGCTTAACAATCTTGTGAGAGCATATAAAGAGAGTGACCTTTCTGTGTCCCAAAGTCCCCCACTACACTCTTTTGACACTGACAAGGTGGTCGTATTGCTGTTAAAGTGCATTAAAGCTGCTGCAGGAACCCCCCTCCCATCAGACCAGGCTGAAACCCTCATACTGCTCCACAGCCCGAGTGAGACGGCGGCGCAGGATCTCTTTGGTCTGGTAGCGGGGCATGTCCAGCAGGTTGTAGCAGGTGTGGGCCACCGGCAAGTAGTGCTCCTCCGCTGTGGTTGACTGGATAACGATGCGCAGGCTCTCCATGCCATGGATGGGGATACGGTCGCTGCCGGTCAGGAACACTGCAGGCAGGAGACAGAGGACAGAGTTAAAATTAACTACAAGAGAAATTGTTTATGCATTCCACATATGGCTGCATTTCTGAGCTACCAAGCACAATGCTGGTTTGACTTGGAACAAATGCTGGAAGCAGTAACTCACCCAAGCTGCAACCTCCAGTGCTGAAAAATTAAATTCTCATAAACCCCCATATTAAAATGCCAAACTTCAAACACATTTACAGCCTGGTACAAAAAATAGTTTTGGTCTCTTCAGGAAATTTCCTAATTCATGACAACTGTGTGGGGGTTGAATGTTTGTATAAGTCACCTGTTTGTATTTTACTAAGGCTTAAGGTTATGCATAAGTAAGAGCATGGCCACATGGAGTTACAGCTGGGTGCTGTCTGTTGACAAGTTACTACATTAGTCAGGTAATGTAACCATGGCATACTCCCAGATTAACAGAGTGTAGGCGCAGTTTATTTCAGTGCATTTCAGTTTCTGAAAGTTAACTGTCACGTTTTGGTCGCCTTTTATCCCTATAAAGTTAGCAGAGCAATAAAATGGAAGTTAGCTGCTCGGCCAGCAGAGTCTCAGGTACGCCTGCTCTAAGGGCCCCATGATGCAGAAGATTCGGGTAGTTTCACACGCTTTTTTTGGATTCATATGCCACTGAGCAACTTTCATAAGAATGACCGTGGCCCTCTTTCCAATCCTGTATCCCGTTCTCTTTATATGTCCATGGTTAATGCACCTTGCTAACTATGCTCAGAACTGGATTTTGGTTTATCTCCAACCCCTGTCTGAATATGGTTACTTCTGGCTCCAAAAATCAAAGACAGTGACTCCCAAAATGCCACACTCAAAGCCCTAAAACCAGAGTCCACAAACCAGTCGGTGACATCACTGTGGCTAAATCCTTTATTTTTACACCGTCTATGACCACCCAAGGACACTTCAACATATGAGCAGCAAGAGCTGAGGATCAAACCTCCAACCTCACGATTACTGGACGACCCACTCCACCTTCTATGACACTATAAAATATAGCCCAACTGATGTAAGATTTTTGAGGCAAATAATAATATTTGAGTTTAAAAAATGTGATAACAATATTAGCCATTAAATATATAAATTGTTGTGTTCTTCCTCAAGATGTCCTACTCTGAGGCTAATGGCTGAAATTTCCTTCTCTTGTCAGATCTGACCACGTAACTGCATCTTGTAATTTTTTTTTATCTCATCTCTAATCTTTTATATGCTTTTCACCCAGTTTCACACCACAGTGATTTACCACAAAGCTCTTGAAATAACTGTCAACATGATCAGGCTTTGGTAAGGGCAGAGTGTGTGCAGGCAGTATATTCTCATGCAGAAAGAAACAGCACTTTTTTTTACAGTATTTATAACATGTTGGGTGAGAGCGTGAGAATTAAACTGTCATGCACATTGAGCAATGAGGCAATTAAATGCTTACATAAGAACTGCTTCTTCTTCTCCAGAGAAAACTCGTGGAAAACCTCCCAGAACAATCTGACTGTTGGATGAGTGGCTGTATATTCCCCTTTGTAAACAGCATTCTGCAAAGAGAAAAAACGTGTTGATGAGAAGCGTTTCCCCATTTTATCTTCATTAAAACATTTCCTCTCATGCAGCAAATTTTGCACAACAGGAATCAGTAAAACAAATTCCTCAGAGGTGTGCGTGCATCTTTGTGTTTATGCATTAAATGTATACAAATGACAGCTAAATCTCTCATTTTTGCATCTTACATAACCATCGCTCTTAGGTTTTCCCACTGATGTTGTGTTGTAATCTGCCCAACAGGGACCTGTGGACACTAGAGTTGACATCACCAGTAAAATATGTAAAACCAAATGTCAAGACATCCCATCTTTGTTCAGATTCTAAGCTACAAAATAAACTGTCAGCATTACCGCATGAATACAGCTTTTTAACTGTTTATATGGTTTCAATTTTAATTTCAGTGTGCCTTTTTAACCTTTCAGTCTAATTCTGGCTTATTTACAGTTTGTTCTATGTTGATCAGTAAGCATTGTTCCTGTCAAATCTAATACAACAAGAAAATAGATATATAGTGATTTGTGATATCTTATGTAGGATCGTATTTGTTAATTGTAAATATAGTATAATGTCAATAATTTTAACCTATTATGAGTCTGTTTTTATATTTCCTTGTTGTATTTATTGCTGTAATTTTATTGGTCTTACAACAGCCCTCTGATCTTATATGTTTTGTGATTTTTGATTTTTCTATTCATATTTTTAGTCATGTCATTCATGTTTCCCTGAGTATGAATCCTACTGACTTCAGTGATGCCCTGATTTTCCAAGCACACACTTACCTTCTCCATCTCCTCCCAGTTGTAGTTGTTGTTGCCGACCACCATGGCCATCAGCTCAGACGGCTGAAACAGTGACAGGATCTCTCCCCCGCACACCTTCAGGAAGCCAGAGGAGAAGGCTGAGTACTGCTCGCTCACCGAGTCTGAGAACACGTAGCGCAGGTAGGCCTCCACAAACTCCTTCCTGTAACACACAAGCACAAGCGCGCGCACATACACGTGCGTGCACGCACGCACACACACACACACACACACACACACACACAGGTTACGTAAACATTCTGATCATTAATTCATGCTGCCCTGCAGCTCCATCCTCATAAATCAGGTAATAAAGAAAGAATTTGTCCAGACTTCAAGATGTGACTGTAAACACTTGCTTCCTCTTTCACTATTCATTATGTGGGTATGTGAGTGTAAGTTATGAATTAATTGATCATTATTTCAGGTTCACAGGAGTACATCAACAACCTCTTTATCTGGCATGTTTACATCTAAGTGAAATATGAGCGGCATAAAATTTGAAATTTTGATCAGAGCTGGAACGATAAGTCAATAAATGAATCGACAGAAAATAATCATTAACCATTAAGATAATTGATTAATCGTTAGGGTAAAATTTCTTGCAAAAATTGCAGAAAATGCTGTTTCCAGCCTCTCAAATATGGATATTTCTCTCTGTTCTTTTTTATCATATTATATTTAATATCTTTTGGACTTACAAAATGAAACATTTAAAGACATCACCTTGGATTTAAAGGAACTGGGATGCAGCCTAATTTTGACCAGATATTTATCACTGAAACATTAACTCTGATAACAAGACAGCAACTATTTTTGTACAATCTAGTTTATAGTAATTTATATTTTATTGGAATATAAATGAATTAAAGAATTTGGTTTAAAAAATCAATGATGCAAAGATGTGGATGTGCACTTAACAAATGTTCAGGAAAATTTAGATCCCTTTATTTTACACAAGAATATTTCGTTAGTGTTATAACCTTAATATAATCACTTAGATCAGGATCACATTTGCAAGAGATATCATATGAAAAAAAATAAGTGCATAACCAGTTACATACAATCACATGCTGTTCAAGAAAACCCCGTCAGAAACAATCACATCTCTTTCACTAAAATGGTCAGAAGGTCAAAGTTTAAGGAGACTCTTTCACCACTCTCACAAAATAAAAATGTCCTTAATAAAATGTTGACTTGCTGTTTTATAACGACATGCCCCCACAGCATCCTGTTAAAACAGGAAGACCATGAAAATAAAGAAGCTCCAAAATAATGTTATTTCATTGAATTTAGAGAAGTAAATTGAGCTACAGGATAACCTGCTCTTTAGCTTTGTATCACAAAGCAGTACAAATACAAGTGCTACCACATCTTTCAAGAGATACCCGTCAAGTTAACGATGAATAACACTCTGACAAGCGTTATTCAGTCTAAATAAACACGTCTCCTTCAGTGTATGGCTGTTTAACACCACAGCAACAACGTTATGTTTTGTTATTACTTTTATATCTGAGTGTTGAGGCGATTCTGCAGCAACAACTTGGGTCACAGCCGCTCTCGCCATCTGTTTAGCACCAGCAGCCAGACGTGTTGACAGTGCCCACCCCACAACTCTCTGCGGACTCCTCCACATTACTTTGTAATCAAAGCCACTGACACAAGGACGAGCTGAAGAAACAGGGTGGTGATGGGGAAGAGCAACACACTGCACGACAACTAAAATATCAAAATCTTTGTTTTTATGTTTTCAGCACAGAACATGACCTTCAGACACAAGCTGCCAGCTGTGTGAGCGACATGATAATCTCAGTGCTAGAAAAATAATATATTTTAAAATCTCAGTCATCTGTTTGTCTTTCAGAAAGAACAGTGTAGAGTGTTCAATTTTCATAAAACAAGGAAGAGCTAATTAATCTATTCTTAAAAAGACTAATATAGTGAAATTGTTACCTGTTGTTTTTGTCCACACTGATGTTCTCTCCTCCAGGAACGAGCTCTTTTACTTCTGTCATCCCATAGTTCTCTCTGGTGATCTGACATGTGAACACATCAAATAATCTTAAAGAGTTTTGTAAAAAAAAAAAAAAAAAAAAAAAATTACACTTAAGGTTGGGCCGGGTGATGTGAACTTAATAAAATATTGCAATATTTTTAGGCCATATTGCAATCCATGATATATATGTATATATATATATATATATATATATATATATATATATATATATATATATATATATATATATATATATATACACACTACTAAAAAAATACAGTTATACTGTCATATAATACAGATAAATAAAGTACTGTTATATTAAGGAAGTTGCGTGACAGGCTGCATTGTAATCCCTGCAGGAAACTGAGTACCCTTAATTTACGCTCACTGAAAGTGCTTTTTCTTGCCACTGACAGGCTCGGATCATTACTTAAAGTTTCTAATAACATCATAGAAAGGATCCCTACAGAGATAGACCTTGTTAAATAGTAAGATTCTTGTTGTTTGTCCAGAAACAACACGGAAATTGCTATAACCAAACCTACAAGACTATTTAAATAAATAGTTATTTTAGCTTGTACAAACCCCAATTCCAATGAAGTTGGGACGTTGTGTAAAACGTAAATAAAAACAGAATACAATGAATCATTGTCATTGTATTGTATTCTGTTTTTATTTATGTTTTACACAACATCCCAACTTCTTTGGAATTGGAGTTTGTATAAAATCAGCATATTTTCACATTTACCTGGGTCAGTTAAAGGGTCAGTGTGAAATTTTGGGTGATTTAGTGCCGTATAGTGGTGAGGATTGTAGATTTCAACCATCTAAAACTTCTTCTGGCTAGACCTCCTTCAGTTTTCATTGCTCAGGAGGTTTTAAGGTCTTCTCCAAAACAAACAGACTAGGTGATTTGAACAGGTAAAAACACTGAATAAAATGGTTTCATGTTACAAATCTGATTTTCCAACTCATCATAGATGGGCTTCTAACTACAGTGACCAATGTGAAATCACAAAGTGGGTAGGTATCAAGTATTAAGTGACAGGTTGGCAACTTTGGTGCTTGGTCTCTTTATGGAATTTGTTGACAAAAAAAACAACAAACGTAAACTTATTCTTAAGGTTGCCATAAATAAGAGTGAAACAGGTGAAAAGTTACACTTACGGCAAAGTTGAGAAGAAATGTCTCCTCCAAATCATCTCCTTCATAGTCTAGAAGTTGTTGTAGACTCCTGCAGAAGAACAGACAGAGTTGATGTCTGGAAGAAAAGACACTGTTGGCTCATGGTTGTATCAGTGGGCGAAAAACACAAGCTAATAATGTTATTAGTGTGACGTAAAACAAACAAATAAAAACATGAAGGCCAATATCACCATCATTTAAAATGTTCACCACTCCATGAAGTAAGGAAATTATTAGTACCTTTCATATGAAAAATATCTTTCATGCATATTACCATCTTGCACCGCTGAGGACCTGATAGCTGTCATAATAATCTTCATTTCAGAAATATCTACAAGTCCGTGGGATCATATCTGTTTATTCTGCCTTATCAGACAGCTTGTGACATTCACCTGCAGATTTAAATCTGTCCCTGTTTGACTTTAAAATGAAAACCAGGGATCGGCTGTGCCTCTCACACAGCCGCATGGATCAAACCAACATTGTCTGTTAGATTAAAAGTGAAGTGGTAACATATTAGGTAATAACACCACAGGAAATGACTCAGAGGGCGGAGTGTGTTAGTTTTCCTGCAAACAACATGCTGGACATTTACCACAAGAAACACAGGAAACATGGAAAGAGGAAGTGTAGCTGGCAAGGGAAATGATAATAAGTGAAAGCAGATCAAATACCATCGCCTTTTAATTTGACCCCAACAACAAATAAAGTTAACCTCAAACAACTCAGAACTTGTGCATTTTAAACACACTTATGTAAACAATGTTTTACCTCTTTCTTGGCAGTGTGAGGTAGCCAGTGCGTTGACTTTAGTCTTATGAACTTGCTCAAACTTTTAAGACAGTCAAAATAAAAGTGTGTGACATAAAATCCTTCTGTAGATCATGTACTTTAAATTGGCGCTGTCTCCAATAGCAACAGTGTTTTAGCTTCAGACTAATCTCAACTGGACTCAATCAGGCACAAAGGAAGTGTTGGATTTCCTGTTCCAAATTCAATGAAAAGGCATTTCCCAATGGAAGCTAATTTCATTGCTACACACACACACACACACACACACACACACACACACACACACACGCTTATGTAAGTGAGTGGCATAGTTGTATATGCATGTTTGAGCACAACAGGAGTTTGTGCATTTGCTTAACAATTAAATGCTATTTTGTTACACTCGTAGATTAACAGATAGCAAGAATTTCTCTTTGAGGCTTCTTTGGCTTAACTCATCGCATAAGACTGTGACACTGAACCTTTGCATCAGTTGAAAGAGAGTATCAGTATAAAACTGCATTAAAATGTATTATTGTTTTTATATTATTGCCTTTTGTGTGCCGTTCACTGTTCACTTTGTTAAATAAAGAATTTTAGAAATAATTTACTTTCATTTTATTAAGTCAACAAGCAATATCTCTTTATTAAAGTAATATTGCTGTCACATTTTTCAACATTATTGCATATTTTCCTCATCATGCAACCCATAGCATCTACACTAACCTCTTATGGAGCACTCTGGTTGTTTTGAACAAACAAACACCTTTCTGTGTTTCCACACACACAGACCATGCTTCAACTGCCAGTAACTCCACACAGGACGCTGTTTATTCTGAACAACTGATGGTGTGGACACAATGCATAATCTAAAACCTGACGAGATGGATTTCCGTGTGATCTTGTGATCCTGTGATTCTTGTGTAATCTCATGGTACCACAAGAATCCAGCTGCCGTGCAAGGTCACTATTTGCTAATTCTTTAAAAAGAACAGAACTAATGCCATAGCAACTTCCCAGTTTCAGAGCATTAGGCCTGCCTCAAGGTATGGACACAATCAAGATTAACTGTTTGCATCAGGTGCAATGTCAAAGAAAAAACAAAGCTATCATCTGTGTGAATGTTGCACAGATAAAGTCAGTAAATTTAGTGCTGCTGTGCTGCTCTCCTCCTACAGGATGTTACCTAGCCTCGGTGGGTGAGAGCTCCTTGAAGTCCTCCAGCGTCGGCGGCACATCGAGCAATTTCTTGTAGAGAACCAGGGGAAAGTGGAGATCCACCACTGTGGAGTTGTAGATGGCCAGACCACAGATGATCCCGATCAGGTGAAACCAGTTCTGCTCAACAAAACACTGGAAACACACAGAGGAACATTATTTTACTGTTGCCTTTTTGTACCTGACTGACAACATTTATTATTCTACGGTAAAAATTGGTATTTTATGAGCATGCTTCACAAATTCAAGCCTATTAAAGCTTGATAATAATTATGACTTTGTTTTCAACCCGGCCCTTCAACAAAAACTTTAGCTGGACAACTACAACATTTTAGTAAAATATTTAATCCAAAACATGCTCAATAGCTTAGTAGTATTAGTACACATAAATATACGGCTTGAATTTGTAACGCTCTGTGTTTTAGACGTTTCACTGACTAAAAATTTTCCTCCACAAACTCTGTTCCTTAAGGTCTGGATAAAAAAAAAGGATTGAAGTAAGTGTAATAAATAAGAGGATATAAAAAAGCAGTTTCATCTTGCACAGACAGACAACAGGGTCATGAAGGGGTCGTGATCATTCAGTTTCATTTCTGGATCACAATCATGTGACTTATGTAACAGCAGTTCTTAGGTTCAGTGACATGTTACCTTATAGACGTGTCTGTTTTGTAAATCTGAATGTTCTCACTGACATAACACTGAGAAACAAGCTCTTGCTGGAAAATACAGCTGCAGGTCAAATAACGGCCAAAGCAAACGTTCTGGAGATCAGTTACAAGATTCTCTATAGTTTGTTGTGGTACCCGGTCCTGCCTCATGTCCCTAAGAGTCCCTGTTTGTGTATCTCACTGGCGAGCTCATTGCCCCTGCTTTACACTGCACTCATTCAGCGGTTACCGCTAATATTGGGACAGCATTGTGGCACAAGCACAACGCCCACCCTCCTGTGACAGTACGCTTTTTCAGCTCTGTTGCCGTTGTTTAGCACCGTTTATGGAGTTAATGCTGTTAGCTGCTGGCCGCCGGCTCAGCCAGCTCCATGTTTAGAACCGTGTCCGGACAACTTATATGCTCTTAATTTCGCACAGAGCTCCTTTAAACTCTATAAACACCTATCTGCATAAGAATGTAGAAGCTATATGCGGCAGGATTGGTGTCAGTTTGTAGTATGAGTATCAACCGGTCAGGTTTGAACGGCAGGTAAACAGTCGTCTGGACAGGTGGAAGACTTTGGCCAAAGTGCTGAGCCCACCAGCTTTGGTTTGATGACAAGTTAGCTTTATATTAGCTTTTTTCAAATTTAACCTCAATCATGTGCAGATATCTGCTCATAGAGATTAGCCGAAATGACCGACATATGGAAAAGGAAGTCTTGGCCGGGATATCTGCTGGCTACATCTGATCAGCCCGAAATACTGGCGCTTGCCACCAGAGGCTAATCAATGTCCGACCAATAACTGATGGTTTCTGAGATTTGAGCCTCTTGTATTTGCAATGTGTTTAAGAACTTTTTACATCCTTAGCATGTGCTTACAGTTTTAACTTACTTTGTCTGAGAACCACAGCAGGTTGGACTCTTTGTAATGAGTGAACATCCCATAAACAGGATCCATCAGCTCCTTTAACAGCAGCAGGAAGAACTCTTTAGTTACTCCTCCTGCATCCACGGCCTCCTCACCATCAAAGATCACCTGGGGGGGGGGGGTGTTTTATTTGGTCAAAATTGCAGTTCCAAAGTGAACTTCAAAACTTAGGCCTTGCTCTCACCTTGAGCGGTTTCTTGAGGTCCACATCAGAGTACATGGTGAGCTCACGTAGTGTGTCACTTACTAAATGGTTCCTGCGCACATGGAGCACCAAGTAAGGGTTCCTAGCGAGGTGGGGTTCCAGCGTAAGCAGCATGAAGACGTTGTGTAGGTTTGCACCGCTTACTGCCATCTTTGTCACAGTTTGAGGTAGCAAAAAAGCAAGAGAGGAGACTTGAATTCAAATACATCATAAAAGATACATTTGTAGTGAGAACAATTCAAATGAAACCTCAGCGATCCAAATATATGAAAGCACAAGATCACATTAACAGCAGGTACCTGCATTTGCAGTTCAGCATCTGTTTGCAGCATGGTTGTCTTGGCTTGAGCGTTCAGAATGAACGGGTAGGCACATAGGTTCACTGAGGGAAAGTCACTCTGAAAGGAAGATCAGGAAATACTACTCTAATAACACTAAAAAAAGGGGAGTTAATAAACTGAATTTGTAATTTTAGATGTCACAGTACCTGTGAAGGGGAGGATGATCCCACTTTCTAGAATACAAAATGAGAGAAAGCAGAGTCATTTGACCTGACTTGAAATGGAAAAAAGTTGAAGAGCAGCATCTGTAATGAGATTAAGAAATCTCTCCGGGGCCCGAGGCGTTAGGGGCTTGTCTGTGATCTTAGGCGCTCATTGGGCAGCAAGAACTGACAAACAGCGACACACCCACATGCGGCTCTGGGTATAATTCCTTACTGTCTCTGCAGACATTGAGAATGACATGAGTTAAGAGTGAGTGTGTGTGCATGTGCATGTGTGTGTGTGTGTAGCCTCAGCAGATGTCAGGTAACAAGGAAGTGAAACATTGTTGGAGAATGTCAGTACTCACAATGTCAGCTTTACTCAGAAACCATTTGAGGTAGTCTTCCTGGATGTCCACCAGGCTGGTGATGTCAGGGATATAAAAGCGGTTGTACTCCACATGGTGGGCCTTTAAGTTTACCTGCGAATAGAACAAACACCTGCCTCAACTCCAGGAAATGTCAGGTGGACAGTAAAACCATTTCACCAGGAAAAACAAATGTCCTCTTCAGCCTGCACTGAGGGTCATGCAGAGTTTACATTTGCAGGAGCAGCAGGTGAGCATGTGTGGATACCTTGTGGAGTTTCTCCAGCAGCCTCAGTGTGGCGATAAAATAGTTCTGGTAGAACACCGGTACCAGCAATGTCTTGCCTCCTGTCAGCATGAACACAACAATGCTCTTGTACATGTCCACCATTCTGGTGAACACGCTGCCATCCACAAAACACCACCAGTTATCTGCAGGAGCAAAGAGAAAGGTTAAATTAAATTACTGAGAAAACACTTGGACAAACAAGACTACTACTACAACTGTAACAACATTGATCTGTCAGTGTTTTTGAACCTTTCTAAGTGTAAATATGTTTGTGTTCATATTCATACACGAACGCTGTTAGCATGAGCAATAAATGTGAAAAATCAGGATTCCTTATACTGTTTGTATACTGTATTTGCAGGTATCAACATGCTGATCAAACATGCCAGATGTACAGAGGTAAGAAATTCTCACCCTAGCTCTCTTCTTTCACTCTTCACACAATTTCCTCTTATTTTTCATGTGTATCTAATACAGCTCCATGAATGCCTTTGAGAAGTGGCTGTCATTGTGCCTGCTAATGCTGGGTACTGTTTCAAAAAATAAAGCACCAGTACCAATACCTGTGCCCTTAAAGTAATACTGATACCAATAGATTACTCATTTGTTAAGCCATAATGTGAATGAAGTTGCATGTAGTATAACCTTATAACCTTATAAACTTTTGAACTTTAGTTTCAGTAGCATCTCAGCCAACTGAACTGCCAACTCCGTCTGATACACTGTGCTTGACTTAACCATGCTAAAGATTGTGTGGGTTGTAGGTGCTGCCGGGGGATTTTGAGTTCTGGTAGGGAACGGATGTTGAAAGCCCACCAGCGCACATACACACATACACACACACACACACACACACACACACACACACACACACACACACACACACAGTGACAGGGTTAGTTGTTAGCATCACAAAGATAACATTACTTAATGGTTTTACAGGTTCAACAACAGATTTGAGCCATTTCAGTGTTGGCTTGAAATTGTTCGGACTGTTTAACGGCTCGGTTTTGGATGTTTGCCACTACTGATGTGTTAGGTGGTGCTTACTGGGCAGAGGGTGAACTGATCTGCACCAAGAGCAGCTCCAGAGAAGGGAGAGACAAAAAGTTTGCTGATCTGGCAGGGAGTCGGGACAGTCCCTGACAAACAAGTCACTGAAGGCAGGAATTGTTTAACAAGAGACTTTTCGATACTACTTGGTACTGGGTTATTCAGGTCGATACCTTACATTGAGTACCAATACTCAGCCCTAGTGCCCGCCAATATATCATTATCTGATACTCCTCAACAATAAAGAGGGTATGGGCCACACACCATAAAACTGTTGCTCTGCTAACATGAAAGGTTTTAATTTAAATATTCTTTGCAAGGTTAAACAGTGATGTTTAAATAAATACTAAGATGTTTAAAGACGGTCTTAAAGTTGGTGTTTTTTCGCTGTGTGGCCAGCTACAACCTGAACTTAAAGGCATAGTCAGTAACATTGTTCTTTGGGAGTTCGTAAACACAGCTTTCAAATTTGGCTTCTCCTCCTGGACGTGTCGCCACCAGAAGCGAACACACCCAGCCGGCCCAGCAGCACCTGCAGCATCACATTGGTGTGTGAGAAGTGGCAGTTTGCTGGCAGATATCAAACAGCTTGAAAGTATGCATACAAGATGCAGCACTGGATTGTGTAATTTTGTGCATTTATGTTTGAAACTGTCCCTGACGATCAGTTTACAATGTCGAGCAGCGCTTGTCAGGCGCGTCTCAGCTTCGTGTCAGCTGCAGCACATCTAGAGAAACAGTGGCTGGACAATTTTTTACGTGGGACGCACGCGTTTGTCACCACCACACATGAACAGGAGCCCATACGTGATGATTGAGCAGGATTACTTTTTTATAGGTCTTCATTATTTTTTTAAGGAAAAAGTTCCTGACTATACCTTTAACCTCTGTGAGGAGGACTTACCAAATATCAATATCGTCCCCTCAAAAATCCATCAGGCTATATTACATATATTTCTTGAACCATTATCTCGGTTGCTGGCGTCAGATAGGTCATGATGTGTATGAGGATGCTGACATACTATAGATGACAAGTTGTGGTATGATGGAGCCACAGGTGTTGACATGACGTGATTTTCTTGGTTATTTTCTACCAAAGACGATTTCATTGGTATTTAAAAATGACTTGATTGGTATTTAAAAAAAAACTTATAATGTGTGCATGCAAGTATGATACCCAATACTTTGCTGGGGTTGGTGTCTAGCCGCAGAATGGCCATGGCCAGGGGGATAGTGAGGCGGATGTAGTTCTTGGAGTCCATCAGGGCCGGGTACTCGGACAAGATGAGGTAGATCCTCATGGCCTCGACATCAGGAGGGGAGCGCGGCAGCTGAGGGATCAACAGACTCTCAAAACTCTTGGTGGCCTAGACAGAGGAGATGGACATAGAAAGAGGGAACATAGTTTTTTTTATTTCTACTTTTAACTACACCGATTTAAGGAGAAAAGTATTTGAACTGTACTTTATTATAATATGTTTGAAAGATACAAGTAAATAACTTAAAATTTACGGGATGTTTTTTATTTCCAAAACAGCTTAGATCAAAAATATCAGTCACTAAATTTTTGGGAGAGGCTTTTAGTGGTTTGAAATGTGGCCTCAGTCTCCACACAGATTATAACTCATGTTGAGGTGCATGAACCCCAAACCTATCATTACTGAGCTAATGTTAGAGGTTATGACTCAGTCTGCAGCAGAACTAGATGTACTTTCAAAACAAGCCCAATATTCACATATGAGTGTTTTCTTGTAACCACAAGGTTTGAGTTTTCACTTAATCGAATGTGAGTCTTACACTTTTAGTCATTACCTGCTCGAGGAGTCCAGAGAAGGCCGGTTTGCTGAGCGTCTCAAACAGCGTTCTGACAGAGTTGAGATCGATGCCCGGGATCTTTGGGTTGGTTTTGAAGTGGGTATCATCGCTGAGAAAGCAAACAAACACATGATTAAATGTCGACTATCTACGATGTCTCAGTGATCACTAACAGGATAATAATAGTTCAGAGCTCATTCGGGATCTTTGCAGTAAAGCCTCGATGTAAAAGGGACACATTAGTTTGGATTAAACACCAATGGTTAGGTGAACACACAGCCTTCAAGGTATTTAAGTCAATCCCCGAGCAGATTCCCTGTTCAGCCTGGAAGAGCTGAGGATAGTGAGTGCAAACTGATAAACACGGCTACACAAAGCCAACAAAACCCCTCTGCAACTATTTACAGTGTAAGCCTTCATAGTCTCATGGCACAGGTTTTATTTAGTCATAACACAAATACAGATCTGATCTCATGAGACTGTTTGTCAAACAAAAAACACTGATGCAGATAGTACACTGTGAGTGTGAGCGCTGAACCACTGCATTATGAACTCTGTGAGCTTAAAGAACCAGATAAGCAGCTACAGGGCCCAAATGTAACAACAATACAACAAATGCAAACAAGATACAACTCTTAGGTCCCTAACTAACTTTATGTACAATTATGTACACACTGTGCTTGTTTAATTGCATATTATATAGTTGTACGTATTTTCCTCTAAGCTATATTATCCTCTGTCCAAAAAAATCAAAACTTTTCAAGTCATTAATGCCAGTTTTTGTCCATTTCTTATTCAGTTATATTTGTCCAGTATTTTGCCGTTAACTTGATTTTGTTTTTATATGTAGGTGTAAACCTTCATACAGCAATAAAATTTAAAAATATCATTGTCAGATGAAATGCAATCATGTCGTATTAATCCCACTTACTGTTCCTTCCCTTCTAACACCGCAAGTGGCGGAGGAAGTACTCAGATCTCTCATGCAGCAAAACAAGTGGAAATATTCTGTCACAAGTAAAAGTAATTAAAATGTACTTAAAGTACAAAATGTAAAAGTCCTCATTATGCAGAATGGCCTTTATCAGAATAATGTATATTATATTGCTAGTTTATAATCACTGACCGATAATTCCTAATGAGTTTCACTAGTCTCAGCAGACAGTACAGTATGAGCTACTTCATGTTGTTTTCCACCCTGATGGCCTCCACAGTTCATCTCCTCGACACGATAAGTATCTGCTGATGAGTCTGAACTAAAAAGCCGACACACCTTCCCACAGAGTGATGTTCAGAGAAAATCAGTCAGTGACCCAACAGAGAGCATCTTTCCCAGCCCTGACAGTCATGATGTTTAAATGATGAGACATGGATCCTGTGAGGTCCCTGTTGGATCAGTTCCCAGGAGGCTAGCCTACATAGGAGTCTGACCAAATCAAGTGATCCTCAGCTAATTTTGTCAAAACATGTAGTGGAGGTACAGACCAGGTACAGGTAGACCGCTCAAAAATGAATGAAACATTTTTATATATGCTTTACTGAAAAGAATAAAAAAAATGACCAATGAGCACTGTGACAGGACATTACTATGTAAGGATTTTTTTCAGACTTTTCAGATTTTTATTGGATAGGACAGACCCTTTAGTAATTATGTAAACATGGTGTTTTTATACCTTTGGTCCAAGAAGCTGGCATTCCAACAAGCCGTAGAGGAGAGTTGAATTATGATGTCACTGTGCACAAAAACATTAAACAGAGTACAGAGACCATTAAAATAGAATATCTTTGACAAAATCAAGCCAAGTTATACCACCATTACTACTTGACATCTACGTGAGAGTACATATTTTGATATTCAGTACTATCTAATACATTTCAAAGAATAACTTTTTATTTGACTTACTTTGTGACACTGGAGTCTGTGCTGTACATCAGCTTTAACCTCCATGAATTTAATCTTTCATAATTGATCGGGGAGAGTGATTTACTGATATTAATTACTCTGAAGTCTTCTGGGGGGACAGAACTCTGCAGAGAGGAAGAAAAACAGAGACAAGATAACACAAACATTTGGAAGATTGTTTGCACTGGTACTTCAGCACATTTGGGCTTCGGTCTGGGTTGTGTCTCTTTCCTCTTGGAGATAAAATAAATAGGCCACGCCTGAAGTATAAATAGTTGCTGTCGAGGCTGAATGTATGGTATGTCTTTATCAGAGCACATTCCTGGCAATTTGGTGGATTTTTGAAGCACATAAGAGCTCCACATATGGCATAGCTCCTTTATGAGAACTGGGAAAAGCTTAAACATTAATGCCACCCTGTGGTGAAACACTGACACTGAGTAAATGCAAAGCATCAACATAAGAAAGGTTATCAGAAATAGTCTTAATTAGCGTTTTTCCTCTATTGTAATTAATATTAGGTTATGTTTGCGTTGTTAGGAAAGGAAGGAAATAAATATGGACTTGAAGTACTCGATATGTCATTGCTCTTTACAGTTCGACTTAATGGGACTTTTGATTTTCATGCATGACACATTTCACCATGTTTTCTGATTAACTTACAGTATGTCTGCAGTAAAATCCTAAATGAGATGTTATATTGCAAATTATGATGCAGAAAAAGTCATTTTTATACTTATGCTTGGAATTCTAAGGGAGATTACAGCATTTAAGAGGAGACTATAGAAACATTTGCAGTCAACTGATGCAAATAAAACGATAGTAATTCAGCTAACAAGCTTCAGAAAAAGGAGTCACTAAAATCTAACTTTAATCACATACCTGTTCATTAGAATACATTAAGAAGCTATGGTCTCCTCCGCAGATGATTTTGGTCACTGTATATTGTTTTGATTCTAATAAGACAGGAAAGAAAAACAGCACATTAGCTGCAACAGTTAATCAAACAGTCACTTTGAGGAGTTGTATTTCTTGCTTGTTATTGTACAGTTAATCTTTTTAAACTGCATTTATAAATAATGTTTTACAAAATACCATGACCCTTGACTGTACTGCTGATATACATGGTTATGAAGGATAAAGGATAACATATTGTGGACGTACCCAGCAATGATAACATCTTATTTTTGTAAAATAGTTTTCATAGACATCTTGCAGCCTAAAAAAGATTCTCGTACAACCCACACCAGCTAAATTATATTATCAGGCAACACTTTCACATCACAAACTGAGCTCAGATTATTAGATTATTGCAGCAAATGCACCCTTACCCTCTTTCACCCTCAGTTATACACCTGCACATTAGCACCCAAAGTGACAGTTAAGTATTTGGAAGCTTATTTTACACTAACAGGACATTTCACTGTCATCTGTGAAAGCTGCAACAGGTTGTTATTAACTGATTATTAAACTTTATACCCTCAAACACATGGTCAGTGTCCATAAGTTTTGAAGTCTCCAAATGGACTTGGTCTTGTCAATGTCAGCTCTTCAAGAATATTTAATTTCTATCGCACTCTTAAAAGCAAACAGGTTTTGCACCAAAGTACCTCACAAAGACAGACATATATGTATACATATACAATATAAATATGTGTAAGACCAAACATAGGTTATGGAAATACGTACGAGTCAACTAGAAACAAGTTAAAACCCAAATTAAACCCAGGGAATCAGTTAAAAACAGGTTAAACTCAACTAAAAGCCAGAGAATAAAAGAGGATCTTAATGTGCATCTTAAAGCATCAACAGACTCAGTCTTGCTAATGACCTCCTGCAGGTTATTCTTATTTCTATGGATAAAGTGGCAATGAAATTTTCACCTAGCCATCTTACCTTTCATGTTGCAAATAATAAATGATACATGCAAAAAATAATGAAATTACACACACACACACACACACACACACACACACACACACACATATATATATATATATACACACACACTAACTATAAGAGTCGGTCGTCTGCTCACCTGTTCGATGGAAATTCCCAGTAAAGAAACTGGCTTTGACTGGATATGGGCTCCTAGCATCCCCCATTATTCCTGAGCCCAGCTGGCCATGGCTGTTACAACCAAATGCATACACCACACCAGTGGAAGGCACAAATGCCAACGTGTGGTGCCTGACAAAAAGATAAAAGCAAGATTTAGGATGCAGAGGGTCTAAGCCAGCTTATATGCACTGAATTCATTAGTTACAGTCTGAGGTAAACCAATTCAATGACACTGCAAAAATTTGTGATCTTTTAATCTTTTGTTTTTTCTTGATACTGTTATAAAGGTGTTCTGTTTTGACACAGTGTGAGCTTCAAAAAGATATAACCGTATTGAGTTGCATCAGACTGTATGGGTGCATCAAATAAAATGGTCTTGGTTTAATTACAAGAGACAGTACCTCCCACAGGTGATCTGGGACACCTCAGTGCCCATGAGCTCCAGCACTCTTCTGGGTAAAAGTTCATTATTGGTGGAGCCATGGCCCAGCTGACCCCACGAGCCTTCACCAAATGTAAACAAACCACCATCCTGCCAGAGACACAACACAAAATTGTTTTCTTTTTTTTGTTTGAGACAGATTCTTGGTACAGTAATGCACTTAGTCAAAGTAAAACAGACAAAAAAAATCTCCAGGACTTCACTTAAAGCACATGTGTTCAGCTTGTGTCAAGGTGCTGGATTAAGATTAGTAAGACTTAGGCTGTCTGGCCGAAATAAGATTTAGATTTTTTTCTTTACTAGTCACATGTATCAAGTTGTGTCTTGATACATGAACATGAGTTGTCATTCAGCAAGAATGTTCCTCATATACCAAATATCTGAAAAGCTGGCCGAGCAGCGTCTAACCAAACTGGACTATTTAACATTTGGTGCCCTGCTATCAGCAGAGTCCTGCATCATGTACGGTGGCCCACAAAAAAGGTGATTTATGGGTGGTATTTTGTCATAATTTTAATTTGGGGTTCGATTCTGGCTGGAGAAAGAAGATGATGGTTCAATTTTGGGTATTTGATGATAAATATATTAAAATAATATCAAAGGAATAATAATTCAATTTAATGTTTTAATCCTGCTATACTTTTTATGGTGGCTCTGTCTCCTGGTCCAGCAGGAACTCTGTTTAATGTTTTTGTGCACAGTGACATCATAATTCAACTCTTCCCTACGGCTTGTTGGAACGCCAGCTTCTCGGACCAAAGGTATAAAAACAGCATGTTTACATAGTAACTAAAGGGACAACCAGTAGCTCACCTGGTAGAGCGAGCGCTCTATGTACAAGTCTGTCCTATCCAATAAAAAACTGAAAAGTCTAAAAAAAAATCTTAACATAGTAACTAATGCAGAGATGCTTCGGTCAGGTGTGTTACTAACAGGTATGTTACCTGTGGAGATGTGTGGCTCAGTATTATAAGAAAAAGCAAAGAATATTCTCTCAAATTACTGTAATTTTTAAATTCACTTTAGATGTGATGACGTGCAGTATTGCACATTTTGATTTCGATTCAGGAGCAGGCTTTAAAAATGAGACCAGTGCAGGACTCTGCTGAAAAGCACTGGTGGAAGTTTATCTGTCTTTGTACCTTTGTGAGGGCTGCCGTATGTTCGTCTCCACAGCTGATGTGAACAACTTTTTGAGATCTCAAGAATTTTATGTGGCATGGGACAGCACGATCTGAGGAAGGACAATAAACAAGGCACAAAAGGTCAGACTGTTTGATGAATTAACAATGACGGGAAAAACCTAGGGGAACATGGTAACTAGTACTGTAGTGGAAATGAATCTGTGACTCTGTTGACCAATAGGTTTGTACATTTCTGATGTATGAATACGTAATGCTTCCGAGAAACATACACACTTCTTTATCCAGTGTCACAACAATGCTGTAAGTCCTTTGTGTGATCTTAAATCTACACAGTAATAACAATAATACATCCTTTCTCTCTATTAAATGGCAGTGTCTTGCTTCTGTCCGTGCAGCTTATTGTCTACCTTGTTTATCATTGAGACCCAGTTGTCCAGCTCTGTTCTTGCCCCAACCAAATACAGCTCCAGACAAGGAGAGAGCGAAGCTGTGGTCTCCCCCAGCGGTTATCTGTGCCAAAGGAATACCAGCCAGAGACTTGAGGGGGTGAGGGAACAGCTTGCTGGGCTCTCCTTTCCCGAGACCGAGCTGCCCGCTGGTGTTTTGGCCCCATGTGAACAGCTGACCGTCTGGGAGGGAAAGAGACAGAGAAGCAAAATAGGTAAATATATAACATTTGTTTGGTACTGTGAAAATATGTAGTTGTTTAAATGTGTTGCACCCACAAATCACAGCAGACTACGGGCAGACATATTTAAAAATATCAGAGATTTATTCTTAAAGGATATATATATTTTTTTAATTATTAGCTGTCCCTCAGTTGCCTTTCTGCCTCCAACGGCCAACTCATCAGGCCTAAATTAATAACGACCCAAGCATATAAAAATCACAGCATTGTATAAAATCGTAATAAAAAAATCTAATTATTATAATCATAAAATGAAGTATTAACAGATTTCAATTCCAATATATCAAAATGTATTGAAACATTCTTCTATCTAAAATTCTTCTGATTAGTACATAATGCACAACATGCATCTGCATTATCTCTTGGGGACCCCCTCTCTCTATCCAAACTGTCTCTCTGCATCACTGTCTTCTGATGCCAAAAAAAGATCTTAAAGAAATAGCAAATGTGGGGAAAGGTGGTTGTAAAACCCTTAACTTCTTTTACAAAACAGAAGACAATGGCTGTGACCTAAATTTATATTTACATGTACTGTGCCCTACATTTACTTTTCACCATTTTATTTCAGTGTCAGTATTCTCAGTAAACTGAGCTTTGGTCTCAACAGCGGATATAATTTCTTTTAATGTGTTCATATATCGTAGCCTGACCTCTCAGTCTCAGCTTTTTTTCAAATTCCTGTGGGCGTCTGTCACCTGGCACAGACAGGTACAACAACAAATCAGAACAATAAAGCATGTGTCGTAGCACTTAGAGACATGTGCAAGTTAGGGCGTTGCTTGGTCCGCTTTCAACCAGGAAAAAATGATTGCCTTTTCACAAGCTTTCTCAAATTACAGCTAAACAGTACAGTAAAATATGTTTGTGAAACAATTTGCCCAAGAAATGAAACGTGAGCTCCTAAGCTCCCCAGCCGGGGCATGTAGCAAAGGGCCATGGCCGGAATCGCACCCGCGACTGCTGCAGCGAGGACACTGCCTTTGTACATGGGTCGCCCACTCTATCCACTTAAACACCAGGGACCTAATTTGAGATACAGTTTAAACTACAAGTGGATATGGACAGAGTTTGGACAAACTAGATCTGAACAGTGCTGTTGTGCTATAAGGAGATTGTGACTTTCAAACCTCTAGAAAGTGCGATGCAGTGCTGATTCCCACACATTATTTGAGAGATCCGGTGGTCACACAGCCTTTTGACCAACCTAGGGGAGAAAAACCAAAACATTTTTTAATCAAACTAAAAACATATAAACGTCTGTCTGAGGCTACTCATTGCTCGCTCTATTGAATTGCAAATTACATCAAAGCAACAGCTGTTAGGAGGACAAGGTTGAAGTTTGGAGATTTTCCAGGGGTAAGTGGACCTCGCTTTTCTGGTTGAAATTAGTTGGTTTATAGTTTTGTGAAAATATATAAGATAAGATTAAAAAAAGGAAAAAAATGTGATTATGTGCAAAAAAAGATCAAAACAAAATATTACAAAAATACATAATATACATGAAGACATAGCCCATAATACTCTCTGACCTAAAATGTAAGGCCAGCCTTAAGACACTACTCCACAAATTATACTTGTGTTTTATGTAATGATTCCATGGGACCAGCATGATTAAAAGTGTGGTTATTTTGAAACTATGGCTTTCCACAGGTTGAACCCAGTCCTAATGTTAATATTCAAACCTCCAATCTCTTCAACGTCATTTTCCTGAAGTGTTATTTATCTTGTCAGGCTAAAAGCTTGAATTACTCTACAGTGTGTGACTGAGTCACCTTGGGATCCGAACAGCCGCCTCTGCAGTCCCTAGGCCGAGCTGGCCCCCTTCACCAGCTCCCCACGCAAACACTTGACCCTGCTCATTCACCGCCATTGAATGGGCCCGACCACACGACACCATTGTTATTGTCTGAGTGTCCAGAGCTCCAACAAGCTCTGTGGAGAGGAGGAAGACCGTCAGACATGAGCAGTTTCATGACAAAAACGCAGATCAAAGCATGTAGTGTGTAGAGAGAGAATGTACAGTAAATAACATTTTGCTTAAAAACCAAACCACCCTTCCTTTCAGTCAGCAAGCTACAGAATCCAGATGGTATTTAATTTTATTTTAAGATCTGCTGAAACAGAGAGCACTCATTATGCCCCCATGGACCCAACCCATGTGAGGCATTTAGCGTGGGCATATTATCTCATCTTTTGGACTGCTCAAACTTAGATAGAATCTGGACACAGGGCTAGGCTTGTCTGTGCAATATTTTGTACCACGCCATATAAAATAGAGAAATAGAGCAGGAGACATATGTAAGGAGGACAAACTGTGGTGCAGACAATCAGAAACTGTGCAGTTGGTTTAATTTCCTGCTATAGAACCGGTTTATCAAAGAAGGTTAGAAATGTTACAGTTGCTTAGAAAAAAATAACAAATACGTACTAATCCTGATGCTGTGGCTTCAATCGAGACTGTACAATAGTATGATTTCAAAACATTTAATCATCAATCTACATTTGTTCATGAAATATTAAGGGATATATATTCAAATAATATGGGTGGCACGCTGGTGTCTTGCTTAGCACTATCGCCTCACAGCAAGAGGGACCCCGGTTGGATCCCGGATTGGAACAAGGTTCAGTCTGTGGGCGGGGACCCTTTTGTGTGGAGTTTGCATGTTCTCCCCGTGCCTGTGTGGGTTCTCTCCGGGTTCTCCGGCTTCCTCCCACATTCCAAAGACATGCAGGTCAGGTTGATTGGTGACTCTAAATAGCCCTTAGGTGTGACTATGAGCGTGAAAGGTTGTCTGTCTATATGTGTCAGCCCTGCGATAGTCTGGCGACCTGTCCAGGGTGTACCCCGCCTTCCGCCCAATGACAGCTGGGATTGGCTCCAGCCCCCTGGTGACCCTTGTGAGGACGAGCCGTTACGGACAATGAATGAATATTCAAATATTTCAAAATATCCGAGAAAAGCCTAAAACATTATTGTGTATAGTGAGTAGTGCTTATAAAAGGAGTGGGACATAACCTAAGCAGCTTTTATCCAACATATTTTTTTACGTTAAAACCTTGGGTTGAATAGATCTATTTTATTTGCTCAAGTTCCAGTGATTCCTGCATTTATTCATTGTTGTTACAGCTTCACCCACATGCCTATACAAAGTAACACAAACTTCCACCCACATGATACCAACACAGACCAACCACTGTCTGCAATCGCTTCATAAGCCATGAGAGTTTCAATCCTCCGAGAAATGGTTATGTGGTTAGTAATCGTGCAATCTGATGTTGCCTGTAGAACCCACTAAAAAATGGAGTCACCCCATACTGATACTCTGCACAGTTTGCTTTGCATTTAAACCAACTTGGTGTATAATACAACCCTATAAAATCCATAAATTAAAACAAGAGAAACCTGCAAAGATCTGTAAAAGAACAATTCACTGCATTTTCGGAGAGCTTCTTCAGTCTAAACTAAGAGAATCATAATATTGGAACCTCAATATTATGAGATATTCTCAAGACGGTCAAAATCTACCACAGAAAATTAAGCTGTAGCTGCTATTTAATATCTTTTAGTTTAATATGCTTCCAGATTAATATCACTGTTGAAATTAAAGGTCCAGTATGCAGGATTTGTGGCATGTAGCAGTAAGGTCGTAGAACTAAAACATCACCCATGTGGAGAACTACTGTGGCCAACACAAATATGGAACCAGTCCGATCTAGTGTCAGTGTCTGCTTTCTCCACTCCAAGTTTTAAAATAACATTAATTATTACCTCTTTTCAACAGCAAATCATGTCCCCAAAGGAAAACGTTTCGAACATCTTTTTTATTTAACAAGATAAAGTTTTCAGTCTGTTCATCTCACCGAAAAAACAACTGACTTATAGGCTACCACGAGTTTAATATGTATTTGCAAAATTAATCATTTATATTAACAAAATGATAAATGGCTTTCATTTATCGATATGTCATCCTGTGCAAAATATCACAATATTATATGCTATTGATTTTTTTCCCTCACTCCTTCATGGTGGCACTAAAGGAAAAGTCAGGAGATCACCAAAATCAATGAGTCATCCTCTGGTGACCATGAATGCCTATGCAGACTTTCATGGCGCTATTTCGTAGTGGTCGAGATATTTAAATTTGGAACCAAAGTGGTGGACAGGTTGACATTGCCATCCCTAGACTACCAATAAAACAGCCTTTGTAAACACACTGTGTCATGTTCACCCACATTCTCACGCCTGTTTGGTAACTTTCCACTCACAGTGACTGGGAGTAGTGCAGCAGGGTGGTGCAACAACCTACAGTTTGTAATGGTTAATCAAACATCAGTAGATGTGCTGTTTATGCCCAAAACCTTACCTGGGGAAGTCCCTGGTTTGTCGTGGCCCAGCTGTCCGCAGCTGTTAGAACCACATGTGTACACACTCCCATCATGCAGCAGGAACATCGAGTGTTGCCCTCCACAGACTACTTCTTTGAGTCCCCTGCCGCTGAATATCTGACAGTTCCTTGGCTCAAATATGGGGTTCCTCTCTATACCAATACCCAACTGTCCATCCTTTGCATTCCCCCAACAGAGCATGTTGGCGAAGGGGAGAGGGGATGAGCCCCAATCTGAAGAGGCAGAGAGGGTGACGGCCAGATGGAGGAAGACAAAAAGTGTTCAGGCTTGAGAGCAGCCCCGCTTTCTCCTCTTCATGTAAATTCCAACCCTGGAGGAAACACAACAAGGGGTAATTATTAAGTCATCTTTCTTCATAAGAACACATACTGATCACTGTGCTGATGTTTTTTTAAGAATAGAGTACAGGTTTAGAGGTGGGTGTGGCCGTGTGTGAGAATGATGTAAGCAGTATGACAGAAGAACAGGGCAGTGTGTTTAAATAAACCCTGTCAGTGTAATCCCATCTTAAGCAGCTCCAAGCAGTCCTGCCTTACTGTCAATCCTCATGCCATACATGCATGTTAGTGACTGATTTAGCCATGGGTAATAAACAAATGGCAACAGAACATAATAACAAACATGTCAAATCAGGAGACGGGAAGACCAAGAGAGGTGAAAATACAATCACTGCTTCCCTTCAGACACCTGACTCCAAAATGATCACTTTTATGTCCATCTGACCCCCATTTTAAGAGTTATTTATTATCTGTTTCCACTCTGGATGAGATAATGTGAACAAATGTACTCACACTTTTATTTACATCTAGCTAAAATGAATGCAGTCATATAAAAAAGCCCTGCAATAAAGCCTTAATAATAAAAAATAATAATAGTAAAATTATTAGAGCTACAACAATTACTTGATTAATAAGGCTGTCAAATGATTTTTTTAATCGCCATTTATCACAGAATTTCATTAGTTAATTGTGATTAAACACATTTTTTAATCACGTTTTCACTTCTATTATTTTGCAATTCAAAACAATTTTAACGTTCATATGGACAAAGTAGAGCAATTCTTACCAGATTGTCTTAATAAGGAAAAAAAAATACATGGGACTAGTATTTAGTGGGCATGTCTGTAAAGGAGAGACCTATGGGTACCCACAGAGCCCATTTTCATTCAGATATTTTAAGGTCAGAGTCTACAGTAGCCCAGAACAGACAAAACAAATACTGGTTCTAGACAGAGCCAGCCACATTTTTGCATTTTCGTGTCAGGCACCGAAGTACCTCTACAAGCTTGACATAAGGGCAAAGTTGCAGGTGGTTGCAATTTTGCAGCCTCACAGCTAGATGCCACTAAATCCAATAAGCTAGACCTTTAAATATATATATTTTTAAGAAAAATAAAACATTCACTGGTTATAACTTATAAAATGTGAAAATGTGCTGCATGTCTTAGTTCTCTATAAAAGTAAATTGAGTTTTAGATTGTTGGTCAGACCAATCAGTTTCAAGGTGTGTCAGTATTTTCTTACATTTTAAATGAATTATAAATGTTTCCTGTCAGCTCTAGTGAGATCTTTCTGTGAGAACTGCTATATATCAAAGAGGGTGGATTAAGTATTTGAGACACCTTTCTGCATTTGGTGTTTTATTAGCCCTTTACTTGAGTAACCCATTAACACACTCACAGAAACCTGACACAGCATCAGTTTTCTTGTGCTATATTCAGACATCTTTCACATACATTTAAACCTTTAAAACCTTGGAAAATTTGGATTCTTTTGAAAACGTGGCTAAAAGGCAATGAGCAAATTATTAATAGATTGTCAATCCTCATGCAATACATACATTTTAAAGACTGATTTAGCTATGGATAATAAACAAATGGCAACAGAACATTATAGCCTTCATGAGGGAAGGTGGGTTGTGGCATAAGACTCCGTTATTTTTAGCTGAGTGCACTTAATAACCTGGTAATTGGGTGAGAGAAAGTAAAACAATATTGAAAATGAACTGTAAAACCACAGTAAAGAAACACTGAATAAAACATAAATAATTCAATAAAGCTCATTTAAGCCTGCTATAACACATATAACTTCAGTTCCTAGGTGACAGTTTGAACCCACGTTAATTACATGTGAACTGTTATTGTTATTCACTCGCATTGCAGTGAGAATCGTGTTAATATGAATCCGCTCAGCTGGCAGTTAGCTGTGTTTACTGTAATATATCTTATCTGTTTTATCATCCTTAAGGACGTATATTTACGGTTACGTGAGCTTGATGTTGGGGAGAAAGTGAAGAGGAGTGGCCTGCGTTGCGGAGACGTTATAAACACATTGTGCAGGCGTAACTAAATATCTCTACTGACATTAGCTGGTTAAACAGTTCACTAACTTAACGGACCCAAACAGACAGCTTGATGACCCACACCAGCCGTCAGCGTTATTAGTTAGCTATTTAACCTTAGCAAGCTACAGCAACGCTAACTGTCAGTCTCAAGGCTAAAAACACAGAGATCCACCGGTTAACCGATGACTAAATTGTGAGCGTAACAGCGGTGAAGTATAGCTGGCTCATCCTAAAATAAAGGTGTTTACCTGGATAGATGCATCCTGAAATTGGGCGTCTGGTTTCGGTTCCGCTCAGAAAACAAACGAGGAAGTACCACAGCTGCCTACGTCACTGAGCGTATAAGACAGGGAGGCTGCGATTGGCCAGCCGACCAGGAAGTGCAGGTGTTACAACAAATCCTGTGATCCATCACATTCTGTGGTCTGAGATTTCAGCTAGACTGTGCAAATCTTTTTACTGTAATGTATCACAGACTTTATTTTGACAACAGCTGCTGCGAGGTGGTGCCCACAAAGTATTTAGACTGTGTCACTAATTTCTATAGATAGCTGTTAAAAAAAATAACAACCCCATGAATGTCACTGTCATCCTAAAGATGAGAAGACCTTTGGTCCTATGTTGTTAAATAATAATAATAATAATAATAATAATAATAATAATAATAATAATAATAATAATAATAATAATAAACTTTATTTGTAAAGCACTTTTCAAGCAAAAGCACATAATGATTTCCAAGAAGAGAGGGAATACAAAGTAAAAGCAGCATTAATAAAACATATTCATATACATACACCTACATGTACACATAAAAACATACATACAGTATAAGTATGCATACATATATTGAGACATACTTACCAATCCATACACAGGCACAAAATAAGTCTGTTAGAATAAATATTGATAATAATAATAATAATATGAATGAATAAAGTGAAATAAAATGGTATAATAATGTAAATCTGTCAGTTTTTAGGGAAAGTAAGTTTTCAGATGTAATTTAACAGCAGTCAGTCAGCTAATCTGATGATGATGATGATGATGATGATGATGATGATGACGATGACGTTATCACCTTTAACCTGGACTCTGGAAAAGTAAGATAATTTCAGGTCCTTCTGTAAATTATTCCAAGAAGAGGGGGCAGCACATTTAAAAAGTTATGTTTGAACTTAGGGGATCAACATTTGTAGAATATTGTGAGAGTGCATGCCATAATGGTTTTGGTTATTACACATGTATGTAAACAAATAAGAAGGAATTAGCCTAAGCAGAGATTTATATGCAAAAAGCAACCAGAGTCTACGGACAAAGACGGCCATTTAGCAGTCATGAACAGAGTACAGCAGTGTACATGATTTCCATAGATAGTAATACAACGTTCAGCACAATGGTACACAGAGTTCATCTTCTTTAGGCACTGGTCTGGTGCATTCATAAAGATTAGAGCATGGTAGTCCATTTAAGGAGCGAGAAACAGTTTTCATTCCTGGAAAAGAAGTTCTAAATAATAGTAATACCTAGATAGTTAAATTTTGTGACCATATCAGTGTCCATCCCTTGAGCAGTTTAAATCACTAAGTAAAAGAACAAAAAATCTTACTTTATGTGATAATATTATGCAAAATAATGAATTACGCATGAGTAATCAAAGTAGGAGCGCAACACGGAAAATTGACCGACCAATCCTCAAAATGTTCCTGTAATAAAATGAAATTCTTCTCTCACTGGCTGCGGCAGGCCAAACTTGCCAGTCACTGATTGGTTAATTTAGCTGTCGATCATCGTTCCTTTGACCAATCAGCTGCTCTGTACGTGGGGCGTAGACGGAGGCGTAGAAGTTTCCAGGCTGCTGATTGGTGCGGTCACATCACAGGCCGTGTTTGATAACATTGAGGGTCCAAAACACTGGGACAAGACGAGGGCGGCGGTTTTAATTCATGTATTAGCGAGTTATTTTCAATACAACAGAAGAGGATCGACGCGTTTTAATAAATCTTAACAGTCAAAGGTAGGTCTTTTAGTAATCACACCACTAAAAGATCAAGGGATTGGCTCATTAATGTTGGTCATACAGGGAACTTGTAGCTAATGCTAGCATGGATGTTGATTGCTAACCACCTAGCTAGCTAGTCATGCTAACGCCGCCGAAAAGAAAAGCTGTCTTTAACGCTTTTGTAGTTGTTTCTTCTTTTCTTATATGCTCGACGATTGTTATTATAGTTGATGTTTTGTTACTGAAACACGTGCACATCTCATGCTGGACTTGTGTTTGTATTATCGTGATTGTGTATTGTTAGCGCGGGCGTCAGGGGTTGCATCATTCATGCAACGTAAACTTTAACGTTACTTCAAAATAAATCTGAATAGATGCGACGCCGCTGCTACATTTTGCGAGTCTTTTTGGATAGATTGGCTGTACATTGATTGTGTACACTGTGTTCCAACTGTGTTCAAATGTTATGTAACGTTATAAACCACATATACACCACCTACGATGGTAAGCACATTAATAAAGCAGGGATTATTTAATAACAATATGATTTTAATATGATAAGTTGATGAACACAAACTACTTTTCATCATTTAAACAAACACTTCCTGTTATACATGTGTTATAAGCAGTGGTATGATGTAACGATGTACATTGTTACAGCACTCATTTTTTGGGCAGTATCCATACTTTATCCATACATTTCCTAAATAAAATGTATACTTTTATTCCATTACATCTCCCCCGAGCATCTTGGTTACTTACTACAATATAGTGAAGGAAGGGACAGGCAGGCAAAGGAAGGGAAGGAAAAACCGGATTTTGTTCTTTATATCCTTTTAGTTTTATAAAGTACATATACATTTATTATAAAATTATATAAAAAAAAATAAATAAAATTCAGCTGCAGCTAACTCCTCATTTTGGATAACTTTTTTTCCCTTTTGTGTGTACAAAAAAAGTGAAAATGTGTATCACAATTTAGCAAGGATAAAGGAAAGGAGATAAAACCCTCATATTATCAGGTTGTTGTTATATATGATAAAGTTTAGACCCCAATTCTAAGATAAGAAAGATAATGTAGCACTTTATTTATTCAGAGGGAATGGGGGATGATTGCAATTATTCAGAGTGCAAACAAGGTGCAAAAAAAATCACGACATTGCCAAAAATGTTAACAGCTTTGTGGTAGGCCAAGTACAGGTAAGAGACAGGGAATGTAGAATTGACCATATAATCAATCCTCAAAATAATTACTGATTAATTTTCTGCCAATCAACAAACTGTTTCAGCTCATCTCAAAACCTGTGTAAGGACTGTGCACTCCTTACTTAACTAGGTCACTGTTTTAACCAGTGTTTGCAAACAAGTAAAGTTTTTTGAGCATTTACGAAGTCATTAATGATTTACTTAAGGATTTCTCTAATGATTTCCTGAGACCTTTGACACAAATAACACAGGGCTGGTGCCAAAGCTCCAACATTTTAGACATTCTGGTATTGTAGGGCCATCTTGAACAAATAGTTTTTTTGTGATGTTCATAGAAATATATGTCAAGTTTAACTGTTTGATTGTTCTTCATCATTCTGACAGCAGATCCCTGTACCTCTGCATCCAGTGCTGCTCCAGTGTTTGTGCTGTCAGGGTGATGTCAGCAGCTTGTCTTGTGCGCCTAGCAAGGTGCAGTGGACCTCATGTGGGACGTAGTGGTCTTTTACAGATGGCCCAACTCCCTTTCCTGCAGGACAGCCACCTCCAGTTCACAATCTTCCAGAGACAAATTTACAGCCCTTCAGGAAAACATTACAGCAACACACGTTTTGATCCAGACAGCAGTGGCCGCCCCACTACTTGGGATTCATTCGGCATCTGGGACAATCGTATCGACGAGCCCATCCTTCTGCCTCCCAGCATTCGCTACGGGAAGCCCATTCCCAAAGTCAGCTTGTCGAGGGTAGGCTGTGCCTCGCTCATCGGGCAACGCAAGGAAAATGAAGATCGCTTCCAGGTCTCCCAAATGACTGACAGCATTCTCTACTTTGCTGTGTTCGATGGGCATGGCGGGCCAGAAGCAGCTGACTTTTGTGAAAAATACATGGAGAAATACATCAAGTAAGGAATTAATTAAATATGCTGCAGTCACCTATCTATACCAGTCTTTGTCACAGGAAATTAATAGACTGATTAAAGATTTGAATCTCTAAAATTTTTAGATACTAGAGAAAAGGATGTGCTGACATTGAAGCGTCTGATCAGTACAGTCTTTTGATTGTTGTTTCAGGGACCTTGTGGCAGAGGAGACCAATCTGGAAGTAGTTTTAACGAAGGCCTTCCTTGAAATAGACAAAGCTCTTGCAAAGCACTTACACTTCTCTCCAAATGGTAGGTTCTTTTTTGTTACATATACGTAGATATACTGTGTATATATAAACACATGTATATATGTAATGACACTTTTTTTCTTCTCTCTTTAAAACCTGGATTCTCCAACTGACATGACCTGAGCACTTTTGGTTAGAGGTCTGTCATTTAACCTAAAGTTAAAAAATAACCGGTCAACAACAAATCAGCTACAAGTAGATCAAACACTAACACTTCACTGTTTCACTTCTTATCTACACTTACAAAAAGGAAACAAATTAAAGGAAAAACCTGTGGGTAAATATAACAAAGTCGATCTTTCCACAAGAGGGTGCGAGGGGTCACTCAATAGTTTTCAGTGAGTATGAAAATTATGTGAATCATATGCTATGGTCTTCACAGTCACCAGATCTCAACACAGTTAAACATCCGTGGGAGAATGTGTACTGGTGTGTTATAGACACTGCACTCCACCACCATCAGAAACCCCAAATCTGGGAATATCTTTTCAAAGAATGGCATACACATTTTTCAGTAGAGGTCCAGGGCCTTGTACAGTCTATGCCATCGAACACTAAAGCTGCTCCAAAGTCTGTTGGGGGGATTCAGTACTTTACAAAGACACTTAATGTTGTTTTTTCCTTTAATTTGTCACCCAACTGTTAAAGCTGTAGTTGGTAACTTTTATAAAAAAACTATAGAATATGTATTTGCTGAAACTGTTTGTGTTCACACAGCACTAAATGAAACAGATAACCTGTGAACAAAATCAGTCATCTATCTACTCTTTTGCCTTGGAGGGCTTCTAATGACCTTGCCTTACTTGAACAAAAACAAATAATAAAAGCCAAGGAGTCTCTAACACAGCTGTCAATCACTGCTCATGACCTGCAGTCAAACTGTCAAACTAGGCTGCGTTGTTCAAATATGAATCAGTATTAAGTTACTGCATTGCCTATTTCTCACCTCAAATGTCTTTAGAAACATATTTTAGCATACTGTTTTGCCATGAAATTAGAACATTTATGACCCGGCAGCCAAGCTGGAAACAGTAGAACCAAAACAAAACTCTGGCCTCAGCAAGCCTGCCTAGTTTGACAGTTTGACCGCAGTTCACAAGCAGTGATTGACAGCTGCGACTCTTCAGCTCTGATTGTTTATTCTCCCTCAGCTGTGCCTGCAGCAAATTCTAACAAATGCCGTTAGACGATGTAGAAAAAGGAGAAGGGACTCTTTTTTTTTTTTTTTTTTTACTGTCACAGACTGTCCGTCTCATATATTTCTTTCAGAAAATAGTGACAGGGTCAAGGGCCGTACCTGACTTAGAATTATGTCAGTCTTATTGAATTTGGGTGTTCAATATGTATATTCCACTATTAGTTCCTTTTTTCCATATACAGTTTTAGAGTATGAACAGGGTTTGAGGGGCATTCAGGATGACACTGACATTCATGAAATATAGTAAACAAGCCAAGTTAGCCCTCTAAGCTAATGCCGACACTATCAATCAAAAGCCAGAGTCAGTATCAACGCAGTGAGCTGTAAATTCACCACTTTTAAGCAGAGGACAAACATAAACTTGGAGCCTGACTAGGCAAAGCCTCGATCCCTGTTGGCAGCTGCCTTTCACTCAGGCTCACCCTGGGTCTTGGTCCACACCTGCCTGTACCACTGAGCAGTATGAAAAAGAGGGTGCTAACCCTGCAGCTACATGCAGGGACTAGCGGTGCAACAGTATGAGATTTTCATGGTGCAATAACCGTCTTAGAATATATTGCAGTTTCACAGTATTACAGAATTATCATTATTATCACTCAGAATGACCCTTAAAGGAATGTAAACAGAATTGTTAGTTTTGGTTGAACAAATGTTTTATCACTATAATTAAGGCCTGAAACCGTTTTTTTATGAAAGGATGTGTCTCCCTTTTGAAAATAACTAAAATAAAGGTGCAATTCTCTGTCCAGTTGCAATTTTTTTTCAATATCATAGATAAACAAATGTACACTACATAATAATCATCAACTTCAATATCATGATATACTTTTAAGCTGGTATATCGCCGCAACCTTACTGGAGAGAGAACTGCCCCCAAAGGTAGCTGCACATGAACAGCCAAAAAAAAAAGACTGCCCGACTCGAAGAATCTCAGTCTACTGAAGGGTCTCCAAATGATGATTTGAATCTTTTACTTTCAGGGGTCAGTTTCAGCTGTTCAACAGTTTCAGCAAATATGACAGAACGTTCTTTTTTTTTATAAAAGTTACAAACAGTAGCATTAATATTTTCTTAATCTCAAAGTATATTGTTTAGCATGGGCATTGCAATTGATATTAGGGGTAATTTGAGCACAAATAAATGCAAAACATTTCTCTCAATAAATTATGTAGTCTAGTTTGCCCTTGTCATGTAGAAAATCGTTTGACTTTTCTCGAACAGCATCATGTCTAATTAAAGCTCTGTTTGATATAAAAGCTAGTATACCTATAATGTGGCCATACATCGGCCACACTGTGTGAAATGTCCCAATATGCTTGTGTGTGTGTGTGTGCATGTTATCTACGGCAGCTGCTGACCCAGCTAAGAGCTGGAGGCCCTTGGCACCAATGTGGATGACGAGAGGCTAGATATTGATGGAGAGTCCAGCGGGTCCTAAATCCTGGACTACTGGAAGGTTCCCTATCTTTCTCTAACTCTGCTCTTTCTCTTTCTTCCTTTTCTTCTCTCACCAAGTGTATGCAAAGCTTCTTGTGAGACAGTACTTCAGTTTGACAAGTTGTATGAGATGTATGTTTTCAGTGATAGATCTCGTCCATGAGAGGTTGCATGTTTAATATGCAGATAAGGATAAAAAAAACAAAACAAACATAGCTTAAAATCTATAGCCAGTCGTTTCATGTATCTCTTCAGAGACAGAAAGGTCTAATGCAGGACAGCAAATGTGAGCAGAAATAGCCACATAGTGACATTTGATGCTGTCAAATTTGTCATCCCATAAGGATCTAAAGTTTAGTGTTTATGTGTAGTTAAATATCTGCTCCTTAAATATTTCATGTTCCCGAGTTCACTTTTAAACGGCACCTTATTGTTTGCCTGCACTAAGAATTGACTAAGTTTACATGCACACTTATATTCCACTATTATTCTGAATGTGACTATTTTAAAATCTGAAACTTAAAATCTGAAATGCAAATGGCATATCCTGTTGTTTATTCCCGCTTAGGCCTTTTTCCAAATTTTGCTTTTTCTGATTAAGACATGAGATATGCCAATGTTTTTCAGATATTATAAGCAATCTTTGGGCATGTATACAGTATATTTTTCCATATTTGATGTGATAAAAGATATGTTGGGGCATGTTAATAAATTCAATCAAATTTATTTAATTAAAGTATTCGTGGCTGCATGTAAACTGAAAAAATAAGTGGAATATTAATTTCATTAATTCCATTAGCCATGTAAAAAGCTTTTTTCAGAATAAGGTCAAAAACCCATATGTAAACACAGACATATTTACAAATTACCATTATTAAGTATCAAGTCATTATTGATATCACTTTCCTTTTGACAGATTAGACAAATGCATGCAAAATATAGTGGAACAAACCATCCCTCTCAAGAAGTATTAGGTTAAAGTTTTCTTCTTTTTTAGATGCATTTATGATAAGATCAGTGCTTAACAGTGACAGGTGTCAGTTAACAGATTATTTTTAGTTTCAGTCTTAGACTTAACTCTGCTCTGGACCTCAACTCTGTGCTGAAACAGTTCGACCTGCATGTGTGACTGCCTCCTCTATTGTTTACTGTGTAATCTATAGTTCCACTCTCTGACTCCCACCCATGTGCTCATGTTTTAATGTGTGGATGTGAGAGTGTGAGGTACACCATGTGGATGTTGTGAACATTGTGACTTTTTGTGTGGACCCTCATGGCACATTCCACGTCTGATGCGTCCTTTTATGTCTCTGTAGTACCCGGGATGAACGTAGGAACCACCTCCACCGTGGCCCTGCTGAGGGACGGCATCGAGCTGGTGGTGGGCAGTGTGGGTGACAGCCGGGCCATGATGTGCCGCAAGGGCAAGGCGCTTAAACTCACTGTTGACCACACTCCTGAGAGGAAGGATGAGAAAGAGAGGTACAAAGATGTTGTCAGTTATGATGTTTGTCAGTTAGACGCAGCAAGAGATAGTGGTAGGAAACCTAACAGTTCCTGAAGCCGTGAAAAATTTCCCCAAATTTTTTCCAATGGTGCTTTCAAATCAGTGACCGAGGTTTTGAACCGGATATACTTAAGTTTGTTTGATTAGTGTGAACACTGTGTACTGTACCTGGGCACAGTACGCCAATCTGTGCCCACGTCCACTTGAAAAGGTGGTCTCAGCACAAATGTCCAGTCTATTATGGTACCTATGAGGTGTGAACACTAAATGTAGCAAAAAGTGGAAGTGGTCTGCGATTTAACGTGAGTACAAAGAGCTTCTAACCAGTTATGATATAGTCTCGATGTAATACTGATGCATCTGTATCAGGCGGCAGCACTGCCCGCCATGGACAAACCCAGGCCCAGCTTCGCTGCCGCCTGATACAATTCAACTTGCAGTCAGAGCTCCGTGCTTCGCTCCTGACAGCAGCAGCTCTTGCTCAGGGCAGGATCAGAGCTTCACCTCGCTGCTATGCTGGTCCCCGCTGATGACTACACGGGGCAGCAGGGTCTGTCTGCAGTGTCCTTTTCTACACGGTTGCACAACAAACAATGTCATATAGATGATATTGCAAGTGCACTCAGATACAGAGCAACCTCACTGATGTGAAAGCTGACCGGCGGGGAATTTGAGAGGGGAGGGAAATCGTACTCGGGCACGGGTCGAGTCAGTCATACCTTATCTAAAAAAACGCCTTATATTGCCTCACATAATTACCAGTATAACTTCAACCAGTTTAAGCCTGAGTGGAACTGTCATCAGCCAGAATAACTGAACACGTGTGGTAGTGAATGGCTTTTAAGAAACCGTTTTGATTAACTAAACTCGTATTTGCGAGATTTGTTGAAATCTGAAAATTGCTTTAGAATTATGTTTGTGTTCTGTCTTGAGTAAAAATCCATCACAGCAGATTTTGTTCTGTAACTTCAGAATCCCGAAATGTGGTTTTGATGAGTTAAATACCTTCAAAACACATTAAAAAGTGGTGTATTCTGTGCTCATGGAGTTGTAACTGATTATAATAAAGAAGTAATTTGTTCACCTCTCTTTCTCCGTGACTGCCTCAAGGATAAAGAGAAGTGGGGGTTTTATCACTTGGAATAGTCTGGGACAATCAAATGTCAACGGCAGGCTGGCCATGACGCGCAGCATCGGAGACTTTGACCTGAAGAACGCGGGAGTCATCGCTGAGCCTGAAACCAAGAGAATATCGGTAGGTTTATTAAGTTGTGACTTTGGATTATCTCCTCCACGATCACCATGTCTGTTGTTGCCACAAGTGAAAATGAGGCTGTAGTTTCCAGTAATTATTCAGTGCTACTTGGTGGAAACATTGTTAGAAACGTTTCTAAATATTACTTGCCCTTTCTTCAGTTGCACCACGCCCACGACTCATTCCTAGCACTGACCACCGACGGCATAAACTTCATTATGAACAGCCAGGAGATCTGCAACGTCATCAACCAGTGCCACGACCCCAAGGAGGCAGCTCAAAGAATATCTGACCAGGTAAGACATCATACCTGGTTTTTAATACGCCCATAGTTAAACCATACAGATTATGTAAAGTAGGAGCTCTGTGATTTGAATGGCCGTGGTTTTCTGCCTCCTCAGGTACAAAGGGTGCTTGATTACTGGCAGCATCTTTGAGTTGTGGCAGATAGAAATGTTTACTGAATTTAACGCTTACTGGTTTTGTTCGACAATCAAGATCCAAAAAGCGTCTGTGAATTAGTTTTAAATCAGCTCCTCATTTTATAGAGAGATTAATTTGTAGCTGTAAAGTCTTGCAGAGAATAATCCATGTTAATCTCATGTTTGGAAATATGCCCATATCTAGGCAGTATTGTTTGCAAGTGCTTTGCTCCTTAGACTATGGATATACACCAGATATAAGTATTACCTCAATGATTTTTGTCGTTAACCCTTTGAAACCTGAGCAAATTGGCTTGATTGCTTTCAAAAACAAAGGAAGAAGGCAATAAAGAAAATAAGAAAAATTGATAAAGAAATTGGTTTAAAAAAATGCAAACCAAAAACCTTAAAAAAACAACAAAAAAGAGGAAAGTAAAACACACACACACTCACACACACACTCAAAGAACAAGGAAATTACCTGAAGAAGTTTTTTTTTTTAAATTATAATAAATATGTAAAATAATTTTAAATTCACAATTATGATAATTCTAAACATAGATCTCTGAACATGTTTTAGTTCTTTAATTTTTTTAAAACAACTTTCTAAATCCAATAATTTTCTTGTTAGCCAAGTTGCTCATTGTCTTTTTCCCATGTTTCTGAAAGAAATCAATACAATTTTTCCAGGTTCAAAGGTTTAAATACTTATGAAAGGCATCTGAATGCTGCACAAGAAAAGTGATATTGATCCAGGTTTCAAACAGTTAAAGGACAGTGGTGCTTTTAAACAGGGCAGCTTCCACCAGTAAAGTCAGCTCCTTTATCATTTCCCTCTCTGTGGGATCTGTGGTTGCCATGGTTACACAACGAGCTGAGGCAGGACATTCAAAAAGTTAAACTCTGAATGCTGTGGAAATGGGCTTTTTGACATAATGTATTTTATTCTCTTCGCTGTTAAATGATGTTACATATGTATTTAAATTGGCTTTAGTGTAGCTTGAGTTAAGTGGAAGGGGTCCTCATAAACATATAAAGACATCTAAGTGGAGATCTATGCATTATAGCCCTGGAGTGTTATGTCACCTGAGGTCTTAGACAGTTTTTCTAAGTGTCCAAGTGTTCAGCTGGCAAATAGCCAGTGAGTAGACCTTCATGCACATGTTAAAATTTTTAATTATTATGGTCCCCATCTCTCCCAGGCTCTTCAGTACGGCTCAGAGGACAACAGCACAATTATTGTGGTGCCCTTTGGTGCTTGGGGAAAGCACAAGAGCTCGGAAACAAGTTTCTCCTTCAGCAGAAGTGTTGTGTCGAGCGGTCGCTGGGCATAGTCAGCAGGACGTTGGAGGAAAAGATTTTGGTCCGTGGACCTTATTAATGTGTGCAATACAATCGAACAGTGCCCTTGAGGAAACATTATAAAGAATGTGGTTTGCCCAAATAATAATACCTTAGAGAAGCATGATATTTATTAGCCTCTGTGGAGAAAGAGGCAATGAATTCATGATGTGCACTAAAAACATCCTCTTTATACCAGGTTTTACTCTTCTAGCAAGCCAATGATCAAAAAGGTGCTAAAAGCTGAGAAATGTTTGAATGGCAGACAGGAATTCATGACTACATAAAATCTGCACTTGTGTGTATGTAGGCTGCTCTACATTAGAAAAGATTTAATGACTACTTTTCTGTCTGCCATTCAGATGATTTTTATCTGTTTAGCTATAATGCCCAAATTTGTACTTTTTTATTTTCATAGCAACTTAGATAAGTTGCACTTTACTTATAATCTGGATTTTACCAGTTGTTTGAACCTGCAGTCTTATGCCCAGGACACACTGCTTGCATGCGCATTGTGTGCGTAGCAGAACCTGTTTTTGTTGTTGTAAAGTTTTTGCAGGACCGTGTTGTTGGCCATATGGTGGCATACACAGCTCCATAAATTAGTGGAGTACCAGATTTTAATTTTAACCTCCCATCCACACTGCATGTGTGAGGAGCATGACGGCTACCTCCCTGAACTGCCGTGGCTCGCACACTTGCAGTGTTCACACAGGCAGCGTTGTTGCTGCAGGGCTGTCGCTGTTGTAACTACTGTAATTCCACTACTGAATGCCGATATTCCATTATTTTAGCCGTGCAAGCCACTGCTCTGTCAACAAAATGGTCATGTAAACTATTCACAGTAAAAAACCTTCTTTTGACACCTAATGGGATTCTACCGACACAAACGTTGTTAGAGGACTTTTATTCTGAAAGGACAAAAGGGAAGGTTGAGTTAAACAGATGTGTTTGTATGTCATTATCTGACAGATAAAGACATAGAAACTGTAGTAAAAGGTGGAATAATGTCAATTTGATTATTAAAAAACATTTTCACTTCATATTTTTATTGAAATCTGCAAACTCGCATGAAAAAAAATTGGTTAGACTCAAAATCTTGAGATGTGCTGCTGCTCTAACTTGTTAACATGGGCGATGATGAAAAACACAAGAGGTTCTGCGATACACACGCGCTGCTCACACAGGTGGTGTGGCCCAGGTGTTACCATTTGTCAGTGTTAAGGATTTGACTACGTTTGAACACAAGAGTGGAAAAACCGGTAACTAAACTGCATTCATTTGTTATATAATTGGAATATATTGAGCCCTTATATTAGAGCACAAAATCAACTTAACGTACACAGTTACGTCACGCGTGTTGCTCTTCTAAACTTTTCTCCATTTTGAGCCCAATTGCACAATCTTGATGGTTTGGGAGAAATGAACCTTAAATGTTCTGTGATCTAGTGAACTAGTGTGAATGAAGTTGCTTGATGCTATTTATATAAACAGCATTTCAGTGGCTGAAGTAAGATATTCATGTTTCTTGAAATTTAAGCATTGCTCATGTGTTCATATCTGCGCTGATTTGAAACAGGTCTTGTAAGGGCACTGATACGTGTTCAGGGTACAGAAATGTACAGTTTATGTTCTGTAAATAATTATATTTATGTATGTACATCTGGAACAACTGATAGTTCTCCTTTACTTAATAACTCGTCTCATCGGTATATTTCACAAACGCAGAACTTTTGCTTGGGTGCTTGTATCGTGCAAAGCTACATCATTTTGATTGTAACTAAATCAGTAATTCCTCATTTACACCGTTTATGTGTCACTCTGAGAGATCGAAGCACACTTAATGCAACACTAAAGAATTGTTCCGCTAAGAGCCATGTTTGACAGTGTGAATGTTTGCTTAAATGCCCTCCATGACTAAAAAAAATACAATCAAACCCTGCGGGGTGTGGAAGTAATGAGCTGTATAAGTTGTGTTGGCTGACCTCGTGAGTGGACACATTTCCTGTGACTTCAACCTTCAGATCGACCGTACTGTTTCTGTTCTTTGTTGATCTTTTGTTCTGTGGTTGTCAAGGCTAGACAAATGCAACACTTCATATTTATCATTATTGTTCTATCTGTGAGATTTGCAGATGTGTAGCAACCATTTTCTCCTCAAACCTCATTTATAAATGTTTAGTAGATTCTGTGTTTCCCCACTTATTCACATCAAACTGAATGAAACTCTGATTTATTATAAGTACTTTGTCTTTATAATTAATACGTCCTCCTAACAAACCTCATCTGTTTTATGTTTATTTCAGTATGTTGAGTTTTTATTTACTGTATTTTGTTTCACTGCCTTTCAATACAGTAATTGTAGCTGTGGACCTGAATCTGACTGGGACCTTAATGTGACTGATTCAACAACACTCTGTTAGTACTGGGGTTTTTTTTTTGGTCGTAATGACTTGTGACACCTCAATTAAAAACTGTACATCAAAAATTAGGTTGTCTTTGTTGAAATCTGTTGTGTATAGTATTAGTTTTTGGGAATTTGTCAAAGTCAGATATGCAGAATTTAAATTATTTACATTTTATATGTGTATGTATTAATGAGAATCCCCAGGTAAAAACACTTTTTCATGGTCTGGTCAATTTCGAGATTTTGGGCTTTTTTTTGTTTCCATAGCATGTCTTCTTCTAGACATTTTCTTCTTCTTCTGGTGTTTATTCTAGTCCACGTGTCTGTTCTGGAATTGTTATCAAAAAGTGGACATTTAATTAGATAATGCTTTATCTGCATCTTTGAACATGAAATTCCAGAGAACTTGAAATACAAAAAACAAGATCATCTTAATTTAAGTAACCAACTGGGAGGGTTTCTTAGTGGTATTCCTCAGTTAAAATATTTACCCCAATGTCTTGTTTTTGTCTAATAGTGTATATAATTTTTTACTGTATATCTCTAAAGGCCATTTTCATAAAGGGTTGTTTTTTCTTGTTTTTGTTTTTTAAAAAAATCATACTCTGTGCCAGAAATCACCCCTTCAGTTGCACTTATATACACCAAACTTCCCAGTTTTATTCCTATTGTGAAGGTTTTTACCAATAAAATAAATTTGTTCATATATCATACATTGCCTTATTTATATAACATTTCATTCCCCAAAACATGGTGAATATTTTCATTTTTTTAATGGTTGATAGGATTTTCTGGTTTGCGGAGTGATAAATAAAAAGAGACCCAATATTCCCCTCTTAACCTGGCTTCATCCAATGCTCAGATTTTTGTGCTGGAAATCCTTGCAAATCAGTGCATGTTTAATTGGATAATGCACAATTTCTTTATTTTAATATAAAATTTAAGAAAACCTGTAATACAAAAATATGCTGTGCGCGCTCCCGGGAGGTGCACGCGGTTCACGGTGGGCAGGAACAACAACACTTGACACGAGACGATGTTTGATTATCAGGTAAGCTCTGTTTATGTCACAGATGTATGTCGGTGTTTCTGTTTGTCAGCCGATAAGAAACAAGAGTCAGCACCGCACCTGACAACAGTGACACCTGCGAGTTAAATTCGTCTGACGGAAGAACAGGTAAGGTCAAGTTTTAACATCATCAGTCAGTTGTTTAAATAACCCGTAGCTCCAGTGAAAGACAGATACGGTATTTAACATCTTAATATCTCTGTTCTGACAATAACTGTTAGCAGCTATCAACCCCTAAAACATGGATTCATTAATCATTAACGTTTGCTGCAAAAGTTGCTTTCAGCTAATTAGCCAGCTAGCTTGAAAAGGTAGACTGTACTTGTTCTGTATTGTATATTGAAACGGACAAAAAAATGCTCATATCACGGACATTTTCCGCTCATTTGTTTATATGTGCTAGCTGTTTCTGAAAATCTCACTTTTAGGTTTGAAGTGTAACGAACAGTGTTAGCTAACCCCAAAGTTAGCTTAAACTTTTACGCTAGCTAACCTGACGCTCGCGTTGCTAGGCTAGTTAGCACCGTAGCAACATTGGCTAAACAAATATTTTACAGTTTTTTCTTCTAATGTAATTTTTGTTGTGAAGGATACCGACCACATTGTATACTGCGACTATTTAATAAGAAATACTAGTTTGTGTAATTTTCGGTCTTTGGATTTTCTTTTCAAAAACAGGAATGAAATAACAAATTGTAACTTGATTTTCATTTATTTTTTAAAATGAAAATTATTTGTTTTGATTTTTCATTTCTGTTTCTGAAAGGAACATTCAAAGATCAAAATTATTATTATTATTATTATTATTATTGTTATAAAGAATTTCTGTGGTTTAAAAAAAAGCACCCATGCAAACCCATCAGTACCAGTTTAACTACAAGTTATGACACAGCTTACACAGGGTGTCTACAGGTCCTTAAAAAGTCTTAAAATATCTTAAATCCAATATATAAATATTAGGCCTTAAAAGTTATTAAGTAGATTTGAAGTTTATTTTAAGAGGTCTTAATTACAGAAAACATTTTATCTAATTTTGTTTAGCTATCTTAAGGTTCCTTTTTGTCAAAATGAGTCAAACTCTTGTGCCTGAAAGTCCACATTTATTATGTTGTTTATCTTTAAACCTCCCCCCGAATCTAACAGTCTTTACTTTATACTTGCACTTTCCTGTTGGCAAAATGTAGATTAATCAAATAACAGGATTTCTACATAAAACCTACCTCTGCACGGGACCATATATACTCTACTAACTATACTAACCTGCAATGCTTGAATAAGAATACAATTATTTCTCAAAAAATCAGACCTAAATTTGGTTAACAGTGATCTTGAAAAGGTCTTAAAAAGCATTAATTTTAAGTGTCTGATACCTGTAGACACCCTGTTACAAGACAGCTAACTTTTTGGAAACTGGGGCTGTGTTTGAGAGTGTGGATTTTTTTCCATCCGGGCAGACATTGATTTCCATGCATTTAAGACACGGACAGAGAGAAATGAGAGAATTGATTGTCTTCCATACAGTGCAGTACAGTAGATAGGTTAGAGAAATTAAATTGTTTTTCTCTGGTCCCTGTGCCAAACAAAAGAATAAACAAATTAACATAAGATGCAAACAACAAGATACAACAGTTAACGTAACAGAACAAGATTCAAGACAAGGCATAAATGTACAGAGCAATAACAGAAAAATATAGATACAAATAGTAAAGTTTGGGTGGGGGAATGGATACAGCATAGTATTGGGATATTTTCCATGGCAATAAGATAAGATAAGATAATCATTTTATCTTGAATATATTGAATTTATTGAAATTTATAAATGTTGCAAATACAAATTAAACTTTTGGTAGCCTGCTAGAGTTATAAAAAAAATGCTTTTTTCAGTCCACAGTAAATGTTTTGCAACAAAAATGAGATGAACAAACTAAAAACTATCTTAGATTAAAAAAAAACAAAAACATTTTGACAAGGTTTTCCTTAATTTGCAGTTGAAAAAATGTAATTAAACACAATAGATGTTATCACAGTACAAGAATATTGCAAAACATTTAAAATTGTAATACCTTTGTTTTGTGACCTACTTACTTGTATTGTATTGGGGGGGTCTGGTTATTCCCATCCCTAACAAACAGTGTAAACATAAATACAGGTAGTAATAACAAAAGTAACATTTCTGTAGTGCAGTGATTTGTGTACACTTTGAAAATAAATGACCAAACCTCTGAAACGAATGTAACTTGGTAAGATCTGCTCTGCTCTACAATGCAATAATAAAAACTCAGATTAAAAAGAAACTGTGATGAACTCAGTTGCATAAACCGCACAACAGTAGCAGATATCGGGAGTCTGCTAAAATGTTTTCATACTGAACAGAAATGTCACAGGTGTGAAAACAGATTCCCCATTCAGTCATCCATGTCTTTTTCTAATGTGGTAACTAAAGGGTTAAACCGCTGTGCAGCTCGGTGAGACCCCAGCTGAGTGTGTGGCTGGATGGTGGGGCACCTGTCCCCGCTGTCATGAGCTGATGTTAGTCAGCCTGCACAGACTCTCGCTCCGTCAGTCTGCAGCTCCTGAAGGCTGCAGCAGGATCTCCCAGCCAGCAGCCCTCTCACAGTCTCACCGCTCGGTAAGTCACCGCAACAAAACTTTCTTTACTTTGCAACAACGTCACGGTGGTGATCATTTTCAGAGGATTTTTGCAACATATGATTTATTTGTTCAATATTTCAGTTCTGCAAGACTTAGTTTATCTAACTGAGAATGGCGCAAGAGGAAATTCTTGCTTAAAGTTATATGTTTTAAGCCCTTTTAGTGGTTTAAATCCACAACGATGTATTTGAAAGAAAGAAAAAAAAAAAGTACTGTGAGAATCAGTACTGCACACGTTGAATGTGTCCTGTGTGCGGTTTTATTGGTAAGGTTAGTTTTTGTCTGGTTTTGTTAAAAAAATCATTTCTAGACTTATTTCTGTAGGAGTTACTAACATTACTTGTCAGTGTAAATTAAAAAAAAAAAGTGTACTCGAAGCAAAGAAAGCAGCCATGGTCTGGTACATGCTGTATAATACATTATAAATTTCAATTTTCAGATATGACATTAGTGGTCATTTTCTTTCAACAACAAAAAAGCATTGTTATATAAGACCACATATGCCTCATAATCTTATACGTTTTAAGTATTAAAAAGTTGACAGACTGGCACTGAGGTTTTACATCTTGAAATTTACCACTATTCCATTTTCCTCCAATAATAAGGAGAATAAAAATACAAGGCCGCGGCATTGTCCTAATGAACTTGATCCATGACTTTTCAGTAATGGACATTTTACATATTTGAATAACTTATTTATCATCCGTCACTTGAAATACTTAAAACTTGATAATAATAATAATAATAATAATAATAATAATAACAATAATAATAATAATAACAATAATAACAACAATAATAATAACAACAACAATAATAATAATAATAATAATAATATTAAAAGAGGAAAGAATCTGTGTGAAGCTATATAAAAACCTTGGAAGTCTGTTTAAACCTACAACCTCAAATACGTAGATACAACAGTACTGTATTTTATTTCAGGGTAAAATAGCTCAGTTTGGCCAAGTTTACTTGTTTTCTAATTGCACGGTTTATCTTATTAATTGTCAGCAAGGAGGTAAATCGGGGCTAAATTTGGGTAGTGTGTATTAGGCATTAACCGTCAGTATATGTCTGTTTGGTGCTGATGGGGAGCTTATTCTTTACTGGTCTGTGCTTCTCCAAAGTCTTAATTAAATTAAATTATTAGAGGATTTTGAATTCATTTGGCACAAATATGACATCTTCTTTAATGGCATAGCATTTTAAGATGCAAGACAGATTTATTATTTACCTAAGATAAATTACAGGCTTTTCTATCCGGATTTCACTTCACAGCATTTCTCAAACAATTACATGAAACAAATATTGTTTCATTTAAGAGACTCCACACCACTGCTTTGATCTGTGTTATTAGTTTGGAAATATTTTTGTTTGAAATAATTAATGTTACCATGATGAACACTGATTGATCAACATCTTAGATACAGCACAGGATATATTGAGTGGCAATATTATATCGAAACACAGACAAGTATCTGTATTTTATGATTAAGATTATTAATTTTGCAAAGAATTTCTGTGGATTAAAAAAAAAAAAGCACCCAATAGCTCACCTTGTCTGGAGTTTGTACAAAAGGCTATGTCCTTACCGCAGCAGCCGCAAATTTGATTCCAACCTACGGCCCTTTGCTACATGTCATCCTCTGTCTCACCCTTTCACACTCTCTACTAAAGGCACTAAAGGCAAAAAAAAAGGACGTGGGAGGGAGTAAAAATTACGATTACACCTCACCTTCATCACACAGTATGTGATGTTTGCTGTGTATTAAAACCCAGATATACGTTGTTTAACAATTACATTAAAACAATAATTTCCATCAGCTCATTGTGGGTTGTCTTCTGCACAGGATAATGGAAAGAGCTAATCACATCAGCATTGCGATGATTGAAGACATCGGCACCAACGGGACGACCAGGTCAAAGGTCGTCACAGCCCTGGACCAGAGCAAGCAGCCGTGTGGCTCCACCGTGAGCTTCCACAACATCCAGTACAAAGTGCAGCTGAAGAGCGGCTTCCTCTGCAAAAGGAAAACCATTCCCAAGGACATACTGGTCGACCTCAAGTCAGTTGTAGAAAAACGTACAAGCTCTGTATCTGTTTGTCTTTGTTTTGTGTCTTTGTCAGTCGTACATGTGTCTTCATGTACTCGTCTTTCCTTATAACTCACACACTAAAAGACACACAGGTTTCTAAAGTGTGGTACATCGGTCCATTATTTTTTTCTCCAGTTATTTACATGCAGACTTTAGAAGAAAATCTATGAAATTGTAAATGATACGCTTTTACAGATTGTTGCTTATTTATTCTAACTTCACTCAACTCTGCTTCAGATTTATTAGGAGCATTTGCTTCGCAAACAAGATTAAAGATAATAATTGATTTTTGGAAACATGCAGCTAAATTGATAATTTTTTTCTATAAATATATTGCAATAAATCTTAATTTGGGAGACCATGTTGAAGTAAAAGCAATTCAATATGGCTCATTGTATCCTTTTCCACAGAGGAACAATAGTGAATAGACTCTTACATTGGTTCCTTTCTGATGGTATTAAATACAGCTGACATTTCCCATGGAAGAATGAATAATTTCACACAAGTTTTTGGGCCTCAGTGTTAATTATATGATATTAAGCATGGTTTCTTGCATATAATCTCTCTGATGCACCAAAGAGCAGTCTGCCAGGGAAACGAATTAAACACTGTCACGTGATCCTCTCCTTTTAATTCCGTTTTATATCACTGACTCTTTTCAGATTTTGTGTAATTGTTCTCTTTTTGAAGTCAAGGGAAGTTTTGAAGTCTTTTGAATTTTTCACACCACAGTATATAGTTTTTTGTGTGTATGCGCAGCTTTGAAGAAATGTTTATGATATCTATAACAACTGCAAAATCCTTTCATCAACATTATTCTATTTGGGATGAGGGGGAGGAGGAAAGTGCTTTGAGAAAAATGATTTAAGTGCTTCATCCCATGTCCAAGAATCACATTCATCCGCCTCTGTTTCACACTCCTCTCATCTGTAACTGTAAAACTGATACGTTGAAATGGAAATCTTTGGTTTTACAGTATAGAAATGAATGCAAACCCTTGAAATATGTCCAAATCTTTGCCTTTAGGTTAATTTATGTTAAATTGGTCACAGAAATCTCTAATATTGTCTTGCAGTGGGATTATGAGACCTGGACTTAATGCTATTCTTGGACCTACTGGAAGTGGAAAATCCTCGTGAGTATCACACTGATCTCAAAGAGAAAAATATTTATAAGATTCACCTGCATTTGTTGTAGATAAATACTAATTTTTTTTGGTTGTTTTTGTTCAAAGATTCTTGGATATTCTGGCTGCAAGAAAGGATCCTTCGGGTCTCTCAGGAGAAGTTCTCATCGACAAAGCACCACAGCCTCCAAACTTCAAGTGCCTCTCTGGCTATGTGGTTCAGGTGCAACTGAATTGTTTTAATAACTTAAATCTGCAAACCACTTGTTTGTGTCCCCCTGATAAATGTTAGTCTGATATTCACTCTCTGAGTTCGTCTCCATCAACTCTACACATTTACATATATTTTTTAAAGAGAAACTGTAGAAAAAATCTGTCCACACAACCATTGTTTTGCAAAATATCTTCTCACAAGAACGCGAGAATGACTGCAGATGCTCGCAGGCATCAGCTGTCCTCTGCAGTCTGCCCTCATCATAAAGTGCACAGGCTAGCCTTACCTCTTTCAAAACATCTACTAGATGGTTTTGTGCATATCCAAAAATATATGTAGACAGGGCCTCTGGCTTTTCAGCTGTTAAATGCTTCACTACAGTGTGTTCACCACTGTGTCGCTACAGCTCTTTGTGTTTATTAGAGCTTTTTTTTGCTGAAGATAGCTGTCTGGAAACTACGCTGACAAAAGCTGTGAGAGTAACTCAAACTGTAAAATGTGGGTTGTGAAATAAAAAAGCTGAAAGACAATAAAAAAGCCCTGTTAAGCTGAGGAGAACTGCAGTTACTATAGAAATATTGATAACAGCAGCTTTAAATACAGAGTTTGCTATATTCTTAACTTTGTTGGGTCAACAATTCTCTGCATTACAAGTCTGTGGAAATGTAGACCGCAAAACAAATGATCTTTCCTGTCTCTGACCTTTGACCTCAAGTTCTCGTTTCCCTTCCTAGGAAGATGTGGTCATGGGCACCCTGACTGTAAGGGAAAATCTGCGTTTTTCTGCTGCACTGCGGCTGCCCAGCTCTGTGCCTCAGAGTGAGAAGGAGGCTCGAGTCAATCACCTCATTAAAGAACTGGGTCTCACCAAGGTGGCGGACTCCAAGGTAAAGATACACACCTGTCCCAATGACTTATGTAAAGTTCAAGACATGACGGACAGCCTTGTGTGGGCATTTTCCTCAGGTGGGCACACAGATGACGCGGGGTATCTCTGGAGGTGAGAGGAAGAGGACAAACATCGGCATGGAGCTGATTATTGACCCCTCAGTTCTCTTTCTGGATGAACCGACCACTGGACTGGACGCCAGCACGGCTAACTCTGTCCTGCTGCTGCTGAAAAGGTAATAATCTGATTTTATGATGGATTATATTCAGAGCTGAGTCTTCAGCTTTGTCCGTGCCCCAAAACTACATCTGTATCCAATAAAAATGTAATTTACTTTTTCTTTTTTTTTGTTTTGTTAATTGTATATACAAGTATATGTCACTTAACAACATCGTCAACTGAATGGTTTTACTCTATAGCATTCATGGTAACAGGCCTGGTTTTCAGTACATTATCAGAATATAAAATTCAGGTTTTATTTAGAGTAAATTTTAGGCTTTTGAGAAAAGATGATGTAACAACTTTGACCAATTTGATTAGGCTTGCATTTAGTCCCTGCCGCAGTGAGAACAGCTTTATTTAATTTCGCAAGATGTATATTTTACTGAAGAAAGAGCTGCCTCTTTGGACAGAAACCTTTTACAAATTGCAGCAACTTCATATTAAATGCAGTTACATACATTACAATGAAAACACATTATGTAAGCAGCAGGGCTGCACGATATGTTGTTTTTATGCCTGAGAGCTGGCAGTAGCCATGGCAGGAGGCATTATGTTGTCCATCTGATTGTCATCAACACGGTAGGCCAGTTTGATGTACTGCTGAGTTACAGGAAATGACATTGGAGACAGCCAACAGAAGTGCTCATTAACATGGATTTTACAAAGCGCATTAAAAATGTCATCAGTCTTCAAATGAGAAATCTTGTGTTAAAATTCTTGTCTGGTGTATATATTTGCCTTGTGTCTTTTCAGAATGGCCAGTCATGGAAGAACCATAATTATGTCGATCCACCAGCCACGATACTCCATCTACAGACTGTTTGACACTCTGACTCTGTTGGTTGGTGGTAAAATGGTTTATCACGGACCAGCGCCAAACGCTTTGGACTACTTTGCCAACATTGGTGAGTATGCTGAAGCTTATTATCACCACAAAATACCACCTAACGTCTTTATACTGTTTCTGATGTTTTTAATGTCGCTTGGAAAGAAATGTAGATGGTTGTGCAGCTTTACTTTTTTATATGGAACTGAATAAATCACACAATAAAAAAAGTGACGTATTGATAAAAGATGCATTGATATCAAACACTGATCATTGTGGTCTGTGTTTCAGGATATCCCTGTGAGCCCCACAACAACCCAGCTGACTTCTTTCTGGATGTTATTAATGGAGACTCCACCGCTACAACCTTGACCAAAGTGCACGGCTCTGACGGTAGCAGCTTTTGTAAAACACACCACGAGTACTGCTGTCAAGATGATGTCTTTGGATATAAATGTCTGCCTTCATAATAGGTTGCATTTATAAATATATGTCAGCATAGTGCAAATAACGGTTAATATGTAGAGATTTTAACCCCTAATTCCTACTTGTCTAAGCGTCTAATGTCCCTGAATGTGACTATGTGCGTGACATAGCAAATTTTACTCATAATCCTGAAAAGTGCGCCGGTAATAGAGTCATTGCCAAGAGGATTTTTATTTGATATTATGTGGAACATTTGCTAAAGAACAAAAGTTTTGTTCATTAAACAAAATCCAACTACTTACAGCTGAAAACTACCCAATTATACTTATTTGTTTGTAGACTGACAACAGCCTTTATTTACCAGTTAATAAAGAAATTTGTTTGTAATTTCATAATATTTGATCCGTGTTTTTAAAATGAAGACAAGGGAAGTTTATTCGTATAACACATTTCAACGACATTTAAAATCATTTACAGTGATTTTAAGTACAGGGCATTGAGGGGTAACTTCAGCACTTCTTAACCTTGATGTTTTTGTGTCTAAGTGACTAAAAGGAACAACAATTTCTGAAGTCGGCCTTGTATTTAGTGAGAGGGCTGCAGCTGACAGCCGCATAAAATGCTGTAATGTAAACCACTCTGGGCATTTTGCACTGTCAGATTACATTCACTAAATCTACTTGTTTTAGCCTCTGACAGTCTCTTATAATGTAAATATTTTTTTCATTTCAAGACAAAACTACACACTGTCATTTTTTTAGTCCGTGCTTTATGGGATCATCGGTGTCTGTTGTAGAAGAGTGTTTCCCATACTTCAATCTGTCATTTTTCCTCCCATGTCTCCTTGGCCAGATTTGGACTTTGAGGAGCTCAGCGGCTCCAGGCAGAGCATCGAGGAGCGTCTGGTAGAGGAGTACAGGAACAGCAGCTACTCCAGTGACACAAGAGCTGAGCTGGACCGCATCGTCCAGGATAAGAGGTGCATCTCATGTTCAAAATCCCGTACCATCACCTACAACAGCTCCTTCTTCCACCAGCTGCGTTGGGTTCTTAAGAGAACCTTCCAGAACCTCATGCTGAATCCCCAAACATCCGTGGCCCAGGTATGGATCTCCATTACTCATTTAAAACACAAAACTCATCAGTTTTAAGAATTTATTGGTGATAATGTGCGGAAAGCCTGTAATTAATGACTCAGTTTTCAGTTTATGGTTTAATTTAAACATGATGTTTTGCCATGATCACTTTTGCTTTGGTCAAACATGCAAAACTGCGGAAAGAGCAGAAGAATAATCCGTGTCAGTGCTGTTATCTTCATGAAAAGGATGCACAGACAGCACTTTGGAGGGGTCAAGACTTAATGCTCTCATTAGTCATCCTATGGCGGCAAAATGCTGTCAGAAGTCTCCTCACTTTAAGAATTATTAACAGCTAATTGGCCCTAAATAAGTCAAAATAATCCTACAAGAGGGACTCTAAGGTGGCGTTGGCGCCGTAATCGGCTTTGGTGACTGTTGTGACCCCACTCTTGCCTCTTTGGGCCAGGATCTGAACTGATATCATATCTGGCCAAAGCCCCTTGGCCCTGATCCTGGACTCATCACATGATGGCATCATGACCTATCAATCCACTGCCCCGCTTTCACATGAGGGGCTGCGGGGAATGAGGTGAAAAAGGCTCAACCTTATTAGCTTATCCCTTCACCCTGGGAACCACTCAGTCCCGTCATAATCTGTAAATTGTTAGGATTAAAACTTGTGTCGCTTTCACTTTTCTCACTCTTTTCTGTCGTCCTCCCCCACTGCCAGTTCTGCTTGTTCTCGCCGATCCACCGATGTGGAGGAGGAGCAGGGTGTGCACTTGACCCCTGATCCCCAGAAACACTGACTCTGCTGTCAAAGAGGACGCTGCTTAACTTTTATTTCCATTCTTCTAAAATAATTTGTAACCGTTATAAACATTTCCAAGCAGTTGTCCAACATTTCATCATGTATTTATGAATTATGAAGGTTCGAGTGTAGTGGGGGTCTTTGAAGGAGGCAACAGGCCACAACTCCTGCAACACTCGAGAGCTGTATTAAGAACAACTTTATTGTGAGAGCAACACATTTTAGCTTGTCAACACTTCATAAGGGTCATCATGCAGCACTTAAGAACAATTTGCCACCTTTATGCAGATGCTCAGTCAATGTTGATGGATAATAATAATAATATCTTTATTTATATAGCACCTTTAAAAACAGAGTTTACAAAGTGCTCTGACAAACAAAGCAAAAGCAGAAAGGGAAATGTAGAAGGCAATATAATATCAGAAAGCCAAAAAGTCCTACTGAGAACAAGCAAGACAAAGCTAGGTTAGGATGAAATTAAAGCAAAAGGACAAATAATGCAAGACGCAGGGCACATAATGTAAATATATTTAATAAGATAGGTAAAATAAACAAAAGAAAACAAAAAGACATAACACAAAAGCCTATAAAAATGGGTTTTAGGGGGTGATTTAAAAGAAGTTGCTGATTCTGTGAGCCTTATCTCCTCAGGCAGTTTGTTCCACAGTCGAGGGGCCCTTATGGCAAAGAGACGGTCACCTTTTGTTTTGGAGCCCTAACTTTGGAACGGCCAGAAAGGCCCCACCTGAGGATCAAAGGCAGCAAACTGGCTCATAAGGAATGAATAATTGTTATGTAGCTTGGGGCCAGACCCAGATGAGCTTTAAAAGTGATCAGTAAAATCTTGAAATCAATTGTAAAACGCACAGGAAGCCAATGCAGAGAAACCAGGATTGGGTTGATGTGATGTCGTCCGTTAAATCCTGTAGGTAAATGTAGTCAGCTGTGCCAGGAGTGCCGACATGTGCTAGGATGCACTGAATGCCAGCCTCTAGCAGCCAGACCCCTGTCTCAGCTGCATTTTTCCTGCCATGACGTTAAACTCTGGCTTGAGTAAATACAGCTAAAATCAAAGTTAGCCAAAACACTGTAAACCAGGTTCCTATAGTCGTAAAACCTTAAAAAGTCGTGGAATTTTTCAAGGTTTGATGACCATAGGAACCAGGAGTAAGTAAAATTCTTCTTCAAAGTTTTGTGAAAGTCATTTATTTTTGTTGTATGTAATGAAATTCATTGTTATAGAAATCATCCATGGATAACTTTAAACATAATTTAACATAAAGGAATATTTATTTCCTGTAGCTGCTGACGTAAGGTCGTTCTAATATGCGCTGATGTGTGACAACATTTTGTTGATCATCACATACGTTTCTTCATTTTCTCTCCACTTTTTTCTCTCCATCCATGTACGCCAGCTGGCAGGAATTATTTTTTTGATAGACTTTTTTAATCTGATATTTATGAATAATAGAAAAATAATGTTGTGATACTGTGATTTTACACGTACGTGGCCATAAATCCCAAAGTTCCCATACCACTGTTGGGCCGTACTACTATTTTTAAACTATATATATTTGAGATGGAACAATGTTAGTGTAATACATTGTGAATGGTTATGGAAATTTTGTCTGGGGTCCTTGAAAAGTCAAATTTTTGTCCATGAAAATGTGTGGTAACCCTAAAATGTTTCCTCATCCATAACATCCTCTGCACTTATACAAGGGGATGCGATTTTTTGCTGTTGGAAATGTAGAGAACGAGGAAGTTTTGTTTTGAAGCGGCATCTAGAGCCCTGGCTACCTGGAGGCAAAATCCAAGTTGAAAAAAACCTGTAGTTTAAGTGACTGCACTGAATGCAAACAAAATTTGCAGAAAAAGATACACTGAGGAATTTATTGCTTCAATGGACTACATTTACCATCAACCCCTATTGAGCATCCATATAAAGAGGTGATGAGTTTTCCCTCAAACAAAGAATTTCAAAATCATGTGTTGTTTCATACTCATCTCGAAACTTAAAAATTGTATTTGCAAACAGCTGCATGATGACCCAAATGTAAGCCACAGACTAAAAGCTGTTCGTCAGATAATATTTTTTTTTCCTTCTACCAATGTCAGAGTTTCGACCTTGTATGGGCCATCATATGCAAATTTTACAAATAGGTCTTTCTCGATGGTTGTCACTGCTTTTGTTAAAATCTCTCACGTTTTTGTCCGTGCAGGTGGGAGTCCACATTTTCCTCGGCCTCATCGTAGGAGCCATTTTCTTCAGTGTCAAAGATGATCAGAGTGGTATCCAAAACAGGTGAGAGACCTGCTGAAATACACACGGCACACGTCCTCAGAATTCCTGTTTTAAGGATTAAGAGCCTAACATTATCGTACACAGAGGGCCGCAGCTAACAGTGAGGACAACAAAGTCATGTCTGCTGTGTTTTGTTTGGTAATTTGTGTTTTTTAGTAACCTGAAGGGAGTTTAGATCATTCTCCAATAAAAAAAACAACACTTGGTGGATATTTTATAGGCCGATTCAGGATTTTTTAAGACTCAATACGCTCAGTTTTGTCTTCTTTCAGGTATTAAAACAGTTTTTAAGACATTAATTAGTTTTTTATTTTTGTGAAAGGTTGGGACTCATTACCTCAGTAATTCTTATATTGTCATTTAACCAAGAAGGTTTATGAAAGACACATGAAGAAACTTTTCTCTTGTCTTTCAACAATCTAGAATATTATGTGTCAAACTTTGGCATATTGATTATTGCAACATGTTTCCTAACAGTTGTTCAGGTTTATAACTCAGTCACTTGCTTTTAATTCCTGCGTTGCTAATCCTCTTACTGTGTTTTATTGGGCACAACCTGGTACTCACAAGCCCAGTGAAGCACAGAAGAAATCTCAATGGTCTCCCTCTTTCTTTCTTGCACGCTTCAGTGGAATATAAGGACCTAATGTCATTATATTCATGGTCAATGCATAGGAAGTATGGCAGACTGCAGTGTATGTCGCTTAAATGTCTCAAGTTATTCCCCCTCCCTCTTTTCTGTTGGGTGGAGACAGTCACCTTTTAAGTCTGTGTATGTACATATGGACCACAGCACGTTAAGTACCATAATCTGTTTGACTGTTCTTCAGCCAACTCTCCCTTCAGAGTTAACTCTTTGTCAGCGAAACAGGCAAAGCTTTTTAGTTTACATAACATGTTTCATTAGAGATGAACTCTTTTTTTGTGAAACGTGCTTTAACAACTTCGGAGTGGCATTTCCATTCTGGACCAGCTCTAACGGGAGGCGCCCAGGAGGCATCCTGGTCAAACGCCCTAACCACCTCAACTGGCCCCCTTCAATGTAAAGGAGCAGCGGCTCAAATCTGAGCTCCTCCCGGATGTCCGAGCTCCTCATCCTATCCCTGAGGCTCTCTAAAATTATTTACCAAAATGTCACGCTTTGGTCCGGCAGTCAGAACAGGCAAAAAAGTCTAAAATAAAATGAAATGAGTATTTGTGACTGTCAGAAATCTGTCTATGAACACCTACAACCGGTACCTACATTAGGCTGCACTGTATGTGGAATATAAGAAAAAAAGGTTGCAATAAAACGTAAGAGAAACAGAATAATTAGGTTTTGGTTTTGTGTTCTTCATATAGGATGGGCGCCCTCTTCTTCATCACCACCAACCAGTGTTTCAGCACTGTGTCTGCAGCTGAGCTCTTCATCATCGAGAGGAAACTGTTTGTGTATGTAATCTGTCAGCATGTTGACAGGACACGACCTGTGTGCATGACTCTGAATACATTTAGATTTAGTCGTTAGAGCTAGAGTTTGATTTGTGTTCGGATTGTGACAGGCACGAGTACATCAGTGGCTACTACAGAGTGTCGGTCTACTTCCTCTCTAAGATCCTGTCTGACATCACGCTGCGCACCATCACCTCCGTCATCTTCAGCTGTTTTGTCTACTTTTTGATTGGTAAGACTGACGGTTTTAATAATTGAGCAAATACTGAATTTAATTGCAGATAGGTCAGTATTTACTCTCTAATAACTGTGTATGTGCATGTGTCTTCACTCAGGACTCAAATCCACAGCTGCAGCCTTTTTTGTCTTCACACTGACGGTGACTCTGGTGGCCTACACAGCCACAGCCATGACCATGGCCATCTCAGCTGACCAGAGTGTCGTTGCTCTCGCAAACATCTTCATGACCATCACCTTCGTCTTCATGATGGTGGGAGACCGAAAAACACAAACGTGCACATAAATGTACAATCAGTTTTGAGTTAGTATGATTCATTTAAATCATGAGCGCCCCTGATAGCTGAAAATTCACAACTAACATATCAGATCAGCTGAGGCTGGGGTTCCTGCAGATCCTTAAAAAGTCTTAAAATGCATTATATTCATTAATCTAAAAATAAGGACTTAATTAGTATTAAAATGTCTTAAGCAATCCTTTTAAAGTGTAAAACAAGCTATGACATAGGGAGAAGGATTTTGTGTGGGTTTTTTTTATGACATTGCATCTTAAAATCTCAAAATAATTGGTAATATCTATTTTTTAAATAATTTTCGAAAAACACTCGTAAACATTTACCACATCTGATGAAACTTTTTTTTCTCAATAAAACCCAAACAGATAATTTAATAACATAATATGTTCTTTGTTTTACAGGTGTTCCACTTCAGAGAGTTTCATACTTTTTTTTTAGCATTTGAAGTAGATCACCTTTTAACCAAAAAGTAATGTTTTATGTTGAATTAAACATTTGGGCAAAATTGTTGCAAGTTGTTGATGTTGGTTCTGTTTTTTCTCCCCTCAGTTTTTGTTATTGTGAAACTGGTCTTAGGTTTTACTTTGAGTGACAACCTAAACCTAACTCACCTTCAGCTGTAGGACCTGTGCAGCGATAATCAGTGTTATTAGTAACACCTGAGCTTTTCCTGCTGTGATGTCAAGATGTCAGCTGTGAAAAAAGCTTCAGTTGGTTTTGTGTTTTTAGATTTTCTCAGGTCTCCTGGTGAACCTGCCGAGCATCATGGACTGGCTGGCCTGGTTGAAGTACTTCAGCATTCCTCGCTACGGCCTCGCAGTAAGTCACAATAAACAGAAGGTCATGACAGGAAGAACTGCAATAGAAGTAATAGCAAGAACAGTATTTTACAACTGAATTAATGAGGAAAATATAATTTAAAAGATGTGTAAAAAATGCAAAGAAGTGTTCAGTGTTTGCACATTTTGACGAACAGAACCACTGCAGTCTACAAATACTAAATGTTGCCCAATATCTTAATAATGTAGCTTAAAGGAATGTTTAACCCTCAAAATGAAAATTTGTATATCAGTTACTCACCGTGTGTTACGCTGAACTGGCTTAGAAAACATTTTCCTTGCATGCATCCACAGTGAACAGAGAATCCAAAAACTGAGAAAAATCGTGATGAATTGAAGTTTTGGGGGGTCGTTTAACAACTTCAGCAGTATATTCCAAGTCTCATTTAATTATCCAGCCGTATGCTCAGCACCGAACAAATACATGCATTTATTGTAAAATTCAACATTATAAGGGGTTAGTAACTGTAAATGATGATTTTTTTGGGGAAAATGTTCCTTTAAAACATCTCACGCAGCACAAGTTTACATTGTTAGTTGTAAGGTTAAAATGACGTCGTCTCATTTTCCAATTTTCATTTTTTCAATTTTGGAAGTCCGCTCTCGGAGGACTGTGAATACAGAAGGAGAGAGGAACAATGAGCATATACTCTTAGAGTCAAATGTATTTATTTACTTTTTATCTGCAAAGCTGGTATTTACTTTGCTCTGTATGTTCAGGCCTTGAAGATCAACGAGTTTGTGGGTTTGAAGTTTTGTGACGAGGCTGCGATCCGAAACACCAGCGTGCTGGCTACAGTGACAAACTGCAGCGTGAGCACAGTCGGCCTGACGTGAGTAGACCTCCTTGCTGTGTTTATGCTCTGGTCATGTCTTAGCGGTCTATACAAATCTATATTATATACAAAATAGTAACGGTACAGTCCGGCTAATTCACCATTTTTACAATCACAAGCATTATTCCAGTTGACAAACATTAGTATTTTTTTTTTAAAAAAGCCTCAACATTGATATTAAATGAGCAGTTGGGCCTGGTGTTATTGCAGATGTACAGGTGAGCAGTACCTGGACTACCTGGGAATAGAGTACACCACCTGGGGACTGTGGGAGAACCATGTGGCTCTGACCGTTATGACGTTCTTATTCCTCCTCATTGCCTACCTGAAACTCCGCTACATCAAGAAATTCACTTAATGTGTGATAACGCATCTTTTATTTTTGTCTTTGAGGAACCGGGCCCAGCTTGATTGTACAGGTACCAGAGTATTACTCTTCTAACGCTACGCAAATACGCAAATGTTCCCAAAAACTCAAGCTATTATGTTATTATGGTTTGCACATATATTCTTGGATTCTAGTACAGGTAAAATACATACCTGAATGTAAACGTCAGTATTATCATGTTGGGTGAAAACCATATGTTTCTGAAATGTTAATTTTTTAGGAGCTAATATGAGAGTGTTCTTTATCTTTCTCACGTTGTTGGAGGTTTTATATCCTAAGAGAGAGTTTTGTAGGAGTGTCAAGATTTTCACACACTGACAGTGATTTACATATATGCGTGATATGTGTCTTATTTATGAATATTTACATTTTCTGTATTATTTCAAAATCAGATTATGCCTTTTTTCAGTACTTTTTTCGTTTTTACTGTCACTCAGTAGTCTTGCTATTTAGGTTTTGGAACATTTCCAAATCTTTCTTGAGTTTAATTCAGCACTGATTATTTGTAATTGTAGATATTGTAGAATTCATTATCACATACATTGTAAGTTTGTGAAACCTTCTCTGGTATTTAAAAAACAGTTATACACACATATCTATTCTGATACAACTTGTTAAGAACAATTATAAACATGTTCATGTGAAGTTGGACTTAATGTTTTTTGTTTTGTTTTGGGGGGTTTCAGTGCATTTTGTTCAGATGTTGACCTACAATGCTTATGTGGGAATGTTGGTTAAGTTTTGGGTAATGACCATAGATAAGACAATACTTGGCAATGCTTTTTTACAGGTTTATAATTTCCTAATAATTTCCAAGGAAATTTTCCTAAAAGACTTTTTGTTACACTATTCCAATTAATTGTGACTATTTCCTGAAGTATTTAAGTCAGCAGATCAGCTTCACATGCAAAAATGTGATATTTTTGAAGGCCCACAGTTAAACATACAAATATAAAGAATAACATTTACAATAATACAGAAATATTTAATAGATTTTAACTGAGTCGTTTTTTACTCAGAGGAAATCAGAAGTCATAATAAACTAAATACAACTAAATCCAGTGAATATTAAATTTTGTATTTTATATTTTTGAACGGATTCCTCTGGTGTACACTCACAGTCATAAATAAATCATTATATAACTGAGCTTGGTGTCCAAGGGCCTCAAATAAATTTTAGTTGGATTTGGGAAGAAAATAAAGTTGTTTATTATTATCAGCAATCAACAGTTTTTTATTTGCCTACAATTCGAAACATAAGCATGAGAGGAAGTGTGATCATAATAACATTTACATTCAATACACTGCAGATAAAATCTAAAGGTTGAATTGTTCTGAAACCAGAAAAGAGCGTTACTGATGTGGCTCATCTATAATCTTATTTTGTCTTTTATAAGGACTCATCTTTAATATATAAAGTATGAGTGTTGTTTATATGTTTAAAAGGAAGATCATGTTTTAGATCCTTTTCCTTAATCATAATCCAAACCAGAGAAAGTATCACAAAACAAACTTTTATTTTAAGAACATTTTATTTGGCATAACAGATTAAAAAATAGAAATATAATGTAAAAAAAAAAATAAGGCACAGAGAAAACAATAATAAATGCATGGGTTTCCCATGAACACTAGATGCACTCCAAATCGAAGTTTGTTTCAAGTTACAATATTTATCATAAAATGATAATAACATATTTAATTGGAGGCTTAATTGATGTACAGAGGATGAGTAAATATGACAGAATGTGCCACACTTTTACCTACTGTGTGTTAAAATGATGAAAACATAATCAGCACAATTAACAGTCATAGAAATGCCTTTTTGGTATTTGTGTAAATGCTGCGATGTGTGGATACAGTAATCAAAAGCAGGTGAGCATTTTTCTCAAGTAATACTAAAATCATATGCTGTGTATTCTGAGTACGACTGAGTATGGTGGCAGGATGGTGTATTATATCAAATACTGTGTGTAACTCTGTGATGTAACACTGTACTGTAATTTCTTCATTATTCTTCAACCTCTTTCACACATTTTGCTGTTTCCTTTTATCATCCTGTTTAAGTAATACTTGATAAAAGCTTAAGTGAATACCTTTAGATATCTCACAAGAGACCCTCGCTCAATCTCAGTGCATTGAAGTATTTGAGGTGAGGTGCGTTTGATTTTGTCACCTCCTTTGTAACTGTATTTTCTTCTACAATAATGGTCCCACATCTTCAGTTACTCGTACCGCTGCAGGGAAACTTCCGGAGGAGAGTCTCTTGGCAGAGTGGAAAATTCTTCACCAAGTCCTCCTCACACATGGCTGCTCCCGTTTGTGCTTGCGTCGAGGCCGTCGGTGGACAGGGAGGAGGACGGGCGGGGCCGTGGGCCGACAGGAGTGGCTGGCTGTGGGTGGCTGACCTGTGAGGCCATATCATCAGACTCCCAACGCTCCAGCTCCTCCCTCACCAGCCGCTCCATCTGAGCGTCTATTTCCCGTCCTGCACGCTCATCCTGACAGACAACAACAGATTAAGTTTGTTTGTTTACATGAACGGAAGAATCCGGTTTACGCAGGTTATCTGACAAAATGAGCTGATGTCACCTGGTTACAGTAATCCTGCAAACACAGTACACGCAGCAGGACGGTATGCCCGTTTCTTCTCATCTTTATTGTGGCATGGCTTGCTTATTGTTATTTTATGAGTGATTTGAGATTGTGCTTATTTTAATTTATTTTGTGTGTGTATATATCAGAGGGTCGACAATGAAGTGCAGCTTGTCCTGTCAAAAATGTGTATCAGTTTTACAAACAGTCAAATATTCAGCAGTGGAAATCGAAATATCTAGTCATAGAGGCTAGTTAGTCGAGTTTTAGTTTTAGTCAGACTTTTTTTTTTAATAGAAGGATGTATCAAGTCAGGGTGTGTCATTAAGACTTTTCAATACCACTTTCAATTAAATTTAACAACAAATTTGTGATGTGAATACACACCAAAAGTGAAAATATACTCTTTCCAAGTAAACCTGTTGATGTCACTTCAAAATGAGGAATAACACTGATACTCTTTGTTTAAGTGTAGAAAAAAATGAACTGATGTCGAGGCTCACTAGCAAGGCCTTATTTTAACAATGCAGACACGTTGAGCGATCTGAATGCTTAGAGTTGGGGGAAACGGGCGTTGCACGCATACAGGGGTTATGTTGCTGTTACCCTGTTGAAAAGTGTTTCTCATTCCACCAACACCAGTAATTTTAGCTGTGTTGAGACTGAAAAAACATTTAATATCACAGCTTTATGACCATGTTTTAACGCGCCGCCACTGACTGTGTCTCCACTGCTCCTCACCTCCATGACTCCGTCCAGCAGTCGGCCCAGCACATCTCTCCTTTTGAGTTTCGCTCTCTCCATGGTCTCCAGCTTCACGATCACAGCGTCTATCTTGGACACGATGCTGCCGATTGAGTGCTCCATCCTGTCCACACGTCTCACCAGCCTGAGAAACACAGAGCCGTTAGTTATCATTGTATCACATGTTCTATGTAAACCTCAATGTATAACTAAGTATATAAACTGTACATGTTTGATTTAGACCTGAGGCTGCCTTTTATTTTTATTATCAATCAGTGATTACTTCAGCTTTCATTCACTGATTAACTTGCATGTAAGTTACAGTATAATAATAATAAAAGATCCATACACTTGAAACTCCTCATAGGAGACGCCCCCTGAGCTGCTGCCGCGACGTCGAGAGCTGTGGCCGCTATCCTCGTCATCGTCTTCCTCCGAGTCGTCCTGGGTACGAGGGAAGCTCCGCCCGCTGCTGGGTCGAGTCAGTGAATTGCGTTCAAGCTCCAAGTCCTCCTAGCGAGCGAGCAGAGACACACTGAACATCTGCAGGTGTTGTGGCTGTTAACTACCACTTGTGTGCAAGGTATGCTGTGTTTTTCCACGTGTTGCTGCTGTTGCTGCTGGCATCTTCACTCACTCTCTCTTTCTCCAGGTCGTCTCTCATCTGCTGGTGTTCGTGCTCCGTCAGCTCCTGGTCGCCGTCGTGATCGTACTTGGCAAAGATGGCCTGGATCTCCGCATCCGTGTGGCCCTTTCTGAGCAGAGAGAAAGGTAAAAGCATACTCAGGACATGTAGCATATCCATTTGACATTTACAAACTTACACAAATATTACAGTAGCTTAGTTTTTAGCTTTATTTGAGATTTTCTTCACCCTTTAAGATCCTGGCGGAGTTCATCAAAGTTCAGTTTGCCGCCAGCCTGACGCAAACTGTCGGAGATGTCATCTACTGCCGTCTTCTTCAGTCTTAACTTCATCAGAGCTTTGTTACAACCCTGAGAGAGAAGAATACTTATATTTGGACTCATCTGAAGAAGTCTGTTACAGTTAAAGGTATTACACAACCGACACTTATGCAAACTGGCAAACATGTTCCCAGGATCAGATGCCTCCTGCTCCCACTGTCATCAAGATAAATTCACTCTGCATCACATGTTTTGGAGCTGACAAATGCTGGGCAGCACTTTGACTTGAGACTTTGACTTAAATCAGAGGAAATTATTTCAGTGTTATGAAATATATCAATTTCAGGTAAAAAAAAAAAAAAAAAGCCAACCACTCCACTAACACCTTTCCTGTCAGAAACCCACATTTTCTGATATTCTTTTTCTTTTCTAATATCTTTTCTGATTACATTTTCCCAATATATCTGTACCTGTAAAGTGATACAGCCAGACCCAAAAAATTGCAATATTTGGAGTAGCCTCTGGAGCTTTTCTGCCTTTATTTCCATGGTGGCTGCTATTGATTTAAAGGATTTAATCTGCCTGGCCAACATGAATAATACATGTTCTTCAATACCTTCTTAATTAGATCGGTCATTTCCATCTCAGACCTCTGCTGCGACATGTCGGCTTTCACCTCAGAGTACGTGTCATTGATGATGGCCAGGAACATGTTCTGAGGAGAAAGAATGAGAAAAGGTGTTCTTGTGTTAGTGAAGGGTCGTATGTAAACAACGTGAACAAACGTGACTTCCCTCTGCTCACCATGAGAATGAAGAAAATGAAGAAGACAAAGGTTGTAAAGTAGATGGGTCCGAGCACTGGATTCGCCTCCTCTATTTCTGAGAACTCAAAGTCTCCCAGAATGATACGGAACTGAGTAAAACTACACAAACAGAAGCAACATTTTTAAACAACATGAAACATCAGTTTTCTGAGATGTTTGTACACTTCTGGACTTTGAATTACATACATGCTGGCCTGGAAGGTGCTGAAATCGTTGACTTGGGTTCCAAACACCAAGTAAGCGAGCTGAGCGTACGCCAGGAAGATGATGAAGAACATGATGGCAAATCCCACAAGGTCCTTGGCACAGCGAGACATGGTGCCGGACAGCTGACTCATTGTCTTGTTGAAGTTGATGAACTTAAAAAGCTGAGCATATAAGATAAATTATCAGCATCAGTCAGTCAGTTTACAGTATTGGGGTTCTACGTCTGTGGTATTGGGCTCATAATGAACCAAAAGTTAAAGATTTATACCTTGACCCAGGAAAAGAAGACGATGACTGCAGCCACATTGTTGAACTGGACCTGCAGGTTGGCCAGAGGCTCAAAGCTGGGGTGAGCAGTGTGATTTTCCAACAGGCCTTTTAGCAGGTTGCTAACCATGGCTGTTCTGGTTATGTTCATTATAATAGCAACAACACTCAACTGGAAAAAAAGGGGCACAAAGAGAGAACAATAAATTCTGTCAATTTTGTTAAAACAACTATGAGTTTACTTTAGTCTGGGTTCCCAAACTTTCTTTAAGATTTAGGGGCATTTAGTGGCAACTAGGATTGCAGATTGCAACCAGCTGAAATCTCTCCCCGTTATAATTCCTTCAGTGTTCATGGTTGAGGAGGTTTATACTGGAAGCTATTTTATCCGCAGAGGTTTCTTTTTCTACGGTGGCCGGCGAGAGACAGTTTTGGTTTGTCTCTTGTGGGCTACTGTAGAAACATGGCAGTGCAACATCTCCTTTGATGAGGATCTGCTCCCAATGTAGATATTTAAAGGCTCATTTTAAGGTCACAAAAACACATTTAGGTGATTATACACTGAAGAAAACATTCTTTTTATATTACATTCAATTTCTGCTCATATTTTCCCCCAAATCATACACACTAGACCTTTGAACATCAAATTCAAGGACTTTTCATGGACTTTCCAGGCCAAATTAGCCCAAGTTCAAATTCCTAACCCTAACCCTAACCCTTTTTATAATGAGAAGAAGCAGGCTTTATAGAAGCTCATAGGCAACATTTACACACTGTTACATTGTTATAATGGCAAAAAAACATCAATTTCTTTTCTTGCAAGAAAAAGATAATCAATTTCAATTACCCATGTGTCTATTTACATCTATTTTCAAAAACTTTCAAGGCCTTGACCCCCCCCCACCCCCAAATTTACCAACTGAAAGGAATTTCAAGGATCATGTAAAACTGTTACATGATCCCAAATACAACTTTGATACACACCACAACTATGAGAACATCCAGGCAGTTCCACAGGCTCTTGAAGTAATGCAGGCGGTGGATGCGGATCTCCAACACCTCCTCCACCACGTAGTAGAGGATGAAGAGACAGAAAGCCACCTCACACAGGCCCACAAAGTAGTCCCAGCTGGACACATAACGTATCAGACGCACTGTCTGGAACTGCCAGGAGGTCACCACCCCACCAGTGGCAGGGAACTCCACCAACAACCTGACCAATGCATCAATCCATACAAACTGTTAGCTGTTGGCTATAAATCAAAATAAAGCACATGTATGTAAGACATGATTCACATAATCAGAAAGGTATTTTGTATTTTGACTGTAATGGCTATAGAATAATTGATTAGTCGACTAACAGCAATTTAGATCATGAATTAATCGTCTAATTAATTTATTAAGTTAAAAATACCAAACATTTAGTGCCTCTGATTCCTAAAATGTTGGGATTTGCTCCCTTTCTCTGTTACATATTGTCAGACAGAAGAAACAATGAGAAGAAGTCACTGTGGGCTCTGGCAAACTGTCATGTGCATTTTTCAATATTTTTATTTTTTTATTTTTTTTCTCTGAAATGAACTGTAGAAAATATCTCAAACATTTCCAAAAGATTATAAGAAATGAAGAGCTAGGACCCATTAGAGAATTAAAATATCTCAAATGTTTCATCTGCAAATTTTCAGCAGCGAGTACGCTTAAATTTTCCCCAGAAATGTATCCTTTAGTAGTTTTGTTATTAACGTCACATAAACCAAACATTGGATGTTAAATTGAGAGCCTTCTTAATGAACGTTTTGCCTCTGCAAAAATTATTTTCAGTTGCATTTCATTCCTACTGCCATTGTTCAGTTATTATTTTGCATTCTTTATACTCCATACCATGTAATGCATCTGAAATCTCAAGATAATCCCAGCCCTTGATCACATTTTGAATGGATCTGTTGTGATTGATGAGTCTCACCTGGCGATGCAGAAAAGGTTGATGTTTCCGTTGTAGACAGAGAAGTCGAGGAACACCGCTCTGGTGCCTCTGTCCAGCCACAGATGGTCTTTGAGAAACTGCAGCTGGGCTTCGGACTCCTCTTTCGTACGAGATAGGTCTTGGTAGTATCCTCCGCCTCCGTATTTAGATACCTGGCCCCAATAACTGCTCCCACCCATCTCGCTCTCTGCTGTATACACCCACCTGAGAGACACCAGAAAGAAAAAGGTTATGGATGTAGGTATATTTTGCTCTGATCTCCTTAAAAATGTAACGCAAACAAACGCTATCAAATTAAAGGCATGGACTTACGCAGTTCCATTCTTGGGTCCGAAGGAGGCCGTGTCCTCATTGGTCGGGGTGTACATGTTGTAGCAGTCCTGAACCTCGTCTCTCAGATCTTCATGGATGGAGCAGGACTCGTTGCGTACTTTGACCTGTCGGAGCCGCGGCACTCCGAGGAGGAGGTTCTCATAGTAGATGAGACTCTGGTTCTCTGGCAGACTCTTGTTGTTGTACCACACCTCCCAGTACATGCCTTTGAGGAAAGGTCCCTCTGTGAACTGCACGTGTAAGACAGTCAGGATTAAGAAAAGCTCAGACAGAGGGTTTCAGGCACAGTAACACTCTGAGGGCTCATATCTTCATTTTAAAAAGTAGTCTTTGTTTACTACCCAAAAGACGATTTCTCAGAAATGTACCATCGTGTCTACTGTAGTTGATGAGGTCTGTTATTCAAAATCATGAAACTAGTGTCTATTTTACATAGTTCAGGTTCAGATAGTTCAATGTATTTGGTGATTTTTCATGTAATACAATGATGTTGTCATAATCTAACTCTAGACTGATGTGTTTGAGGCTTATAAGTACTGCACTTATTTTCCTATGCTGAACCAATACTTCATTTTAAACATATTTCTACTAAAACAGAAGTATAGTTCTAAACTGCATTTCTCATATGTTTGCATGAAAAAAACACCAATGTACTCTGTTTGATGCCAGTATAAACTCTGGTATCAGTCATCAAATTTTGGTTGATGACTGACACCACTCTCATATCTGCAAGGTTAAAATGAAGCTACAGCCAGGAGAGACTGAGCATAAACGGAAAACAGGAGGAAACGGCTTGTCGGGTTCTGTTTGAAGGTAACAAAGTCCACCTCTCAGCATCTCTGAAGCTCAATAACTGAGTGGTGCTAGACGAATTCTGTTACATTTGAGCAGAGCCAGGCTAACTGCTTCCCTGTTTTCCGTCTTATTGATAAGTTAGCAGATGGTTATCTGCTAGCTGTAGCACTGAATTTAACAGACAGATCTAGGCATCAATTTTCCTATCTAACTTGCAGCAAATAAGAAAAACAGTGTATTTCCAAAAAACTATTTCTTTAAATACTTGCATTAAACCTACAGTACTTGTGCTGAGGCGTCTTTTCCAAAGATGTAAAACAGTAATACAAATTATATTAAAAATATAAACGCCACTTTAGATCCCAAAGGAAACAGAAATGACTTTTGACTTTTTACCTTCCAGAAATCCTCCATGGTCGAGAGGCTTCTAAAAGTGGCAGTGTCCCCGGCAGACAGCGGTGTGTCCAGGAAAAGCTGAGACATGACTTTGGTATAGTAGTACATATTGGCGCTCACCATCCCATAGGTCACTGCGGAACAAATCAGAATATAACAAAACTACTACTGAGATTGACATTTCTATTAGCATGTGTTACAATGCAGAATGACTTTTGTGCTTTTCTTCACATCCAGTGTGACACTCACAAAAACTCAAAATTACATCAAACTAGTTTGGTTCAGTTTATTCTATCCCCTGTAACATTCAATATTCATCAAGGAGCAGCTCTGGAAACTGCATTTAATAGCTGCACTCTGCCTGGCAGAATATGCCTCAATGCAGTCTGCCAGGAAATCATTTCCTGACCCACCCTAAACCACAGTTTGGCATTTTTCATTGCAGCAGAAAGAGAGAAGAGAAACTTTACCATAAGTTTTCTCATCACACACATCTCAAATGTGAGATTTTCATCTTTTTTTTTTGCCAACCCAAAATGTGGCCATCATATTTGCACTGTAAGCCATCTGACGAGTGTCAGAGATTTGATTTTTAGCTGCCAAAACCATAAAGCATTCACTGTGAGCATGGAAAAATATCTTTTCAGCTTCAAGAATGGTGCCCAGGCAGCAAATTTAGTGCCACTTTTTAAAGCGCTCTCTCAGACTCACTTGGATCAGCTGTCGGTTCAGTTCAGTCCAGGACTAAGTTTTAGGCCACAAGCATTTACTTTGTATGTGTGTCACCAATATGATGCACATATTTAGGGCATGTTCCTTAAACCAAGTGAACTTCTCAAGATATATTTACTCCATAGAGCCTGATGCCCTCTGCGTGAATATGTTAATAATTATGGTATAGTTTTTACAGTTGTTATTATTATACTTACTTGGTGGTCAGGTAGTCCAATCCAGTCAATATCACCTAAGTATTCACATTATCCAAGTTTAAAATGGCTTTGCGGACACCTGACTCCTGTTTGGTTTATTTCTCTGACAAATGTTGTTATCACAGATGAGTCATTTCTGAAGAGCGTGCTGACAAACCTTGTGCATAAATTTCATGTCGTTTTGCAGGATTCTGAGTGTTTACTTACAGATACAAATGGTGATAAGGAATGCGATATATGTCATCATCTCCCTCAGTACGTTCCTTAGGTACCTCTCTCGACTGCTGTCACTGTCCTCCATCAGCTCTGTGCCCCACAGAACTGCAAAGAAAAAACAATGATATGATAGAGACATGATTACATAAATACTGCAGTAAAACTCAACAGTGTCTCCTGCCTTTAATTCAGCTTTGGAACGAGAAAAAGCAGAAATACAATGGCTACACAAGGGAATCCCAAATATATAAATGTTAGACCACAGACCTTGTAAGAAAAGAGATGTTGGTAATCTCTTTTTAAGAAACACTTAAAGGTCCCATATCATGCTATTTTTCAGGTTCATATTGTTTTGGTGTTTATACTGTAACATGTTTACAAGCTTCAATTTTCAAAAAACACTCATACTGACTGCCTGAATACACCTGTTTTCACCCTTTGTCTGAAACAGTCCGATTTAGTGCCTGTCTCTTTGAGCCCCCCTACAGATAAATCCTAGCCTGCTCTGATTGGTCAGCGTTCACAGGCCTTCCCATCTGCGCTCACTGCGTCTTTGCACTGTCATTGCAGCCGGGGTATGACCGAAACTGTGCTGTAGCTGCAGTTTCTACCCTTATATAGTATAATTGTGTCATCACAACTTGACTGAAGTCCTAACGGCTCGTTTAAAGGCACAGTCTCTGAATACGGACTGTGTGCACTTCTCTGTAGAATGAGTGTTTTGATACTTTCCCGGTACTTATATAGCACCTAGACGTGCTTTACAAAAAAAAGACATGGGAATCTGACTTATTAGAATATGGGACCTTTAATCAAAGAACTTCTCATTTTTTTCACTTTATTGTATGTAAATTGCTTCTGTATTTATACATATATATATATATATATTACTAGAATTTGTTTTACTTAGTTTATTCTTGTCCAGGTAATGTCTTCGTTACATACGAGCTCTCCATTTGTTTTGATGTTACATTTGATTATGTCATTGTTCATTTTGATTTGCTGCCTTGTATGAAGCACTTTTAACCTGGATTTTGAAAGGTTCTCTATGAAGAAAGATTATTATTGTTGTTATTGTTATTAACATCATTATGACATTTCTAAACGCAAATGTCCTCTTTATTTATAGTATGAGTGAACCTATGACCCTAAATCAGTAAAATAATTACATATCTAGTTGACAGTGAAAAAAACCTTGATTCACATTGCTAGGCTTGAACAACACAAACCTGAACCCTGACTAATGTGTTTTTATACACTGAAAAACCTGACAAGTTGATCTTACTCAAGAAAATCTGTGGAACTGATTGTCTTGAAAAATGAAAGTAAACATAACTTTAAATCTTAATTAATGTTTACTTTGCATCTAAGTGTTATGTTTACTTGAAATGTAACTATTTACTTAATTGTGTGAAGTTGTTGCAACTTTAAAATGATGTGAAATTTCTTTGTTCTTCAGTAAACCATGTTAGTCTGCTGTAACTTGATTATGACAAAGAGGATTTTACCAATGATTTTTCTTACCATGTGTAAGAATATACAAATATGACCAGCAGAATACAGATAAATATCACAGTAAAATTGGTTTATTGAAATTACTAAAACTTGGAAAGATTGATTTAATTCAACTAGTCATTTCTAGGTTTCAACAATTTCACAAAATCAAGTAAATATAACTCATTTTTTAGGTAAATTTAACAATTATATATCAAGTAAACATAAATTAAGATAAATAATTACAGTTATTTAATTTTTTACAACAAAAAGTGTCCTGGATTTTTACATTTGATTTTATTTATTTTTTGAAAATCAACTTGTCAGATTTCATTGTGCAGCCTACACCATCATGATGTTACTGATCTGTAGCCTATATAATTGATGCACTGATCCATGAAGTATAACATAAGAGACAGAGACTAACTTCTGATTTTTTGGAGTATCTGCTTCATACAGCTGCGGTGGTCATGTCTGTCCTGCTGCCGGGCATCCACAGTCGGGGTCGGGTACAGTCCTCCGCGGGGGATGTGGGTGCTGCTGCCCGCGCCGGTGTAGCTGCCCAGGCCGCTGCTGCAGCTGCTGCTGGAAGCCGTAGACACCGACCTCCTCCCGGGACTCGCTGGAGGCCAGTCGGCTTCCATAATCTCATCCTCGGGCTCAAAACCCGGGTTGTCCCGACTCCACGCTTGTCTGGACGGCGGGGACGGGGTGCCTATGACTCCTCCGAGACCGAGGTCTTGATGTTGGATGTTCTCCATCTCTATCCCTTCGCTGGAGTCGAGTCTGTGCGGCGACCTGCCAGGCTGGCTCTGCGGCAGCTGCTGCGGTCGGACTCGGGATGAGCTCATGGTCCAGTTAGCTGCTAATTTTTATCCGGAGTGAAGCATCTAATAAAGTTGAACGTTGGGCAGCAGTTATGTTTATAACGGCTGAAGCATGTCGGGTATTCGGTTCAGTTACTCAACCGTTGAACGCGTAAAAACAAAGCAAAAGGATTTTGAAAAGTTACCAAACAACTCGCTAAAATGTACACGGAAAACGTTAAACTACATGTAAAAGTCACTTTGGAGACATTTAAATAACGGTACGCTGCTCCCCAGCCACCGTTTGTAGTTTTCACTCTTGACAAACGGTTTAGAAAACTTTCCGTCTGGAAAAAAACGACGTCCTCCGTTAAAAAGCGATGCCCTCAAAGTGTTTAAAGTTGTTGCCTAAAAAAACTGTGTAAGCTGTTTAAACGCCGCTGACTTCCACGTTAAAAATGCCGTGTTTCTGTGGAAGAAGAAAGATACTTTTCTTGCCCCAGGACAGCCATCTTGTTCCTGAACTGTTCTCCTAAAAAAAAAAAACCTCTCCAGCTCATTTGTGTGGGACTCAGATTTCATTTGAAGTCATGGCGTCGCAATAAAGGATGGAAAACACCTCTGTGGAAAACATTTTTCTTCACTGACGTATTTTATTGATAAATTAACGTCTTAAATGTACAGTTTGTAAAGATTGAGCTCTGGGATGATTTTGTTGATTTTTAAAGATCTGAATTAAGTTTCCTGAAAATGATAGTTTTCTGCTAAAGCTTTTTAAAGCTTTTTTTTTTGTTGTTTTGTTTTTTAGTTTTTGCGACGATAAAATGTAATGCTGTATTTAGGTTAGATGAACGTAACCTACTTGGCGTTACGTAACCACTATATGTTTGGGTCAGTGGTTGCCATGACAACAAGGTATCGTAACAGAAGCTCATTCACAAGAGGCCCGTACTCCAAATGCAAAGGCGGCTATGAGATTTATAGTGGGCACTGGCCAGTTTAGGGACTGTACTTTATTTATAAGAGTAGGGAGATGACTGGAGTGTGAATTTTGTTTTGTTTTTGTGTTACGAAGTCCCTTTTTAATGTTTTTTTTAATACAACAGTGCCATTCTGCTCCAGTGTGTATAACCTGTTGATAGTTGTTGAATTCAGGTTATATGTATGTGTGTGTGTATATATATATATATATATATATATATATATATATATATATATATATATATATATAACCGATTTTTCTGGGTTAGGTTTATAATTTTTTGTTATCCCACCTGATTTCCAAACTCTTTTAAAATAAAGTCATCAACTCAGTAATATTAATACAATATCTAGATTTTCTTTGTCACGTCAAAGTCAAATTCAAATTTAAACCTACCCTGCTCAATAGCCTCTTTATTTAAATATCCTTTTAGGCTGAATTGTGTAAAATGTCATGCAGTGCAGTGCAGAGGTTCATATAATTGTTTTGTTTTTTTTTTCCCCTGTATTTGATTCTTGATATTAATTAGAGCAAAAACATATATATGACATATGCTTCTTTCATATTTTTAAAGTTCAAGGGTTTTATTTCATTGGATGTTGTAATAATATTTTTTTTATTACCAAAATGATGGTGCATCAATTGTTGTCTTTAACAGACATATAGGAAACATTAAGCTTGTTTTACCACTTGGTGGTGCTCAATATCCAGATTTGTGAGAGCTGAGCTAGTCGCGAGATTACTGAAAGCATATGCATCTCCATTGTTACATTTATTTAAATCAAACTGTCCCTCAAAACAAGTTATTAAAAGAAAAGAGCTATATTTCACCATTATTCCTTATATTTGTTCTTCACACTGACAGTCTCTGCAGCAGCAACAACATATTCATGAGTTGAAAAAGTAAACTTTCATAAATTTGGAAAAGCTCAAAACAAATCTGACATGACCCATGTCAAATCTGACATGACTGGAGTTATGGTGTGTTATTATCACACTTTATGATGAGTTTGATTATCTGCAATCTGGAAGTGCCTGTGCAAAACCAGGGTAGGAGATGTACCAAAAGCAGTTGTGTAATGTGTCAATACATGTGTAAAGTAGCAATACTTTGTTACATTACTTAAGTATTTTTAGGGAGTTTTTATGCTTTACTCTTAGGTTTGTATCTTTCCTCCTGGAACTGAAAGCTCACTTTAAGTCACTCAGCTTAATTAATAACAAAAAAGTGTCAAGCTTTGGAAAATTATGCAACTTTCTTCACTGAATCCTCTGACTGAATGTTCTCTCATAATTGTATGTCTGTACCCCTGTTTATCTTTCTTTTTCTATGTTTTGTTTGGTTTCTTTTTTATTCATTTACCCATTTATTTTCCCGTCTTCTTAATTGTCTTCACATGTACACTTATACTAATCTTTTACTAATCTTTCAGATTTGTATTTTTTATTTTTTACCTGTACCTTTTACCTGATTTTTTGTATATATTTGATTTCAGTGCAGTCAAAATCAGGAAAGCACTCAGATTATGGTATTTTTTATTATTGCTACATGGACGTTTTGGGCTAGACACCCTCCTTAAGCATGTACATATGGAAATAATACAAAGAGAACCCACAGGTGGAGTAAGTTCACACATGAAAACACCTACAGTGCATCCCCGCAGAGGAAGCCAACAATTTAATAGATAGATAGATAGATAGATAGATAGATAGATGAAATAAGATAAAGTAAGATAAAAACAAAATTAAAAGAAAAAATATTAGGCATATTTTTTTACCATTTGTTTTCCACATTTATATATGCATCTTTCATAGATTTTTTTTTTTTTTTACCTTCGCAGTACTTTTTGCCTGATATTTGTACATGTGTGGCTTGTTAATTTAAAAACAAAAAACAAAATAGGAATATCTATGCTGAATATGTGTGCAAATTGCATTACATATCACGTACAATTACACATGTATCAAAATGTATTTGTAGCATAAAGTTTTCTGAGTTGTAGCTGAGCAAAAGGAAAAATAGAAAGTATTGTGAAAGACAACGTAAGTGTGATTATCAGTACTACTACAGTCAGGTGTGAATGTTTTTTGGAGAGTTTGGGGGCGTGGTTATTTGTTTGTCGTCATAATTTATGTTGCCCAGTGTAAACAGTCCATTGGCTGAGTCTTTGTGATGGGGGTTCCCTGCCCCAGACTGCAGGGGTAAAACAATAAATAGAACCTATCACTTTAAATCTGCAATCTCTGGTACAGCAGAGATCATAAACTGTTAGTTAGTGGAGCGAGGGAAATATCACTACCAGGGATATTTCTGAACAGTTTACAGCCGGTTACTCGTAGATATTTATTACAAATAATTCTGTCTACATAGATAGGTCTTTCATAAGGTAAGTAAGCCATCCTCTACACTAAGCTATGACAAGCTAACCAGCTAACGTTAGCTGCATTGTCTGGTCAAAACCACGACTACTCGACAGACAGGCAGAAATCAGTCAGTGTTGCCAACTAGGTGTGTCGCTACTGCACAAAAAACCCAACTCGAGCCATTTAGTTAAAAAAATGACGAGTGTCGATTAAATGTGTAAAATCTCCCTTCCTTTGTTTTCTTCGAGCTAGCATAGCAACTTGTTTCATTGAAAATGCTTCGACAGTTGTGTTGTCGTTAATGAGTTTAAAAGTTTGAGAAAGCTTCATGTTCCCCACGCCATGTGTCGATTATGGTATGATTGATTATAAATTAGTGGATGATGTACACTTCAGATCCGCACTTGTATAATGGTGCACTACAATGGCTATCACCTCTCAACGTTATGTCGGCTTGCTGGGTTTCCCCGCTTACAGTCAGCGTGCTAGTTCAATGTGTGATAGTAAAGCAAAGTAACATCTTATCAGTTGTCATTTTTCTGTCTTTGACCACACCACCAATGCGTTTCTTGAAATGTGCTTCTCCCGCATGTTGTAAAACTGTCAGCCGGCTCAAAGAAAAACGACGACGCCACAAGTTAGCTCGAGCTAATGTTAGCTAGGTAACTAGCAATGCCGCAAGCTTACGACGCTGAAGTCGGCTTTTGAATCGTAATTTCCAATTCAGTGGTTAAGGGGATAATTAAGGGAAACGTGATTTAAAATGTTTAACGATCGATTCTCGTCTTCTTGCACCCCCGTACTGTGGTGATAGCATGATATGCATTTTATATAAACCCGCAATGTTGTTTGACAGCCAATAACATAAGGGTAAAATCTGTAGTCTATTTGTGCAAATGTAAAAGGAGATTTCATTGCATTTTTCACATGTTGCACCAGGTCCTCATAAAAAAAAACACTGTATTGCGACAGGTCAAATATTGACAAGATTATCCCTAAAGGTTTTTTAAACTCAATTTGTGAAACCTTAATTCTATTTCTGAAAATGCAAAATAGGAGATTTTATTGATTTTTGCAATTTTGTCAGATTTAGTTAAGGTGTCACAAATCTGAAACATCATCATCCTTAGCCTGTCCTGGATAATCTAGTCTAGACTTGATCTCTCTAAATATAGGGCTGTTAAGAGAGATACTTCGTTCATTGTGGTCTACATGTAAAGATTTTTTGCATTTTCACACAGAAAATAAAGGTTTCACATATCTGAAAATGTGTTTCAAAAAATCTTATTCTGTCTGAGATATATATATATATATATATATATGTCTGTGTAGGTATAGTGGTTTCTGGCACAATGTGGCTTAGATGTTTAAAAAACGCAGTAAAATCTTCGTTTTTGCATTGTCATGAATAGAATAAAGGTTTCAAAAATCTGAAATTGGATGTCAGACAACGTTGAGGTAAAGCAGTGTAAATTACGTTTCCCTTAACGCCCCCCTTAACTACTAATAGGAAGCCACGAATCTAAAGCTGACTTCAGCGTCGTCGCAAGCTTGGCGTTGATTTTCTGTGTGCCGGGGCTAACGTTAGCTATTTAAGATGACAGCAAAGAGGCCGGTAGTTTATATTCCTCCCGTTGTTTTTACAGTTTACATTACGTTGACCTAGCTGGCAACGAGGCCGCACCGTATCCAGAACAAGAAGATATGATGTAAATCACGCATCTGCCATGTCAAATGGCTAACGAACATGCGACAAATGTGAGACATAGCAAAATGTTGTTAGCATAGACATATAAGGCCTAGCTCACACAGAAGGCCACTTATCTACAAAGGGATGCTCAGCTGTGTGTCACACGATGTACATTTTTTAACAGTATGATTTAATTAAAGTTCGTTATCTCGGCTGTCAAACTTGAACGACTGCACCAGCCGCATCGCTTTTTATATACAGCCAGTTTTTCTCTTTGTCTCATTGGATGAATGTGATGGCGCAGTTGAGTGTTAGCTAGTCTGTTAGCCAGCTAGCTAAACAGTCAGCTGTCTTACTCCTGCCACAGGATTGATGTGGGTCAGATGAAACGTGGGCTTTATGAGACAAAGAAAGCGAAACTGTCTCCTGCGGAAAGGAGACTTTATTCACCTTTTGTACTTCCTATACTTGCTAACCAAACACATCTGTCCTGTTCACTTGAGGTACAACAAACGTACTTGTATACTCATGTGGACTTCCTTAAAATGGCCTGACCTTAAACGATCCGTGTAGCTGTCAGACTGACGTGTTTTCAAGTTATTGTCTCTTACACTCAGTTGCTAATTAATTAGGTACAACTCTGCAACAAATCCAACTTCTTGAAAGTTAAAATCTCCAGTTCTTGTAACTGTGTTGTAGAACTTCTGTTTTACATCAAGTAGTAAAATATGTGGAGAAAATGTGAAAAACACATTACGTATACAGTACTGTGTAAAACTTTTAGGCCACCATAGATTTGTTGTTTTAGCAAATGTTTTAATGGGGATATATGCACAGATTTATTTCTCAGTCTCTTTAATAAGATACATTATGTTAAATTCGGCTTCCTGGTCGTGAGCAGAGTATCAGTGCACTCAGAGTCTTCATAATGACCATAAACTTTAGTCATGAACAAAAATTTAATTAAGAAAGTACAAAGTACTTAATTAAGAAAATACAAGGTAAAATAGTCGTTATGATGGTATAGTTTATTGTAAGGCTGCAGTATAAGACTGCATTGTCTATTTATTAATCTAAGTCTACCTACTTAACTGTCAACTTTGTGTTTTATCTCCTACTTCTAGATGGCATCATTACAGTTAAATACTTGTTTATCTTCTGTTTCAGCACTTAATATTGTTTACCAAAGAAATGGTGATGGAGAAGCCAAGTCCCCTGCTTGTAGGGCGGGAGTTTGTGAGGCAGTATTACACACTCTTAAACAAGGCACCAGACTTCCTGCACAGGTAATTACCAAAATGCGATGCGGTAGACACTAAAACTGTTGGTGTCAATAATGCTCTTTGACTGTGATATCTTTTTTGCCGTTAGGTTTTATGGGAGGAATTCTTCCTATGTTCATGGAGGACTTGACCCGAGTGGGAAACTGGCAGAAGCGGTGTATGGGCAAGCGGTAAGTACTGCGGCTCAATAATGGAGATTCAGGTTGAATATACGGTGTAGTAGGTGTCAGGCGCACATTTTTTATTTAAATTGTTGATAATATAGTATTCTTTTTGATGAAATTGAATATAGCACAAAATTAATCATGAGGAAGGAATAGATGTCGGAGAAAACGGTGCTTACACAACTTTCACATTTTATAAAACTTTCTGCCTTTTTTGTAACAACTTTTTATTTCCTTCGCCAAGTATTTCTGTTGATTGAGTTTTGCCAAAATTGAGTCAGATATAAAAATGTGAATCCTCACTCTGCTTTCAAGGTTGAGCTGAATAATGAATGTGAAAGTACAGGAAGACCTCAGTGTGTTGATTCTTGAAGTAAAATGGAATCAGCAATTAGAGCAGGGAAATGTCTTTTTAATTTCAAGATAGTGTCGGTATTTGCCAGTCTGTCTCTTCCTTCTCTCTTCATAATCCTTTTTGTTTATCCACTTGTCTCCGCATCTTGTAGGAAATCCACAAGAAGGTCATGTCCCTGCAGTTCAGTGAATGCCACACAAAGATCAGGCATGTGGATGCTCATGCCACACTGAGCGATGGAGTCGTGGTGCAAGTCCTCGGAGAACTGTCCAACAATGGTCAGCCTATGAGGAAGTTTATGCAAACTTTTGTGCTGGCTCCTGAGGTAAGTACCCCCCGACACACACACACACACACACACACACACACCTTTCTGTACTGTGAACAGGCATCAAGGTTTACTGATGACATCAGTAACTAGTAATGATTTCTATTTCTGCCTTAATAACTGTACATGGAAATTTTTGACATTTTATTGGAGCGGATAGCAGGAGATGAGCTCCTGTTGCTTTTAAGAAATTAATGACAAATCATTCTTTGTGGTCCTTGAATTTAATGTGAGATTTGATCGTTAAAGCGGACACTCGATCATTAAAATATGTGTGAATTTATAAAATTTCCTTAGGGTTCCGTGGCAAACAAGTTCTACGTCCACAACGACATCTTCCGTTACGAGGACGAGGTTTTTGGAGACTCTGAAGCTGAGCTTGATGAGGGTAGGATGTCCAAAAATAATCCTCAAATAAATAGTGTTTTATTTATGAGTTTTTTAGTTCACGATTTCATGCTTAAATATGAGGGTGCTGATGAAAAGATTTTTATTTCCTTGCTCTGTCTTAGAATCGGAGGAGGAAGTTGAAGAGGAGCCAGACGAGAGGCAGCCGTCCCCTGAGCCACTTCAAGAAAGCCCCAACAGCACCACCTATTACGAACCCCACCCTGTCGCGTACGCTAATCATTTATCATAATCTCAATAATATTATTAGTGTGTTTTCTCTTTATAAAGCATCTAGTATAAATGATTTTGCCTTGCTGAGCTCGTTTATCTTTTGAAGTGACAACATGCTGATTTGTGCTCTGTAGTAACGGAGTAGAGGAGCCCATGGAGGAGCCAGCTCCAGAACCCGAGCCGGAGCCTGAACCTGAGCCCAAAGTAGAGGAGATAAAGCCTGAAGTAGATGAGAAGGTTCTGGAAGAGATGGAGGAGAAAGCACAGTCACCGGTCCCTGTGGAGTCCCCACCCAACACCCAGGAGCCTCCCAAGGTGAGACTGGCGTGTGTCTGCACGTGTTTAATTTCTCAGTGGTTTCCTGAATAACCAGTCCGAGTTCACTGAATCTAAGCCGACGTGCCAAAATCACGTTAACAGTTAAACTCACATTCTTTGTTTGATGCATCAGCAATTCTAGATGTATTTTCTATTTTTTCAGAGTATTGCATACAATCATGACTTTGCTGTTTTGTTTTTTTTGTTATTGATTGCAATAAGTTATAGTAATGCACTCTTTATACAAATGAAACTTTTTAAACCAGCATTACATCAACGCTCCTGTTTTTTCCTTTTACAACCGGAAAGTATATTTAGAAAAGTAAATACAGTAATCTAAAGTAATATAAGATAAAAATCTCTCTCTGTATATTCATGTTCATACATACACATATATAAGTACACTCCTACATGCATATAACTTGTAATCATATATATATATATATATATATATATATATATATATATATATATATATATATATATATATACACACACTTGCATATGTGCATATATGCTCACCCACATAAACATACATGCACACATACACCCATATACACATACTTCCACATATTAAGGGCAAAAAAAATCTACATATTTAAATAAAGAGACTTCAAATGAATAAAAACCTGTTTGTGTTATCGACGTCAAACAAGTTGATTAAGATGTTTCCCCACACAGGAAGAGCCTATTTTGATTCATTATTTTACAGTAAGATTAATTAATATTATTATGTATTAGAATCTCAAGTTTCATAAATTACTCAAGTCATGTTGTGATGCACACGTCAGATATTGTAGTTAGATACGGTTATTGCTTTAGCCCTAACACATATTACTTCTTCCCACAGACTTTCTCGTGGGCCTCGGTGACCAGTAAAAACCTGCCTCCTAGCGGCACAGTCACCTCCTCTGGAATCTCACCCCATGTTGTTAAAGCGCCAAGCTCACAGGTAACCAGCTACCACTGGACAATTAATATGCAGATTGTCATGAAAATCAATATTATTGACTAATAAAATTAAGTGCACAGTAGAAATGTGTCACTTTTCAGGTGTCTGACACGATGTTTCAGTTCATCTATACACGTAATTGAAGTTTAGATGGTGGTTAAAAGCAGCAGTGGATTGGAAAATGACATGAGGAGGTCGATTTTGTGCAGTGGCTCTTCAGTTGTTAAACGTGAACTTGAAGCTGCAGCTCTGAGCCTTCAGCTCTGCTTAGCAGAAGGCTACAATTACAATACAACAATTAACAACATTTTCTCTCCATCTCCGAATCACTTTATTAATATTGACAAGTATTTTATTAGTTTCATTATCAGACTCTCTTTTGGAAGAGTCTGTCTTCATTTTTGGGTTGCCTTGCCTCGTGTTTGTAGATGTTGCCCAAAGCTGAAATGGCAACTTTCTCTGCAGCATTCCCTGCTTTGAATCGGGCTTTTCCCCAAACGGGCGTGCATGTGCATCTGCATTTGTAGAACAGCCGTTAGGAACAACTTCTCTCTTAAATGACCTATGATTTGCCAAAGTCTCCCATCACAGCATATTTAATCTGAAACCTGAAAACAGAGTCTGGCAGAGTTGGGTCTGGTGTTGTACTGAAAGTTTTTTCATGGGATTTTTGATCAATACCACCAAAATCATCTTACATTTTAATCAAACCTTAAACCCACAGCTTTAATGTTGTTGACCAATATGCAATACAAATGTATGATTTTTCAATAAAATGACATTGGTAAAGGGAACACTAATTCCCGAAGACAGAAGGTGTAATTCTGTTTAATTTGCAGCAAATTGATTTGAGACTAAAACGCATAACCAGCTCAGGCTGGGTGACCTAAACTAATTCTGGAGCGCTATGTAATAAAAACAACAATGAAGAGGATTTGTGGTTCATGTAGTCTTTTTGTGTGACGCCCCTTTCCCCACACAGCCCCGAGTTGAAGCCAAGACGGAGACACAGACAGCACCTCTACGGCCCAGAGACCAGCGCACGCGGGACAGACCGGCGTTCACTCCGCGGGGACCCAGACCTGGTAAAGGCAAAACTCATTCCACAGATTTTTGTTTTCTTTGAGCTCTTCATTTGTTTATTCTTACAATCTGCACGTCTCTCTCACTTCTAGATGGTGTTGCTTCTTCAGAGTCACAAACGGGAAAACCACACTTGAGTTTCGTTAACAAAGGTAAATATGACCCTTAAAGTTCTATCTTAATTAATCTATGGCCGTGTTTTCATCTTACACGTGGTATAATTTTAACTTTCTTGACGCTGGGAATTTATTGTTTATTTGTTCATATTTTTTTTTATGCATTTGAGCTGATGTGATGTTTCTCTCCCTGTTGTTGTGACGTGCAGGTGGCAGGGGAGAAGCTGAATCTGGCGATATGGACAGCAGGCGGATTCCTCGGTACCCAGACAGTCACCAGCTCTTTGTTGGCAACCTCCCACACGACATTGACGAAAGCGAGCTCAAAGAGTTTTTCATGAGTATGTTTCCTTGCAAAGCAACACTTGGTCAACAAGTTTTTCATCTCCTGTAAAAACTACTCAAAGCTTCTTTTTTTTTTCTCGCAGCGTATGGGAATGTTGTGGAGCTGCGGATCAACACCAAGGGCGTCGGTGGGAAGCTGCCCAACTTTGGATTCGTGGTCTTTGACGACTCTGATCCTGTGCAAAGAATCTTGGGGGCCAAGGTAGAAGGGGCATGTATTGAAATTTCATTGCCCACTTTCATTCATCTGGTGGTGGTTTGGGGACACACATTTCTGCAACTTATACACAATGTGACACAGTAGGGATAAGTGTCCACAGGAAACCACTCAAGTTTTTGTTTCAATCATAAATTATTTGTTTTCTCACTGTGTGGGTACTGAATCAAGCTTTCAGATGGATGTCTGAGGCTGTGTTTAGACCAATTATACCACTGAGTTAAAAAAACTCACAAGAAGCCATGTTGAAACAGGTGCAGTTGAGATAAAATAGGAACAAAGAAGTAGAGTTTGAAGGATCATCAAACATGAAGAGACAGTGATTTTTACTGCTGTGAGGCGGGATATTACAACCCTGGCAAGGTAGAACTTTCGAGGGTTCGGGAAAGATTTAGTTTCTTGGATTTAATAGGATTTATTGGCATAAATGTAATATAATGAGCATTTTCTTTAGTGTATAATCATCTGAAAAAATGAATTGTTTTGTTTTTGTTATCTAAGAATGAGCTTTTTATGTCAACAATAGGGAGTGGGTCCTCAGTTACGGAGTCTGGTTTGTCTGTTCTGAACATTACAAAGACCTGCTCTGGATAAGGCCGTTTGTGTTTTCGCCATAAGCAGCCCCTCTGTGAAGAGTACCATTGGAAAACACTTATTTTTTTAGTATTTTTACCTGTTTATATCACTGGGTCTGTTTGTCTTGGAGAGGAAGACACCTGTGGATAATTGGGCTTCCGTTTAAAACCTCCTAAAAATCTGGATCTGAAAAATGCAGTTTTTCAGGGCTGGCAAGGCTAGAAATATGACAGTAGCATGAAGTGCCACCTTCTTTGGGGTTTTCTCCTTAAAACGTATTTATACAAAAATATCCCAGGTCAGATGGAAACTGACACTCTATAAATCTGTTGAGAATCTATCAATATAACTTCCTTATTAAAAATGTGGGTGTTTGATATGTGGATAACCAAACTTGATTTCCTGTGTCAGGACAGCTGCGAGGTAAACCATAGAAATACTCCTCATGTTACAAAGTAATGCACCGGGAATGTGCATTTGCATTTATTTGATTGACCAGCGCAGCGGCTTGCCGTATGACATCACGTTGCACGTTTCCCTCTATAGCCAGACTGAACACAGCCTTAGAGATGAACTAGTTTTCACTGGCAGGGACACAGATCTTGTCGGGTCAGACCAGTGTGACACAGCGGTGCTGTGGAGTCTGGGACAGATTGACAAGCACGTGTGCAAACCAGTGAATGATGTGGGTTGTGAAATTGTTTGGGGAAGTAAATATTCAGCGCCTGTTTCTGTTGTAGTGACTGTGCTTTTCTCCCTGCAGCCCATCATGTTTCGAGGCGAGGTGCGTCTGAATGTGGAGGAGAAGAAGACGAGGGCGGTGCGTGAACGAGAGACCCGTGGCGGAGGAGACGACCGCCGGGACATGAGGCGCAACGACCGGGGCCCTGGAGGTTCGAGAGGCATCGTGGGAAGTGGAATGATGCGAGAGCGTGACGGGAGGGGCCCACCACCTCGAGGCGGCATGGCCCCCAAACCTGGCATGGGCTCTGGAAGAGGCTCTGGCGGCCAGGGAGAAGGTCGCTTCCCGACCCAGCGCCGCTGAGAAGAGCACCACCTGCAGTGTGGAAGTAGTACCGTGTTCTTCATCTTCAACCGTTCTCGTTAACAAAAAGAAATCTTCATGTATAAACGTATATATTTGTTTTTTTGTTTTATTTTTTTATTTTTTTGTTCCCTCTTTGCTTTGGAATGTGACACAGCCTGTCAACCTTTGTTTGTGAAATAGACAAAACATAATAAGCAAACAAAAAAAATTTCGCTTATTAGTTGTGAGCTGAGCATCCTTTTCGGGTATCTCAAGAATTCACAAACTTTAATTTGTAAATTCGTGAAAAAAGGCGAACCAACCAGGAGTAATCTGCCACATTAGGAGGGACTGATAAGACTTAACTACGATAATACAGCCCATCATTTGGAAAAGAGATTATATGCCTTGACTTAACTGGGGCGCTGCTTCACGAAATCCCTCTATTGCACATTTTATATGGTAGTTTTCTGCCCGTTACTGTTGGAAAAGAGTGAGATGCAAAATTTGTGCAGTTCCAGGGGAAAAGCTTGCCTTTTACTTTTTTCCTTTTGAGAGACCACTGCTTCAAAATTGCATAATGCACTCATCAATATGCACTAATGGGTACTTTTTGTCGTATTACATTGACATCCATGCTCGGAACGCAGCTGGAGAGACCTGTTTTGTCTCAAAGCGATACGACTTTCCGGGGCAGGCCTCGCTCACAGCCGGTCTGCTGTGACCAATGTACTTTTCACACTTTTGACCCAAAACTACGCTTCAATTACTGCTGGATGGACAAGATGACAAGCAAATCTACATTATATTTTTCCTCATTTATAAATCGAATAAAACGACAAAAAAAAAAGCTCAAATCCTGGACTTTCACCAAACGAGTGGGGGGACAAAGGATAAACAAGAAACAAAGTTGAACAATAGAAGAGTGGTGGTAACGATGGCGGCTCGCTCTGTTTTTTCCTTTTGATTCCAAGTTTGTTTTTCTACATGTTTTTCCCTGCCAGCTAGACCGCGAAAACCGGGACGGACGACCTCCCTCTTCCCTCCCTTCCTCTCTAAGTGCGGAGTAACAGAATAAATGTACAGCAAAAATCATAGTTTACTGTATGTTTTGTTTTCTGTGTATATTTTAAGTTCTCTCTCGACTTGATAAAAGCATGAATGGTGCCTTCTATTTCACCTTTTCCAGTCTTACTAAAGCGGCTCGGGGCTTTCTGCCTCCTATTACAGAGCTGCTGGTCATGGATTATTATGTTTCGGAGCAGATAGGAAAAAAATTGCAGTATTCACAAGTTTTTTCAGGTGCATATTTCATTTTTTTCCATACTGTTTTACTACCTAAGATGATCTGCTGTGAGTTTTGTACATTTGTTTTGTATTGTGTCTGTTCTGGGTTTTGTAGAGACAATAGATGCCTCCAGTTCTGTTTGATGTTAAATGGTTAAGAGGTACATCTGAGAACAACCCCCCCCCACCCATTCACCCCCAAAAAAAAAGGTACAGAAAAGACGGTGGCAGTGAAATGCTTGCTCCTTGGTTTAACAAGTCACGACTGTGATTTCAGAGGACTAAAGTTTGCCGTTTGGAAAGAGTAAATGTCTCACAGTGTGGTTCTGTTGATCCTTATGTTCAGTCTGACCATAGTTTTTGCAGCACTCGGGCTAATCGCTGGACTCAAGAGTTGTCAGACTGCTCTTTTCTCGGCAACAATTTTGTAACGATCTGTGTGGGCAGGGCTGGCCGTCGTTCCAGCCTACAGACTAGCAAATAATTGTGCTCACTTTTTCTAGCCATTTATGCATTTGTATTTTCATATGCCGATTATTCATTGTGCTTATTTTATTTTATTTTTCCATTCAAGGCAAGTGTGATCTGAAATGCCATACTAGTTGTCTCCCTCCCTCGTGTTTTCTTTTTACCACTCGGCAGGGAGGGAAGACCTTTTGGTTTCAGCTGGAAAGGAAAACATGACAAACATGATATGTTCATTTTTTTTTTTATTTTTTTTTTTTATTTTTACTTTTTTGTTAATCTTGCACTGAAATGGGAAGTGAAATTGATGTAGCATTTTTCTGGACAAATATACTAATGAGGTCTTCCTTGTCTGGTGGTATTGCACTATTTACAACATTTCTGGGACAATCTGTCATTTTAAACGCAGACTCCAAATTTCTCATGTGGCAGTTAAACAAAAATAATGCTCATCATATTATCAGCGTGATATATTTGCTCTTGCAATTGAAACAAGATGGGATGTACAAGTTCTCGATAATATTCAGCACCCCTTTGTAGATGAGATTATCAAATATAATTCATTTTCAATAGTGAGACTCTGAATTTGTCTTTGACCTCAAATTATGGAAAGATTTCCGCTCTTTTGTCCTTGGTTGTTTTAACAGACGGTTTCTCATGGGTGCCTCTACCCCGAATGTTTATTTGTCAGGTAATTGCTTAACTTGAGCACTTGACTGCAATCATACTTTTTACAGCAATGGTCAACGAAGAGAGCGTCGAAGAGCCATCATGCTTTCACACCAATTTGTGCTTTTTCACATTGAAGTGGTGGTAAAACGTTTGAGGATATAAATTAACGGTTGAATTAGTTATTGTTTTTCACTGCGGTGTTCAAAGACACATCCTTTTCCAAAAGGATCCTCAAAACAAGAAAAAAAAAGCTGTAAATTAATTTTCCTGTGGTTGAAAATGCAGTAGAGTGGATCCTCATTGTGAATCATTCCAGTCCTTTTTGAATGGAAATAGAAGTACCTTCTTGGCTTTAGCAGGTGTGGTAAACCGTTGGCTGCCATCTTAATTTTACTGTTTACCCTTTACTTGTTGCTAGTACAAAAGTGTTGCAGGTGGAGAATCTTTTGTTTTACTTTTGTTCTTTTTTTCCTTTCTATTTTGAATGTGTTGGACTTAACATACAATAAACTACTGATATCAGCACCACTCATACCGTTTGTCATGTTTACAGGTTCCTCTGTAAAAGGTAACGGAAATAAACAAGCTGTTGTTGAAACAGAAAACGCAGGTAGACATGGCCCCAGTAGGCCTTTTGGGATTTGTCTCTTTGAGACCAACAAACAACAAAACTGGTTGTGTTTTACTGAGATGTCGCTTCTTTTCCAGCATGTTTTGTGCTACCAAAATTGTGTATTTTAAGCTAAAACGTGACCTTTTCTTAGCTGTAACTCAGTGTCTTTTGTGCCTGAACCTAAGCACAAGTTCACCACAGCATTGTTGAAAATATAACAAACAAATGTAACGTATCCATGAAACGTATAATGCAAACATTTTTCCAGGCAGTGGAGTTGGAGGTACTCCTCCCTGCTGTGGTGAAGTTTTGACAACTGAGTTTGAAGCAGAGAAAACTTGTTTTTATCTCAAATATTTCACACACACAAGTTTTGGTTATAACCTGATGTTCATTATGCCTCCATGCTGACGATAGCCGAGGCCAGAGGCATTGTGTTTTTTGGGTTATCTTGTCGGCACATTCTCATGAAAGCGATGTTTCAAGAACGCCTGGAGGGAATTTCTTCAAACTTGATACAAACATTCACTTGGACTCAACGATGAGCTGATCAGAATTTGGTGTTCAAAGGTAAAGGTCTGTGTGACCTTTTTATCTGTCTCACTTTTGTGAACACGATACCTGAAGATGGGCTTGAGGTAGTTTCCTAAAGATTTGTCTCAAACGTCCACTGATTAGAATCTGGTGGATGAAGGTCAAAGGCCACGGTGACCTCATACAGCATGTTTTTGGCCAAAACTTAAGAACCTTTGGTGCCCTCCTTAAAATTGTGATTTTATTCTCTGCTGCTGGCGGGAAGACGTGTGTGAAGCGTCCATGTTTTCACAGCTTGACTGGTGTGTGGAGGCTTACAACAGCGTGGCGTTAATTGTAATTCTGCGTCTCTTCACAGACTTACACATAAAGGTTACTTTACTTATTGTTAGTCCTGGTCAACGTAAACTTAAACACAGAGCCTGTGTTACAAACTGTGAGGGTGAAATATGTCGGTGTTTACCAGGAAGGAAGGGTTACAGGTGGATTTGTAATATTAATAATAATGAATTACAAATTAATTTAAAATTGCAATTTATAATGATATTTTATTTATCTAAAAGTGTAAGATGCAGTGCTTTCGTAGCTTGACCCATACCAATGTCTAAAAGTTCGGATACAATTCTTTAAAGATGAAATTCTTTTAAAAATGATGTTTTCCCAAGTCCCCTTGCACTCATGGGAAGTGCAAAATGCAGCCCAGCTGCCAGAAGAAAATGTTGTCATTGTACATTTTTGCATGTATAAGTTACATTTGCATGTTTCATACATATATCAGTGTTTCCAAAGTGATGTATGAGCTGACTTTGTCACTTGGAGTTGGAAAGGATGGTGGATGGTGTGACACCTTGGCGAGACGTCTGCTAGACCAACAAACAACAAAACCAGCTGATTTTATCAAATTATTGCTGTTTGTTCAGCAGTTTTTTGCCCCCAAAAAAGGGAGTTTTTCAGGGAAATGTTGTTTTTCCAGCAGGGATAGTGCCACAACATGTGGTTGTTTTGTACTGAGACCTCACTGCAGTAACAACATTTTTTCTGGTGACTGGGTTTAATGCTGAATGGAACGCCTTCTCAGTTCTCTAATACATTTTTTATGACTCTTAAGAAATGTTTTTATTTGTAGGTCCCCGTTTTGTTTGCAATACAATATACATTTACAGACTCCAGCCAGTGGTGCACATTATTTCACTGATCTACAGGTGATTGTAATGTTTTAAAAAAACATGCTAATGAGTCTACAAAGGAAATGAAGAAGAAGACAGCAAGCTAGCAAACACAGATGGGAGAAAAATGTAGAAAATCCGCTTTGTGAATAGTTTATGAAGGAAATACAAAACATACTGGTTAGACAGTTTGTTTTGGTGAGTAACACTGAACTCATCAGGGCACCCTTACACTCTGAAAATGAACAACTGCATGCATTTGTGTAACTTGTTAATACAATTATTCATTTAGAATTTGCATGTTCAAATTATTTAACCCTTTAACACTTCAATCAACATCTTGTGCTGCATTCAGATACCATTCACAAGCATTTAAACTTCTGAAACCTGCTTTGATTTCTTTTGAAAACATGGGAAACAAAGGCAATAACCAATTTGGTGAGAAACGTCAACAAACGGCAAAAAAAAAAGAGTAAAAGGTGAGAAGAAAATGACCTGAAAATTATCGTGGTGGTGCAACACATTTAGAAATATGTTACAGAAAACACATTTTTATTCCTTGTTTGTCTTTTTTAGTTCTTTCTGGTCACTTTCTTGTTTGTTTTATGTTTTGTTATATCTCTTTTTTTCTCTTTATTTCCAGGTAATTTTCTTTTACTAATTTCTTGCCCTTTTTTGCTATTTCTCATTAAGTTGTTCATTGGCTTCTTTCCATGCTTTTGAAAGAAAACATCTAATTTGTACAGGTTTCAAATGGTTAATCATTCTCATCCTGCAGCATCTCCTCAGTCGCTGTCCTCTTCAGACGATGTGTCACTTGATGCAGAATCAAACCTCTGAGCCTGAAGGGGACCTCTGTGATTTCCTGTTGGACTGCTTTGAGGGCCCACTGGGAGCCGTTTGCCTCTCAGAAGATTCAAGAACCACGGAGGAGCTGGGAGGAAACCAGAGTGTGGAAGAAGCTGACCGACACCTTTTCCATGAACATAAGGCCCTCCTGACCCTCCTGACTGGAGAACGTAATAAGGGATGATCGGCTGATGGAGGACGGTAGAAGGAGGAGGGTGTTTCTGTTCTGGTTTATTGACAGAGATCGGAGGTGGAGGAGGTGGAGGAGGAGGAGGAGGAGGAGGAGGAGGAGTGATGTTCAGAGGGTCATCAGAGACGGGAACAATCTGACAGGGAGAGTTTTCATTTCTTGTCTTAGCAGCAACCGTTTCTGTTACAAAGGAAAGAAGAAACAATAAGAAAATGATTTCACTGGGCATTAAAGTTCAACCAAGATGAGAAATTAATTTATACCTTGTTTGCCATTTCCTGAAGCGTCTTGTTGATGGTTTGCAAGGTCACGCCTAACAGGAAGAGCTCCTTGGAGAAAAAAACTAATTAAACCAGGATTTAGAAATACTGAGGTCAAGAGTCAAATTATTCCGATAGGAAATGTTGTCATGACAGAAATTTAAACTCCAAATATCTTTAAATGAATAAATCACATTATTTGGATGTTTTAAAATCTCATTAATTGTGTTAACTAAATATTAAGCTGAAAATAAAAGCTTAAAATGGCACTGGGCGAAAAAATATTTAGACAACATCCACCAGAATTATATTCCAGACAATAAGTAGAGAGGGCACTGAAACAGCTTTTACAAATTTTAATTTTTACTTTTTTTTAAATCTAACACAACAAAGCTAACCACAAAAAGAAAAGAAAAAACTGTCTTCTTAATTTTTGATTTTTGGCAGGATATTTTTCTGACAGTATGTATCCCATTGATATTCTATTTAAGTTTTATAAACATTTTTATCCACTTAAAGGCCATAAAAAACATTTTCAATTACCTTTTTAATGTGAGCTATACGGTTTTTACAGATTACATGCAATGTTTTGTCAAGTTAGAACAGTTTTGATGATTTCACATTAATATCTGTGTTTGTTTTTATACTTGTGAATTTAAATTACTTTTAAGCTGGTGTTGCTCTGCCAGACAAAAACGGTACCAATGAGGCAGATTAGCTTAGTTTTTAACTGTTAAATTTTTAATAAATACTAGCTTTAACTTTTAACTTCGGTTCATGCTCGTTTACATAATCTTATAGATAGATTTTTTAAATAGATTTTTTCAGATACTCTGTTTCCCTACAAGTTCCTTAAAGTATATTTTATTTATAGAGCCAAAAAACACAAATTTGCTCTGAATGGCTTTACAAACTGTTCAACATATGAGACCCTATCTTAAAACATGACCTCTGACTTTTTGAAATTCATGATAAAAATGTTTCTGACCTCCTGTACAGCATGTTGTTCATAATGATGTGTTAAAAAATGATATCTTACCTGTGTTTTGTAACAGTGAGCACAGAAGAAAAATCAGAGCTGATGTCGTTATCAGATCCATCTCTGAAAATGTTTCCCAAAGACCCTCTGAGAAGCTTTTTAAAACAAGAGGTGACACCTTATTTGTTTTTCTACTTTATTTGTGTTATGACTCAGGTGTTGAATCAGACTCTGTATGTACTGTAATTATTATTTTCTAGTTATAATCTTACATCATTTTATCAACAGAATCTTAATTAACATAATTACTGAGTGTACATGAGTCAGCTTGACTCATTGAACTGAACTGAGCTGAACTGAATTGAATTGAAATGAATTGAAGTGAACTGAACTGAATAGGGCCCAGAATTTGGTGCTACTTCCCTGCTACATGTAGACATATATAATATAATATGATATAATATAATATAATATCACATCACATCACACCAAATATATTATATTATGTTATGTATAGCCTACGAAAGTAGCACTGACAGAAGCCTCTCTGCTGCTTGTGGAGTCCTTTTCTTTTTTGTATTTAAATATATTTTGCAAATAAAACACCAATATTTTATGCATTATTTCTAACATCACTGCTCTTTTAATATCCCTTTCACGGTGATGAGCTGAGTAAAATCGATCTTTGTATTGGTGACTGACACTGTTATCGATGACTTTTTCTTGCCCTTTAAATCAGTGAACTCTGCTGTCTGCTGATCAGCCACGTATCGCCACGTCTGCGCGCATGCGCAGTGTACTCACATTTGTGTTCCGGGGTCGATCCGGGCCGATCTGTCAGAAAATCACCTGTTTGTGTCTTTTTTTCCTTTTATTCATAAAGTTATTACGCGGACAACTGGCGAGGGAGTCTGAGTTTTTTTCGGAAGGAGAGACGCTTTGAATACAGCATCGATAGGCCGTCTGTAAACATGAACTTCTTCAGAGGAGTGATGGGTGGACAGGCAGCCGGGCCGCAGCCGTCCGGAGCGGAGACGGTAGGAAACCAGCCCGGCTAGCTGCGGCTAGCTGCGGCTAACAGGCTAACACCTCCACCACTGTGTACCTGAAAAAACTAAGACACGTCAGCAATAAACCGCGTGTTTATACATTTAGGCTTAATTATCCCCTCTCTTAAAAAACACTCAGGATGAAATATTAAGAGGCTGGGGCCCTCTTAAATTGAGCTTGTTAGAAGCTAATTAGCTAACGTAGGCTACCTGTCAGTCAGCAGCAGGCTGTCTGACATATCTGCTGTTTTCTCTACGTGTAGCTGTAATGAATGGCAAAATGAATGGTAGAAAACAGACAATAAGGATTAGGAGTATCAGTTGACAGTCGCTTAACGAACATCTTTCTGCATTATCTTTATTTTCAAATATCCTCTAATAATCCTCATCTCATTGTAAACAACTGGTTACATTATTTTTTCAGTTGCACCACACTTTGCACCATTGCAGACGTTGCAAACGTCATTGTGTTTTTATACAATATACTTAAGTATGTACATGGTAGTCATATATTAGTCATACATTGTTTAGCCTTGTTGCCAGTGTTTATAGGCCTTCTTCTTGCAAAGCACTGTCGTGTTGATCTGCATCTAACGGTTACTTTCATTAAAGACTTATCTCTTTATTGCAGGGACACTCAACTAGCCTTGCCCAAGGGCCACTTTTGCAAAAACACAGGAACAGACATTAATAATATATATCAGATCAAATGAATACATGAGGTAAATACAGTTGCAAAAGCCCTGCACAGATCAGGTGTACACAGGGGCGTTTCTAGAATTTGAGGATATTCATCCTCCTCTGGCACTTTTTTCTTTCTAAAACAAGCTCTATTTTGGTGCTTTCTTATGCACTTTGGCCACTTATTTACATTTGAAATGCAAAAAAATTTGTATTGTGAATCATTTTATTCTCAAGGGGCATTAGAAGTCCAGAAAATAGTAAATATTTCTCATCACAATTCTGGGTCCAAACACATTTGAGGTCAGGTTTGCAGCTATCGATTATTTTATTCATTGAGTAATCTACCAATTATTCTTTTGATTAATTGAGTGATTGGATATGCGGGCGCAAATATTTTCATTAAATTACTTTTGCTTTGTTAAAGGGTAATAGTAATAGACAGAGGACAAAATAAGACAGTCTAAGGTCCCTTATAGTGAACAAGCAACTAATTGCCTTTTCCTTAAAAAAAAAAAATCAATATTCAATAATTATTCGACTTACCTGAGTAATCGTCTCAGCCCTATTCAAGTTGCTTGTGTTAAGCACCGACAGATATTCAGTTTGCACTGATATGGCCAAAGGTTGGAACTGAACCCGGCCGCGTATATTCGGCGCACGCTCTACTGGGTGAGTTAGAGGTCACTCTAAAACAAACAACATCTTAATTAATGTACTTACGAGACACATGTAGAGTACACATGTGTACTGCAGGTTTTCAGCCATTGCAGGAGTGTTATAGCCACATAATCAGATCTTTGTCTGTAGACATTCCTGTTTGGGCTGTTCAGGAAGACATCTTGTCCCCCCTGCAGAACGCACAATACATCCATCAAGAAAGCATGTTAACTTTTTAAGTGCTGTCTTTTTTTTCTTTTTAGTATTTAAAAAGTAACTAAACATTAATCCACTTTTTGAGTTGGTAAATCGTATTTACTATCAATTTACTGTGTTATTTATTGATTCTTGTCCCACTGTACCGTATTGTTTATTTCAATTAAATTCTCTTTTCTTTTGCCAGAGAAAATTGAGCTTGGCTCCTTATATTAAAACAATGTGGCATATAATACCAGTTAAATATCTTTGCTTATTGTGACCATGTTAACCAAAGAATGTGTTTTTTCCTTTCCAGTAATATTCAAAGATTAGAGGAAAGAGTTTAAAAAAAAAACCAGAATGTTTTCTGTTAGCCTCATGACCTGCAGACCAACTAAATTTCTGATTATATTTTGTACTCCATGAAATAAATAATACTATCTCTTCTGACAGATCCAGAAGTTGTGTGACCGGGTCGCGTCCTCGACACTCCTAGAGGACCGCAGAGATGCTGTTCGGGCTCTTAAGTCCCTCTCTAAGGTAAAATAGAAAAATAAAGTAATTAGAAACAGGTTCAGTATAAATACAACCTGTTGTCAGTTTATTAGGTGAACCTAACTAAATCTAATTCAGACTCAGACTGGAAGTTATAATGATCAGTTTTTGCTGAAACTATTTTAAAAAGGTGATGGTTTAATTTTATGATTGTTTCGGAGTCTGTGGTCCTGTTAAATTGTGTTGTTGTGTGTGTGTGTTGTGTGTGTGTGTGTGTAGTCTGACTGTCTTTAATATAAATGGCGTGTACACAACGTAAGAGACACCTCTCAGTATAAAAAGCAGTTTGAATAAAAACTGAACACAATAACCTATTTAAAGGTAGGATTTATTGCAGGGTTGTTGCCGACTGCATTATTTTAATTTTTTTATCCAAGTAGATATTACATCCTGAATGTGTGATGGGGTTTTTGTTAAACCTTTTTTTTAAATTTACAGGAGTAGTTGTCAGCAAAATTAACCTCATGTATGTAGAGTTTGGATATTTTTTGTGAACGTTTTCTCCTCTGTCACACTGTCATGGATAAAGCTCTCATTTGTCAAACTCTGCAGAATGAAATGAACTAATCATCAACATAAACCTCTCCAAAGCCAACTCTCAGCTCTCTTTATAAACAGTTTTGTTGCTGGCTGCCACATCAGCCATGAGTAATGAGTTTATCAGGCATGAATAAGGGGTTTAGGAGGCACAGGGCTGCACACTGACATGCAGTGGTCTCAGTGCCGGTCAGAAACACAGACGAGGACGTGTTGACTTCCTGCACTTTATAAGAAATACAATACAAATTCATGATTGCTAATTTTTCTTTGTAGATGTGGATTGAAATTCCTTTATTTTTTAAAAACATCTTGCCCTGTGAACAATGTGTCATTGACTTTGTTTGAATGCACAGTAATATATTCCGCTTTCATTTCCAGTAAGACAGTGTTGTGAATTTGATCCAGGTCGTGTAAACAGCATATTCCGTTTGGATATTCTGAAATAGGTCTTTTTCAAAAAAATGGCATTTTTCAATTATAATGAGGAATATGCCGCTATAATTCAGGTTTTAGGAGCATTCTTCACCAAATACATCTCAATTGCAAAAGCATTATTTTTTTTATGCAACACATATCTGGAACGATCTTTCACAAAAAACAGTTATTTTAAGTCACTTTTTCAGTTTTCACAGTGTTTTTTAATTAATCAAATGTGGGACTTTTTATTAAACCCCTGATTTATATCTGCACTGCAGCTGTCATTTTTTGGTTTTATCAGTTATAACTTATTTTTATCTTTCTTGTGTCTCAATGCCTTCCATGTCTTAAATACAACACTGTGACTCTCCCTGTTGTTGAAAGGTGCTTTACAAATAAACTTGCCTTCCCTGTTATCTTTTGTAGAAATATCGCATGGAAGTTGGCACACAGGCAATGGATCACTTGATTAACATTCTGCAAACTGACAGGTATGTTGATGTGTTATTTGTGTTGTTTGGTCACGTTGTCCTAAAAAGAGTTTTGTGTTTCATTTGACTCAGGACAACAAAGCCTGTGTTTTGTTAACACTCTGCTTCTTCCTACTACATGAACAGGTCTGATTCTGAGATCCTTGGCTATGCTTTGGACACACTGTACAACATCATCTGCAACGATGAGGAGGAAGAACAAGGTATTAAACCCTCCCATTATTATTGGAAATTATGACATTTACCTTAAATTCGTAATCGTTTGAAGATAATGGCTGCTGTAAACGGTGACTGAGCCATTAATTTATTTTGCATGCAAAAAATTAGTTCAATTAATGTCCACTGGACTTTAATGAATTTGCATTCCCCTCCTCTGTACAGCGATAATGACTGCTTTAGTTAAAGATTCTCATCTCTTTTTTTCTCTTCCATGTTTTAACCCTACAGATGAATCAGAAGGTAAAACTCTTTGACTGTGCATGAACCCCCCCTCCCCTAACCACCAGCAGCACTTACAAATCATATGTTGCTTTTGGTTGGGTTACAGAAAAAGAGCTCATTAATAGTCTGCTGCAGTACAATAGCTGATAAAATTCAAGTTTCGGTTGTTGTCATGGCATATCTTCACAAGAATCAGTCAGCTGATTCTTCAGAGTGGTTGAAATGGATGCAAGCTTTTGGGTGAGCCTTTAAACTTCCTCTTCCCCCCCACCTGCCCTCGCAGACGCAGTAACCCCTCTCTCTGCCTCAGGGAAGCATAAGAATGTTTCCATGCCTGGTCAGTACTGAAGCCGAGCTTTCCTTGCTGTAGTTAGAGCACTGCTATGTAACTAACTTCACTAAAACCAGTTGGCACTGGAGAAGTGACTAGAGGGTGTTTGGGTGGTAACAATAATGCTTCACTAATCCCATCACATCCCCGAACCTGTTGCTGTTAATTTGTCGTCTGGTAATGCTCCTTTGTTTCCCTCACACTTTAATACATGGTTGTTTTTGCACTGTTTTGGTGAAATTATACTGTTTTGTTTGTTTTTTAAAGGTATACTGTGCAGGAATTGTGGCTTACTCTCTGTAAACACAACCTCCAGTCTTGGTCCGTCCTCTCTACACTGCTTGTAAATACACTGCAAGCCACTGGACTATTATAGAAGCGTTACGGTTGTTTTAGTGGAAAAACACTACTTAAGCAAGCTAACTAAGCTAACTAATGGCACGTATTGCTCTGCATCTCCATCCGGTCCTTGAGTGCTCGCCAGTGAAAGTTAAAGCCGACTCCAATTTAACTTCTATTTTGGAACAAGCAATGTCCGCTTGAGATATCACCTTGCTATATTTGTGTTTTTTTCAGCTCTGTGTCAGTGATTTTTGTAGCCTCCTCTTGGATGTGTGCTGCTTACAGTCTGGCACCTGGTCGCTACATTTTTGTTAAGTCCCGACCTCACCTGTGCTGGGGGCTGTACACCACTGCCCAAAGGCTGCAGCCCAGAAACCACACACACTTCACGTTCGTCATAACTGATGACTGAGAGGAATTATTTCCGTTGGAGTCTATCCAATACTATTCACAAGCCCTTCATAGTATACCTTACAAGCAAATTTAAGTCCAGTATTCACCCTAAACTTAGTTTTTGGTCTCAACCTTCTGTATCTTTAGCTGCTAAATGTTCCACTATGTTCTCCAGTCAGTTGCAAGCTTTTTCTGTCTGCTTTTCAATGCTAATCAGGGTCAGTACAGTGGGTTTATCTGAGCATTTTCACTAAAAGCAGTTGCCTGAAAACCAAAACAACAAGCTGAAAGAAGCAAAAAAGGTCTGCAGATAATCCTGTACAGAGTCATTACTATAAAAGACCTCTTTGACATTACACATTTGATCCACTGTCTTAATATACTGAGCACTGTAGCTTTAAATGTAACTTTACAATCCTATAGCGTTGTCGACAGTTATCATACAGTGTACATTTATGTGATACATGTACGGTGTATATAAAAACATGCAACCAGACGAAGAATATCACTTGTGCATGTGGATCTTTCTTCCTCCTCAACTGCTTGTCAGACTTTCTACACATCCATAAAAAATAGTTTCAAGTTCCCCTTATAATAAAACATTTGTTCAACAAAAAACCCTTCTGTTTAATAATTTAAGGCATATTGTAACTGATGTTATTGTTGTTATTATCATTATTATTTTTAGTAGTAGTAGTAGTAGTAACAACAATAACAATAATAATTGTGCAAAAATCCTGATGCTGTAAAACCATGGCTTTCTGAAACGGTTATCATGAAAATCTCATACTACTGTTTTAGCCCTATTTGGGGATGAAGCTGATATCTTACAGATAAAAATGTCAAAACATGAATAAATAGGTCTAAAACCATCGGCGATGCTAGACACCATTCATGTACCTTTTTATTAGTGGTAAGATGACTACGTGGGTACACACTTACTCTAACTGGTGTTGCTAACCATCTTGTCACACTAAAGCTCTCTGCTTATCTCACGCAAAATGTTTATTTTAATGTACAGAATCCCCTTTACAGTAACACTACTGAGCTCATCCTGTTCACCCTCTAATCTAGCTTTCCCCTCATCTGTGTGTCGCCCTTTTGTTTTCCCAGAAGGCGTGTTCACAAGTATCATCCTGAGCACATGCATATTTCTGAAATTGATTCACATATTTCGTGTGAAGTCTTCATTCAATAACTGTAACCCACCAGTGATACCGGCAAGTAAATGAGCGAGCAACAGCAAGCTCCCAGTGAAGACTCTGGAAGAGTTTAGAGACGTCACAGGTTATGAATAAGCATTACTTTCTAACTCAGGCTGATTATTATGAACAAACCAACTGGTCCCCTCACTACACTGCTGCAGTACTTATTGGAGATGTGACTTATTTTAGCTTTAAATCTCCTCCACAGATGAGACTGCCCAGAAACAGGCTGATGACCTCGGTGCCCAGTTCACAGACCAGTTCATTCAGGACCCTGAACATGTGACTCTGCTTCTCACTCTGTTGGAGGTACTGAACTGGTTATGCTCAAGTGGTCCATGTTATTATATTTGCCTCAACAACTGCCTGACGCATATATGCACTGATGTGTTTTTTAGGAGTTTGATTTCCACGTGCGCTGGCCAGGAGTGAAGCTGTTGACTGCACTCCTGAAGAACCAGGGGGTTCAGGTGCAGGGTATCATCCTGGTCAGCCCAATGGGTGAGTGTCTCTGCCCCACATCTGATGTAATGTAAGGATTTTACTCACTGTTAGTTTTATATCAGCATTCTGTAATTCTGTATCCCTTCACTGAGGGCATCTGTCACCTGTAGAAAAGCTTACAACTCATACAAATAGATCAGTCAGTTTGTTGAAATGTCCCGCCTTTTTATTTTTACTTTAACCAATTTCAGATTGCCCTCTGGGAAATAAAATTGACTTAAATTGAACTGAACCATTATTTAATGGACCTTTTTATTCATGTGTCCATCCGCAGGTGTTTCCAGATTGATGGACTTATTGGCAGACTCCAGAGAAGTAATCCGTAATGATGTGAGTGCTTTTCTCTAATGTTTAAGCTACTTTATTTTAATAAACCAATAAAAAAATCCTTTAAAACAAAGTCTACATTTAGACCGACTAGAGCTCTTTGTGTAAAAAAAAAGCGTCCCTCAGACTTATTTGATTGAGGCCGCTGTTAGCAGCCACAGAGGACTCTGGCAACAAACAGCACGGATGTCTGACAAGCAAGTTTAAACTGGCTCAGATTTTGCTGCAATGCTACATAAAGTCATTTGACACGGAGCTGTGTTAGCCAATCATATACACGCACACATTCTTGCTGAGTGTTGCACTGGTGACGTTATTTGGAGTCACAGTCTGCAGAAATCTCCATGTTGGTGGAATTCATTGCCACTGAACACGAGCAAATGGATTGGCGCACACAGCTGTCAATCATGACGTCAAATCCCCCTTTTTTTTTGAAACCTGGGCAAATTGGCTTGATTTCTTTCAAAAACATTTTAAGAAGACACTGAGCATCTTAAAAGAAATGACCTTGAAATTAGTAAAAAGTCCAAGAAAATTACCTGGAAAAAAAAAGTTATGTAGATCCAGGTTTCAAAGGGTTAAATAACTCATAAAAACCAAACCTGTCAGCAACAGGGAAATTGGACATAAAACAGGTTTACAAGAACTACTGTAAATGACAAAAAACATCTTCCAGAAAAAATCATTTGTGTTCTTTGAGGTATTATTTTGGCTCATGTCCCATCAGCTAACATGGAGGGGGCGGGATTTATGACCTGTACTGCAGCCAGTCACCAGAGAGCGATCACAACGTTTTGGCTTCATGTTTGAGGAGCCGTCATGTCTTCCACCTTTTTTTACAGTCTATACTCCAAACTCACAACTCGGTTACATAAACTTGACTTCCTAGATCGTGTTCCTGTTTAACCAGTACCTTAAACATTATGCCCCAACCAACGCAACCCTTTTGGTCTGAACATCCGCTAAAAATGTCTAACACAGCTCTTTTTGTCAGATGAATGACATCCTTTATTTTCGATTCCAACAGGGCCTGCTGTTGCTTCAGCAGCTGACTAAAAGCAATGCTGCCATTCAGAAAATTGTGGCATTTGAAAACGCATTTGAGCGTCTTCTAGATATCATCACAGAAGAGGGCAGCAGTGATGGAGGTAAAGGCATTTTGATATTCAGAAGTTTGTGATCCTTAGTACAGATTTGTCTCTAAAGACTCATATACAATCACATTACTTGTATTTTCTTGAATTTCAGGATTTTCTTTTCCTTGTGAGATGTCCTGATCTGTCTTTTCTCTGCTGTGCAGGCATCGTGGTGGAGGACTGTTTGCTGTTGCTTCTCAACCTGCTAAAGAACAACAGTTCCAACCAGAACTTCTTCAAAGAGGGCTCCTACATTCAGAGGATGAAGCCCTGGTTTGAGGTCGGTGATGATAACTCCGGCTGGTCTGCACAGAAGGTCACCAATCTCCACCTGATGCTGCAGGTAACGCAGAGCAGTCACACTGAAGTTAAGCTGTTCATTTAAGTGGGATGAGCTCCCGTTTGGCATTTTAGCCTCAACATCTACAAATGTAAAAACAAAATTTGGAATACTGAGTTCAGCTGCAAGAAAAGCGATTACAACAAAATGTCTTCAGCCTGGTGCCCCATCAGTAGAGAGCTTGTATGATAAAGATTATGAAATATTTTTATTGGAGAGAATTACCTTTTCAATAAGGCGTAAGGAAACTAAATTTGAAGAAATCTGGAAGAAGAGGAAAATGTGTATTTTCTCAAATCGCTCTTCTTCTGTTTAAATTGGATAGATCAACTCTGTATTTTTATATCTGTTCATTTATTTATTTATTTTCATTTTCTGAAATGTTTATTTTTTTGTTGTTGCATTTGCTATTAGAGTGTAAAAGCTGGAAAAATGATTTACCCTGTAAACATACGTAATTGTAGATGATTGAATGATTGCTGCTAAGTAGTGAAACCAAACGAACAAAATATCAAAAAAAAAGAACTTTAATTTAATTAAGAGTTAAACAAGCATAGCTGACAGCGATGCTTTGCTACAATCTTATACGATGTTATGTTCCCAGCTGGTGCGAGTCATGGTGTCTCCAGTGAACTCTCCTGGAGCCACAGCCAGCTGTCAGAAGTCCATGTACCAGTGCGGTCTGCTGCAGCAGCTGTGCACCATCCTCATGGCTACTGGTGTGCCGGCTGACATCCTCACCGAGGTAACGACAGAAAACAAAATTGAATCCAGAAAACAACCTGGCTGCTTTTGAGACAAACCACATTCAAGCTAACGCTCTTCCTTTCAGACCATCAACACTGTATCAGAGGTTATCAGAGGCTCACAGGTCAACCAGGACTACTTTGCGTCTGTGAACGCTCCCTCGAACCCTCCGAGGTAACACGCCACCATTAATCTCTCATATCCATCTGATAGTAAACTCGGTACTGATGTCTCTTCTTTACTGTCCGTAGACCAGCCATCGTGGTGCTGCTCATGTCCATGGTGAATGAGAGACAACCATTTGTGCTTCGCTGTGCGGTCCTCTACTGTTTCCAGTGTTTCCTGTACAAAAACCAGAAAGGACAGGGAGAGATCGTAGCTACGCTGCTGCCCTCCACCATTGATGGTCAGTTACACCAACTTGAGAACTTATAAGTGGCATTATCAGTTCTTTTCAAGAGTTAATAGACAATTTGTCCTGATATATCTGGGTTTTGCTCGTTCAAACAGTACTCCAGTAATTCCAAGAGGAAGCTACAAAAATCAGAGACACAGCGCTAAAAAAATCCCCCACAAATATGGCAATTTGGGGAGTGGCTTTTACTTTACTTTTGCTGGTGATGCAGTTTACAAACAGTAGCCAACAATTCCTGCATAGTATACCTTTAAAGCAGTCCTGGGCGCAGCAGATGACTCCCTTAGTTCATAAAGCCGTGCAGCAATACAGAGTTTTAACTACAAAGTGGTTATTAGACCAAGCAATGCTAACAAAATGTAAACAAACGGCAGTCATTGCTGTCAGTCTCTCTGGCTCATGATCAATACACAAAACAACAATAGGCTTGAGCAATTTGAGGAGATAAAGTCATTTTTTTCCTGAAACAGGAAAAAAATGAAATTTTGGACGTCCATATGGATACAAAGTAACAGCAGTTTTGACAAATCGGTGCTTTAAAAGCTTACTTTTGGTCATTTAAATTGTGTTTGCGTGTGAACAAGAGGGCAAAAAGCAGAGGAAACATCCATTTTAAAAAAATCTGTATATGAGGAGACAGAGCCTACATTTTGTTATTTTGTTTAGGTTTGATTTATAAATTGGTCTTTTGGGGAGTCTGGCCTGGAGCTGAACGGGTTTAGGTGTTTCTGCATAGTTATTGTAGTACATCAGCAATTACACAGTTTATATTAGCACACACAGATTTTTGCTTATTTTTATTTACTGACTTTCTCACTTTTTTTCCTTCAGCTAATTCCATCTCGGCGGGCCAGCTGCTGTGTGGAGGCCTGTTCTCAGCAGACTCTCTCTCAAACTGGTGTGCTGCTGTGGCCTTGGCTCACGCCCTGCAGGACAACCTTACCCAGAAGGAGCAGCTGCTGAGGGTCCAACTGGCCACCAGTCTGGGAAAGCCCCCCGTCTCCCTGCTGCAGCAATGCACCAACATCCTCTCCCAGGTAGGACCACAACAGCGGCACTTAGCCACAGGAATTAAAAAATGCTAACAGGTCATGTGTGACTTCATAGGAGGATTTTTTGGCAAATATAGGTTAAAAATCAACAACAGTGAACAGAACAGTGTCACATTATTGTGGTTTTGCAGGGAGATAAGATCGTCCGGCGGGTAAGTAACGTGTATCTGTGTGTGTGTTGTGTGTGTCTGGGCAGCACCTAGGCTGGTTATTTGGCTTGGCATCTGTAGGAGGGGTCATGTTGGCCCATGTGTTGGGGCATCTTGCTTCCCTTTTAACTCTTTACTACCCCTCTTTCATCCCTAACTTTTGTCTATGACCCCGTTCTTCCTCATCAGGGTGGCACACGGGTGCACTCATTCCCACAGATTTGGAAGCTCTAGTTGTTCTCGCTTTGTTCGCGAGTGGGGATGTACAGAAGTGGACACATGAGAGGTTCAGAGAAAACGGACACAGCAGCTTTTGTTTTTTTGGTTTTGTCATCCTAACACTTGCTTTGAGCTGTGACCTTGGTGTGTTTGCTGTGCTGCAAGCCCTTATCTGCGTGTTCAGGAAGTGTGCTGCAGCAGCTTTTGGGTCTTTTTCTTGTCCGAGTGAGAGATCGCCACTCTTGTTTGTCTGGTTTTCATACTTACATGCACCTGCTTACAAATGCTTCGTCCAGGGAGGTTTTATAGTTTGTACTTAGAAGGATTATTCAATCTCAACTCTGGATTCAGGTGGTAAGAAAATAGATTCAAAGCAGAACTTGGGTATTTTTCAAGCTCAATCTTATTTTCTGATGTTTTTGTGTTGAAGCAACAAATGGGAACAACAACTACTGAAACTGGTCTGGTATTGAGTGAGACCGCTGCAGCTGGCAGCCACAAAACAAGATGCAATGTCATCCTCAGGGCAATCGCACAGCATTAGTGCACATCTACTAAAAGTGCTTGTTTTTGCCACTTACAGGCTCAGATTGTTATTATAAGTGTCTGACACTATGGAAAGAACCCTATAGAGGAATAAAACATTTTTCTAGAGTTGTTGCAGGAAGACAATAGAGAACTCTATTTTATGCATCCTCTTGAGATGCCAACTTTTCTATTGTTTTCCTATTGAAGACTCTGCAATGGGAGTTTTTGATATTCTGCTGAAATGCATGCTTGTATATGCACCTTCCTGTTAAAACTCTTAGCTGTCAGGGTTCCCATGGTCATGGAAAACCGGGAAAATTTATTGAATTTCACAATCACATTTTCTAGGCCTGGAAAAGTAATGGAACTAGTAAAAATCATTAAAAGTTTTGAAAAAATCATTGAAATGTGCTGTACATAATACGTTAAATAATGTTAACTTAACAATGAATTTATTTTTTTTTAAAAATGCTAATGGGTTTGGGATTTTTTTAATTCTTAAAAAAAGACAATTTTTATGGAAAAAAGAGGAAAAGTTTAAGGAAACAAGTTTGGAAGGCATGCTGTCTTTTAAAGGTTTTGGTGTTCTTTCCTTTTTTTAAAAATATTTGGACAATTTTTGAAGAAAACTTAAAAATTTGCAGTGATATTGTTTTTTAAATTTTGAAAGGCAAGAAAAAAGACACAATTAATCACAGCCAGAAACTGTAAAAAAAAAAAAAAAAGAAAAAAAAGAAAAGAAATTATAGCTGGATTTTCAAATTTTCGGCAGTCCTTGAACCCGTCATGAAGTTATGTTGGAATAAAGTTTGAATTTTATGTTAAATAAATGCCGGGCGAGTGGGGCAAGAAAAAAAATATTTCGAGTCCTTGAAAGGTCATGGAAAGTTTTTCTAATTTTCTCCATTAACAAGCAAGGTGGTCAACAGTGACAATGTGTGGGAACCCTGTTTGCTTTTGGGTGACACATCTTTGTTTTTGGCTAGTGTGGTCTCAAGTGAGGTGACCACATCTGAATCGGGGAAACTGGACCTCTTTCGCAGGCAGCCACGTTATTTTGTCTTGTTCAGCTGAAAGATGTGATGGAAGAGCAAAGGCCAGTGCTTGGTGTAGGGGTCTGGTGAATTGTCAGCTGGGCAGTAGACAAAAATTGGAGGTCTTTGCTCCCTTCCCTTACCCCTGATGATAAAAATGAGCTCATGTCACTTTCTAGTAGGGAAATAGTTTGAGTGAGTGCAGGACGTTGAGTGCTGTCAGAATTGGGGTGGCTTCAGAGGGAGTGCAGGTTTTAACTGGACTGTTGTAGTAACGAGGGAGCTGATCCCAAAGATGATCCTTAACCTGGAATAATGACTGGAAAGAATGAGACTGGGGACAGAGTGAGGACTCGGACGTCCAGAAGCAGCCCAGAAAAAGACTCCTGCTCCTTTGTGTTGAAAGGAGACTGTGAATGTGGTTGAGACATCTGAACAAGTTGCCTTCTAGACACTGTGGCTTGTGGAGGTAACCCAGACACATTCAACTGGGAGACCAGCTGGACCATTGTAAACATTGTGCTCACATCCTGATGAGCCCCCAGGCTAACGAGAATGTGGTCAGTTAGCTTTGAGCGTTAATGGGTTGATGTTACAACTCATTATAATGGTGATTTTCAGTTTTGAAAGAAGGAACGTGCCTTCATTTTTGAGACTTTGACATTAACTCTTAAACTGTAGTTTTAACCACAGTCACAGACACAAACACACACAGAGGCAAACTGTATGATTTTTTTCCCACAGAGGCCAATGTTTATTCAACTTGTGGTCATTTTCTTGTCTTTTTTTTTCCTCTTCATTTTTGCATTTCGTAACATTTGGAGACTAAATCTGAAAAGGTGATTTCGTAAGTTTTTGTAGTTTGTAATGCTGATAAGTTTAATTTTACCCACATCTTCACTGCTCAGATCTTCATACTTACAAAATGTTTGGCATTTCGCTCGGGAAAGAGGTCTGCTCTTTTTAAAGCATGATGTGCATTAAGTGTTAATGCACCAGCTCATTAGCAGCCTTTAAGTAATTTAGAGTTTGCAGATAATATTCATCTCTGCACCGTTTCATTGTCATGCATTTCAACTCCATGAAAATCATATATTTTTTTTAAATTTACAGCTTATTGAGATAAAAAATCCTGCACAATGACTTCCTCGCACAAGTTTCCAATTAATGTGTGTCTATTGGCTTTTGTAAAGAGGAAATAAAATCCAGGTTGAGGTCTGTTGTAGATCTTAAACCTCTCCTTCTCAAAGCTGTTGTCATGGAAATGCATGATTATTTTTTTTACCACCTGTTTCTTTATTTAAGTTCCTTTTTTGTTCGTAAAAAGCACATTTAGTAGGTTATTGCTATGCATGTGCTGTTAGATAAAATTTCAGGTCTGATTTCATAATACTTGGATTGCAAGTCATCAGTTGCTCGCAGAATTAAAATTGCAAACCACAAATTAGTCAAACTGTTGAGTTCATAATGGCTGAAGGTGAAGATGAGGTTTTTTTTAAGGCTTTACTTTGATTTCTTAATACAGGATATCTAACCTTGTTTGAATATACTCATTGTTATTAATTTTTACTGTGTTGTTGTTTTTTGTTTGTGATAATCTTATTAACTACTAATGGTTGATGTGATTGAAGTGCTCCCAGTTGAACACTGATGAGTTCATTTAACCACTTCTTTATTTTTTTTCTTTGTGATTGGCAAAAACATGTCAGAATGGAAAGAAAATTTGACTTATTTTTAAGATTGTGCCAACAAAATTATTGCTTTATTAACACTACCTCATATTTAAGCACTTTATCTGGCATTTAATAAGCACCCCTTTTTACTTTTTCAAAATTTCTTTTTGAATTTTAAATAATCACAATAATTTAAAAAAAAAAAATCTCTTTTAAAGAAATGACTTCACTAATGTCCAAATCTGGACGTAATCTTAAACTTCTATGACCAGGATTCAAATTTTTTAATTAATTGAATTATTGTCAGTTTGATCCTGGTTATGATCTTGTGCAATGATGTTCATAACTTAACATATTTGAACATCTTCATAGTCTAAAATAGTCATAGTCCTCATAGTCTAGAATATTTCATATCAAGACTTGGCTGTTTTTTGTCTGTCATTCGTGAATCACATGTTGAGATTTTTTTTGTTTTTTTTGTTTTTTCTCTACAGGGCAGTAAAGTGCAGACCAGAGTGGGCCTCCTCATGCTGCTGTGTACTTGGATCAGCAACTGTCCAATTGCTGTCACTCACTTTCTGCACAATCAGGAAAACGTTCCCTTCGTATCCTTAAAGCAGCAATAACACAAACAATAACACAAACTATCCACTAATTTAAATTCCAATAGTAATTTCCTTACAGTGAATATCTGTATTTAGTCATAGCTTTCTTTAAAAACTGTTACCTAAGCTGTTACTCAGTATTTTACTTTTTTCAGATAGACCATTTTATGTTGATTTTTCATTAATAACGTTTAGGAATTTGGTTTAATCTTCTCTGCTTTCTCAGATATAATATCTAATTTCATATTTGAGTTGAGAAGTTAGTTGAGAAACTATCTGGTGTTGAATGAGTCCTTGACTGGATGCGACTCGTGCAGCTGACAGCACAGATCTCAGAGAACTTGGGAGAGGATGAGAGGCTGGTGCAGGGCTTGTGTGCGCTGCTTCTCGGCATCTGCATCTATTATAACGACAACTCGCTGGAAAACTACACCAAGTAAGTGTCAGCTCACACACACACCTTGAAAATGGCTCAGCAAACACACTTACCTGCACTGTTGTAGTCTTATTAGTCTAAAACCCCCATTTAAATGTGGTTGTACCAGAAACATACTTTAACCAGTATTGATTTATTATCAAGTTTTTTTGTGTTATTGTCTCCGCCAGGCATAAGGCAGATTATGTGTTTGGTTGTGTTTGTGTGTGTTTATGTGTGCTTGTGTTCGTGTGTGTATCTGTCTGTCTGCAGGTAATCTAGCAAACTACAGGGGAAATCAGCCTGATATTTTGTTCTGCTCAAAGACCTCTCTAGTTGGGCTGATGCATAATTGATGAAAATGCTTATGAAAGCTTCAAGTATTGATCTTTAATTTTTTATCCTCAGCTTTGTTATCACTGTGATATTTCCATGAGTCTTTGTCATGCAGTCTGTTTTAATTTATCTATGTTAGATTTTATTTCAATTTGTCTTTTAATTTATTCTTTTATTCTTTCTCAATCATGTTTAATTGTATTATTAGTACTATTATTTCTTTGTTTACTGCTAATATTCTTTCAATTGTATTTACCCTTATTAGTATGAGTTGCTATTGTTACTAATGTCTAATAATTGTTTCTCACTTGTGTAATTCCACTTTAAATTTTGGCTCGTTTGGCTCGTGTAGTTACTTTGCCTCTGCAAGAAACCCTTCTTGCTTCTGCTTTGCCCTGTTTGTCAAAGCACTTTGTAAATGTTTTTAAAGGTGCACATATAGTACATTAGCATTCAAGTAATTCAGTACATGGATAAGTAATCAGACTTTTCCAGAACTGTTAAATATGTTAGCACAAGTTTTATTTCAAAACCAAACTAGCTTTCAAAAGCCTGGAAAGATCCAGATACTCATTCAGGACCTTGTTGGTTAAAGAGACGTCTCACTTTGTCAATGTTTTCCGCAGAGAGAAGCTAAAGCAGCTCATCGAGAAGAGGATTGGAAAAGAAAACTTTGTAGAGAAACTGGGTTTTATCACCAAACATGAACTGTACTCACGGGCAGCGCAGAAGCCGCAGCCCGTCTTTCCGTCTCCGGAGCAGATGCTGTTTGACCACGAGTTCACCAAGCTGGTCAAAGAACTGGAGGGTCAGTCAGAGACGATTGTCTACATCCAGGAGTGGCAAATTTATCATTGCAGTTGCAAAGTTTCACAGAGTTTTTACGATTATTTCTGAACAGGTGTGATCACCAAAGCGGTTCATAAATCCAGTGAGGAGGAAAAGAAGGAAGAGGAGGTGAAGAAGACGTTAGAACAACATGACAACATTGTAACTCAGTATAAAGAGCTGATCAGAGAGCAGGTAAACAGCAGACTAATTTTATGTGTGGTTCTGTGTGTCATATCTGTGTGTTTGACTGTTGACGTGTTTATTTTGATTGTACGATCCTCAGGATGCTCAGATCCAGGAGCTGAAGGAGCAGGTAGCGTCCATGACGTCTCAGAACGAGCAGATGCAGAATACGCTCACCCAGCAGCTCTCCCAGATCCAGCAGCACAAGGATCAGTACAACATCCTCAAGCTAAAATTAGGTGGGTTCACCTCATTTGTTAACAGCAAAAGAAAGAAATGCTCTGTGTCTGTTTTGTCAGTTGAATGAACTGCCGTCCCAGTTGATGATAAAGTTTTACTGCTTCTTGCTGAGATATGGGGCCACAGTGATATGCAGTGACATCGCAAGATACGGTTTTACGACGGCAGCAGACGTGCCTCCACACGGACTCTCAAAAAGAGTAACTGAATGTGAACTCTTTGCTTAGTGTGATCATTTTCTGTACAAGAGCCAAACTTCCAGGCTGAAAAATAAGGTTTTATGTCATAAAAAAAAAAAATTAAAGTCCTGATTATAAAACTATTGGCTCAAAAAATCCAGTATCACTTGGGTTATGTTACTTATTTACAGTAATTGGTGTTATTGTGTGAGTATCTTACAAAAATTTGTATCATAAACATGGTGTGTGTGTGTTTTTCAGGTAAGGAGAACCAGAGTCAGTCGAACAGCCAGGGAGACATCTCTCAGGTGAACGGGCTGCAGACGGAGGAGCTCACACAGCTCAGAGAGGAGGTGGAGGAGCTCCGCAAGCAGCACACACTCCTTCAGACACAACTCGGTGACAAAGACGCTCTCATCAACACCCTGGTTAGTAAATGTCTACGTACAGTGTTTGTTTGTGTAAACTTCAGGTGGAGGTGGATGAGCTGTTGAGGCAAAACGCGCCCTGCCAGACACACAACACAGTGACACACTGGGGGGCGTTCCCCACACAGCGACATGGTCACTGTTCAACCAGCAGAACGTGATTGAATAGACAAACTGCCCTCCAAGTCATCCAAAAACCGTTGATATTATCACACAAACTGTGTTTTGTTTTCTCTGGTGGATCCAAACATAACATACAAACAGCAGACAGACTTTGAATAATAGATGACACACACTAAACTACAGACCGCACCTTCACTGTCGTGGTAACAGACAGACAACATGACAATAACAGTCATCAACTATGGTTTTCGAGAAAAGCAAAATGACTTAAAGCAACAAATAAATTCTTACAAAAGAACTTCAAACTCTGTTTGAGCAACTGTGTTTTTGAGAAGCACTCAGGGAATAGGAATTTGTGGGTCACGTGCTGCGTTTTTTTACCACCTGAAAATCGTGAGGACAGGCACTGGGTTATGTTGTACGTACTCTACGCCAACAATCAAGGCTGTGGAGGCAGGTTGTGTCTGAAGTTGCTAAGTGGCCATTATCAGCACATTGTCATAACCTGTTTACCAGAAATCCTGAGTAAGGACCTCATCTTTATCAACTTCTCCTCCATATTAACCACAGGCTGATATTTACAGAAGAAAAGGAAGATGTTCGCTGGCTGTGATTGGTTGATCTTTGTCAGATGGCATGCAGAGCATGTTGCTGCGTTCCAAAAGTTGGACTTTGTTTGTTTCTGGGTGCAGCCTTCGTGCACTGAGAAAGAGGCACTTGGGAATGCATGCATGCCTCAACGGAGCATCTGTATTGAAAACGATGGATTTCAGAGTGCAAAAATCATGTCATGTGCACGGACTCTTTGAGCTGCAACAGTTGGTTTATTAATGTAATAGCCCATTTACAGAAAGTTAATCAGATGCTATCTTGATGATCTACTTGATATTAAAGCTATTTTTCAAGCAAAAACTCCAAACACTTTTAAGTTAAATTCTCCAATGTGATGACATGCCTGTTTTTTTAGTTTTTCTTTTATGATAGTAAAATGAACACATTTTTGATTTTGACTGTTTGTCTGACAAAACTGGCTCTGGGAAAACTGGACATTTTTCACAAATTTCTTACATTGTAGACAAAGAATAAGAAAATTATCAGCAAATGAGTTGACAATGACAGTGTCATTTGTTGCAGCTGTATTCTGAGTATTATCCTAAAATTGGAGATTTTAACTTTGATCCTGCCACGGTGAAAATGACATTATAATGCCTCACTGATGTCTTTTGTTTTCTTTGTGTGTAACTGCAGCGGTCAGAGACAGCAGAGGGTTCAGCAGCAGGATCAGACAACACAGAACTGCTCAAGGTGGGAGTCTTCACAAATACACTTCCCCTTTCACCAGTTTGATCGAAACTCCTGTTTTGTTTATAATTAGCATGAAACTGATGCTATGTGCACAGAATGAGGCTGGCATTATTCCATATGTCTGTCTTTGTGGACAAATCAGATGAAAAGACAAAAACTGACAAAATTCTTCTGCCTCTTAATAACTTTTAACATCCCCACATTCTGTCACTCAGTCCCAAACCCATTTAAAATATCTCCAAACTTCACCCTGAAATGTCAAGCTTACATATTTTTTATATTGTTCATATTGATAAGGAAATTAAATGTCTATCTATATATGTAGCTTTGCATGTATCGTTTGACTCTTGTCTGTTTTAGGAGCTGGAGGCTCTGAGGAGTCAGGTTCAGTCACAGTCGGCAGAAATCAACCAGATGAAGACAGAGAGACAAGAGCTGCTCAGAAGAGCTGAAGCTGGGGTAAATATCTCGCAGATGTGATATTTTATGCTAAATATATCACATTATTCTTGACAGTTACTAATGAAATCACCCTCCCACCGGTTTCTCTCAGTCCTCAGATGCATTCTCGAGCAATGACGGCTCATCAGACGCTGCCAAGATTGCAGAAGTAGAGAGCAGACTCGCAGCACAGACGACTGAGACAGAGAAACTCAAGGTGTGGAGAAAAACCGTTGGCTCTGAGCACTCTGAAATTATTTATTATATTTATCACTTATTTGGGGTTTTCTCCCGAGTTCCCATTATTTGTATTTTTGGGTCATTCTATTCAACATCTACACCCTTTTCTCCTCTGTCCTCTCCCTCTTCTTCGTCGGTTTCAGGAGGAGGCTAAGAGCTTGTCGGAGAGTCGGGTGGAGCTGGAGCAGCAGCTGGCCTCAGCCACCAGCACGGTGGCCATCTTGCAGACAGAGAAAGCAAAACTGCAGACGGAGGTGCAAGAGTCCAAGAAGGAGCAGGACGACCTGCTGATGCTGCTCGCAGACCAGGACCAGAAGATCCACAGCCTCAAACAGAGACTCAAAGACCTCGGAGAGACGGTAGACAATCAGTATTATATTTTTTACACAATTCATCAGGAATTTTAACTCTGGTTCTCACTCACAGGAACTTGTTGAGAAAGGAGCTTTCATAGACACGTCCGTAAAATATCAGAGTAGAAAAATATGAAATAACATTTAAAATGACATTCATCACGGCTTTAATAAGGGACATGTTCTCTTTATTTAGTTCTGTTTAATGAAATATGGGAACATGTGGGGCGCCTGGTGGTTCAGTGAAGAGCGAGCGCCCCATGAGGCAGGCTTTGCTGAATGTCACCCCCCCTCTCTTTCCCCCTTTCACACTTGTGCTGTCCTATCAATTAAAGGCAAAAACACCAAAAAAAAAATCTTAAAATATGGGAACACATGTAATGATTATTGTGAAAGTGTGGGTTCAAAAGCTAACAGAAAAAAAGAATTCTAGTTCAATTTTTACGTGCCGTTATACAAATACTTTTATTCATTAGCACTTTTCAAATAAGAAAGACTAAAGTTAATTTTCATAAAAACGGACGAAATGAGAATATTCAGACACTGGAATATAAAATAAGAATTAACACAACTGTAATGCCTGTGAAAGTATATAGTATATATAAAATTAATTATTGTGACAGTCCTAACTACAGTGTATGTCCAGCTTTAGTCTACCTGATGTCCATAATATTGTCCTCTGCAATTCATTTTATCTGACCATCAAGACAAAAACTAGACTTCAAAACTGTTAAAAACCCAAAGGTCTGCTCCCAGTTGAACCCGTTACCTGTGGTTGTAGTTTTTGGTAGCAGGCGTGTGGTGAGTAGTAAGCTTTATGACCTCAAAGATGTTGCTTTGTGTCCCGATCACTCAGCTGCGTTTTGTGTTTGCTTTTAGTTAGACTGTGACGCTTTCCTTACAGGTGGACGATGAAGACGATCTGGACGCCAGGGACCAAACGGACGATGATTACGAGGAAGATGAAGATGAGGACTAGAGGAAAAAACACTGAAAGAAAAGGAGAGATGGGAATATTTGTCTGCCAACAGGCAAGAAAAAAACTTTGCAGAAACACACCTGAGAAACTGAAGAATAGGAGTGATGTACCGGTGCAGTTTCTCTCTCCAGCTGCCATGCTATCTTCATTTTTCTTTACCTCCTCGTCACGTCCCATGTTCACGTTAGTTGTTTGGACATTTTTTTCCAAGGATTCAGTTTTCAGTGACGGCGAAAATATTTGAACATGTCAGTGCATTCATCTCTGCTACTTTTACTGCCAGCTGGCGATGGATTTTTCCAGTCTTGTGTTTATCGTAATGTGTTGTCATATAGTTTATAATCACAAGAAAAAAAACGCTAGATTAATGTTTGCACATAAGTCACCCGGAAATCTTAGAGTGGAGGATTTAAAATGTAGCAAAAAACGCAACTCTAAACAGATTTGTTACAATTCTCATTTGATCATAAACATGACAACCATTAGCATCATCTGCAACGTGTGTCTGTGCTGCGCCCCGAATTTATGGTCACCCCCCCATCAGTTTGAGTTCAGTGTGTATTTCAACACTCGGTTGTTCCATTTCACTTTGACGACACAATCTAACCGCTCTACAATATGCTGCAAAACACTGACAGAAAACATGTAAAGACAAAAAAGATATTTTTGCAACTTTTTGTCCAGTACTGGCATCCAGCTTCTGTATGATATTGTGTAACTTATCAGTTTATGAACCAAGTTGAAATGAATAAAGAATCTATCAGTCTGTATGCCTGAATGGAGTTATAATTGTAGATAAATTAAATTTTACTAAACCCACAGTCAGACGTCTGTGTTTGTTTTTTCGGGATAATTTATGTCTGAATACAGAGATGGATAACCTTTAAAAAAATGTCCAAACTGTAGGCATCATATAAATACGAACATGATATCTGTGTTTCAATATCTTTATGGTTTTCTCATGTCCTTGCTTCCAAACACATTATGGACAATAATGACCAGGATCTCAAACATTTTTAGGACATGAAAACACCAGAGAGATACTTCTTTGACACCTTTGCTGGTTAAAAGCATGTTTTCTTCTGTATAAGAGTGTCCTGGATGGACAGCAGCAGCTTCCACCTGGTACGACTTCCTTCGACTCCCTCGGATTAATTTTGAAGAACTTAAAGCGAGAGGCTCCTGCACACTGTCCCACTTACTGCTGTTGACTGAAACCTTTTTTTTCACTCAATAAATGTCAACAGTAAGAGGGACAGCATGTGTGTCTCTGTCTCTTTGCTCCGTCCTCTGACGCACCTGTTACACATTCAGGTGGGCAGGTTCTTCAGCAATTTTGAAGAACATAAAGAGACCAGCTCCTCTTGACCCAAATCAGTCTGCAGACCGTTTTTTCAATTCAAGACAAACTTTGGGAACAGATACAGAACAGATCGTCTGGTTTTACACACTGTATTTCTTGTGTACTGTAGATTCGTTATAACTATATTATTTTGCAGGTTCATATCTGCGGCAGCGCACAAATCTATTCATGACTTTGACAAACAAACTTGATGTGGAGGTTTTATCTGGGGGAGGTGGCAAGTTTGGCGAGATTGTGACAAACCAGGAATGAGGAAACGTTTTGCATACAGCCCAGATAACTAACGCTTTGTTGTCATTACACCTGACACTCACACATAAAGTCTTGTGATGTACCTGTCAAACTCGTAACACGGGACCCTCTGAATGTTTACCATGAATTCCCCTCCATGCAGTTTTTTTTTTTTTTTTGCATTTTTAACATTGTGCCAACCAACCATAAAATGGCCAAAAAAAGGAAAAACAACCAAAAAATGCTTTAATTACAAATCACTTAGTCATGGAAAACATTTGTGTAATTAGTAGCTGAAACATTAAACTTCTATTTACTGTCGATTCAATTATTCTAATATAAATAATGCCAGAAAAACATGTAAGAGAGCGAAAAGTGTACCAGCCAACCCCACACTCCCCTACCAACTGGATCAAGTGTTTACAAATTATCTGTTTTTCTGTAGATTGAGGGAAAATAGAGAGGAGATTATTTAGGTTCAAAGGTTTTTTTTTTTTCAAAAGACAGAGTGATGGGCTTCATAAAAACTTTCAACTTTAAGCATCTGAACATTTCTGGCTACGGTTTGGTAAAAGTTGCAAAGTCATAGCACATAAGACTGACTGTTGTGAGTTTTTAAAGTTTTTAACTTTTAGACGGTTGCTGCAGCGCCACCATCAGGACCATTAACAGAACCATTGGCAACAACAAGAAGGAGCAGCTGTGTTTGCTGTTCCTCCTGGTGGCCTCCTGCTGTCATGACTCCTCTTGTGATGGCTGTGTTTCAACACTAGGGGGCAACAAACATCCTGGAATAAAGACGTGCACCAAACATCACGCACAAAATGATCAACTGTGTACTTCTTTTTTATTTTGAAAATCAAATAAAAGAATGAGAATCAAACACAAAAATAATCTGCACTAAAATTAAAACGTCAGAAATTATCACTAATTTGAGGTGAACGCAGAGGAAATTATTACACCATTAAGCCTTTATGAGCATTTTGCTATGTTTGACAAGCAGCAGACATGACAAACACACTGATATGCTTTGTGGGTTGCAAGAAAAACATTATGACCTGGCTGTAAAATGAAATATGAACTGATAGGTAGGACTTTATTTTGAGGCTCTCTGAAGATTCCTCACATCTCACATTATTTGATGAGGGAATGGCCTACAAATCTTAAATAAAAATGTAGATCGATTAAAACTGCTCAAAATACAAAGTAGTCATACCGTAAAACTTCAATGAATAGCCTGGTCTATTATTTGCCTCAATCACTGAGTTTAACAAGCTTATATCTTGGAAAGGCATGGGATAAAAAAATACTATATACAATGATTCTGTAAAATAATTTTAAATACACAATACTGATAATTATGAATATAGTTCACTGGACATTTCCCTATTTATTTAAATAGTCTTCTACATCTTCTAATCTCTTTTTTGCATTATTCTTGTTTATTGTGCTGGTAATGCCTTCTTCTTCTAATGGTTTCAGTAAAATTGAGTGAATAAAGGAGAATGTTACCAGGCTAACCATGTGTGTGGCATTTCTATATTTACAAAAGTTAAAAATACATATTTGTATGTGTGATTTAAGCAGCTAACAATAACTCCAGCAGCTCAGTTTTGTACATCCAAAGAACCTCTATGAAAATGAACTGCATGGCAACCAGACTGGGCCTCTAATTGAGAGAGACCTCCAATTGGCAAAATATGCAGCCACACCGGATGAGTAAAAGGGACTGGGCCATTAACTGGGACCAGGCTTTTTGTTTTGAAGTTTTATGGTATGTATTTTTTTGAGACAATAAATCAGTCTGATAGTTTGGCTATTTTACAGGAACAAAATGTGAATAAAAACAGCACACTTAACTGAACAAAAACATTTCTAAGGGTAAATGAGGGACAGGAGTGCATTAAAAAAAGCATAAAAGTAGAGCTTGTTCATTAAAAAAAAAAAAAAAATCTCCCTTGGACATCCCTACTGAGCTGAGCTAAACCCCAAATGTCCTCAAATCCTAGCACCGCTCCTGCACTGGACCTTCAATTATTATAGTACTTTTTTGGTTTGAGGTAGAAATACTCAATTCGGTGGAGATTTTAAATGGAATTTAAATAGGCAAACTTGACTACATAGGGCAAATAATTTATTTTAATGTACATAATAATTTTTCATTTTTATCATTTTACAGGAAACTGGAATGAAATCGGGTCTGACGGAGTTCAATAAATATTTTTTTTAATTTGTAAAAATTAGTTTTTACGTGCATTTAATGGCACTTTTATCACCCATTGGTGACACAATATGCTCGTAATCGACCTGGATTGCCCCTCCCTGCTCTTCCTCCTCCCTCCTCTTCTTCCTCATCGTCGCATCCTGTATTCGCATCTCCTCCTCCTCCTCTTCGGGCTCCTGTTTTCTTTTTTTTTCATGGTGACTGTGCGCAGAGGGACATGCTCTATCTGTGAGCTTTTGTTTTTGTTTTTTTTCATTTTTATTTTTGGGGACTCTCAAGGTCGAGCCGAGCATCATGACTTTTAAATGACCACCATGCCACAACCACCGGTGTTATAACACGACCCGTCCACCGCCACCTCCTGCACGGCTGCACTTCACGCGCTCCTCTCCGGGGAAAACTGCCACCACCTGCCGACGCCTCTCGCACCATATGACCGTCTCAAAGGTGAGTTTACTTCAGTGTGAGCTCGTGCAGCATGTTGGCGCACGCTTGTCCCGCTGCAGGCGTGTTTCTGCAGCGCTGCTCTTCGGGATAAACGGATAGTGCTGCTCAGAGTCGGACAGTTTAATTTTAGGCTGCACACTTGCAGCGTGTAGCTCTGCCATGCGGCTCCTCTGACCGAGCCGGGCAGCAAAAGCACAGCTTCGGGGTTCAAGTGTGCGAGGAGGTGTTTTACAGTTGTGGTCGTGAGTTGCTTAAAATGCACGTGTTTTGATCTGTGCAATACAAAGTTATGGGTTCCTTTAATCGTGTTTTAAACTTGTCGACACTCTCTGAGCAGATAGCGTGCCGTTTTATCATGAGTGCACAGCTGTTTGTACTGAGGCTGATCACATCAATAACGATCTTCTCTCTGACATAACTTCAAATGAATATGGACGGTGTTTAATGGTTTTGGTTCTAAAAAAAAAAACCCGAAAACTAGATGCTCATTATTGTTTCCCAGAGCCCAAAGCATACCGGTAATCTTCAGATTTGCTTGTGACAGGAAGAGCAGTCCAAAATCCGAAGATTTTAGGTTTAGTGCCATATAAGCAAGGACATAGGTTTCATGTGAACCCTGGGGGAACCTATATTAAAAAGCTTGTTTTTTTGTGGGGTGGGGTTCTCTGCCACAAACTTTTGAGCTTCAAACACTTAACTTCCTGCATCGTGGTGATTATTTTGCACCAATTTGTGCATTTTCTGCATCATTCTATGGTATAAATTAGGGATGTCCCAATCAAGGTTTCTGTTCACCCCCAATCCTGATCTGAGTCTTTTCATACTGAGTATCTGACCCGATACTTACCTGGATAATACAGCTGCACAATTCACACTTCAAGTACTTTAAAGTTATTGAGATCAATCCAGTGTATATGCGTGACAGTTTCATAGCTCTGCAATGCATTACAAAAAAAGGCCTGCATCCAAACAGTTCCTTAAAGTTTTTTAATTATTTTCTTTAAAAAAAAACCAAAGTAAACATGTTTTATGTGGCTCTTACCACAATTCCAAGTAGTGCAGTGTTTTGTTTTTGTTTTTTTTCAATAAAATAAGAAAGTAGACAAACTGATATGTGTCTTTAGAAATTGTTCATGCAGGGCACATGCTCAAAATAATCAACATGATCAGTTAAGAAATGCCTTGATTGGGCCTGATACCAATCCTTCAGATCTGATTGGGGAATTGCTTGTGTAAATATCTTTAATTTTTTCCAAGTAGAAGTCTTCTGCTTTGTTTTGATTGGGAGTATTTGGGGTGCACAATTCATTGAAATATTATCAAAATCACAACATGTCCAAGAGCATTAGCCAAATTGCAAGAACTGCATTTTTTTGAAAAAGGTAAATGTGTCACAACATACCATTATAAATGAAGCAGACAGAGGTGTCCCGGCCTGCAAGTCACCGTTTATTGCTGGTTTTATCTCAATGCTGATTAATTTTCTGTTAATTGATTAATCAATTTATCAGCTAAATGTGCCAACAACTAGCCAACTATTCTTCTTTTTTTTTTTTAAGAAAGCCTGACGTTTCCTCACGCCTCATGTTATTTTACCACTTAATCAGATTACTTTCAGAGACAGCGCACAAAAATCACAAAAATGCACAGCAGATTGGTAAATATATCTGAGAAATAACTGAAACTACACTAAAATTCATATTTAGCACTGAAAAGTGAAAAGAGTCGAGTCTCGAGAAAGACAAATTAATCCACAATTTTACTGATAACTGATTAATAGTTTACATCATTTATTAAGCAGAAATGCTGCTTTGAGCTTTTCAAATGTGAGGATTTTCTCTGGTTAATAATAATTCTCTGGACAAAACAAACAATTCTACAATTATTTTAACTGCTGAATGATGAATCATTTTAGTCATACAAATTCACAAAATATTTTTGAAAAATGACCAGTATAATTCCCTAAATCATGACGAGAATTCTTTGGATTTCTTAGTTTATCTTATCTAATTTTTTTTATTATCATATATGTTTAAAAAAAAAGCGACTTCAGTGACTGAAATCAGCAAATGCGAGGTATTTTCGCAGGAAAAAATTATATAATAATTAATTGATAATCAAAATGCATAAATGCTGATTAATTTTCTGTTGACTGACTGATAGATTGATTGACTTATAGTTTCAGCTCCAAATAAAACAATTCATTTTATTTGCAAGGATCCCAAAGGCCAGCTGGTCCCAGTTGGTCCAGTCACAGGGTCCAGATTTCTCTGTAGTCATTAGTTAAACATCCACACATTACAAAATACCACATATTATTTATTTCACAAAATGAATATTGCAAGAATAAATAGAAAAGGCACTTTAAAAAAAAAGCTCTGTGCCAGAAATTCACTGTACTCCAAAATAAAGTGTGTTTACAAACGTGACACGTACACGAGTAACTTGCCGTCCATTTAGAATGGACGTGTGACCCACTTTTGTACCGTGACCCACCAGTTGGGAACCACTGCCCTAAAGCATCCCCACATCTCGATTTATAAATGACTCATTTCAATCATTTTTTGGGGTGGGTCATAATTCAACAAGAAATATCTGACACTTACCAAAAACTGTATGATATTTTTGTGTAGTGCTTAATTGATTAAATTGATTAATTGATTAAACGGCCAAAAAGTAATCCTCCCAATATACTTAATATCTTTGTTTTTTAATTTATTGGACAAAACAAACAATCTCAATTTATTAGCCAGACTGAACAGTTGAATTATAATAAAAATAATAATAATTAATAAAATCATTGGTTGCCGCCCGCCTGTCTCACATGTCCCACCAGCAACAATATCCAGAATATTCGGTATCGTACCTGTTCAGTTCATAATGCCATCTCCATGTCTGCAAACACATCATTAGTTAGAAGTGAAATCTATTATTTGTCTCTGTGGGTGACTGTATTCTGTCCGTTCACCAGTTTACCACCAGATGGTTCATTGTTTTTACTCACTTTTGTCTGGACGGACGTAAACAAACTTAAGACAAAAGAAAAAGCAGTTTGAGAGCTCCGTGTTTAATGACCCGAGGCTAATGTTCCCCACATGTGGAAACAGTGGGAGAAACTCAGGACTTTCTGCCAACGGGCTCCTCCAGTGTGGCATCACTTCCACAGAGGCCGGTCCACGGCATAAAGACGGATTTGACTCATGTACAGTTTAATATCGATCTGCTCAATAAATCACTATTACTGTTTTTGGACCAATATGGCCACAATATGGTATGGTTTTCCAAGACTGATTCTAAGCAACCTCTGATTAAAAAAATAAGTTATTATAAATGATAAGTCGATCTTTTCACCTGTGATAATTTTGCCTAGTTTTCATGTAATGCTGTATATTGATATCTGAAATATATTATTTTTACTTTCGCACATTTATTCCATCCATATTCCCCATATCTAGTTTTTAGCATTAGCTCAAACTAAGATGCAGATGGACCCCAGCAAAATGAGAAAAAAAGCCCAGTTTCATATGATTAAACATTAAAATTAAAGAGTATATGCAAGAAAAACAAGGAAAAAAAAGAGATGTCGATGCAGGTTTCATATAAAATACTGCCCTCTTCTCTTTCAGTTCCTGTGGCTTCTGCGGACACGTTTGATGAGGTTACTTGGACTGAAATGTATTAAGTGTCGCTCTTTGGTGTGATGCACGTGAATTTTTTCATTAGTGGCGCTAACAAAGCTGTGTGTCGTAAAATCACCAGGTTTTCATTCATAAGCCTGAAAAGCGTTTCAGGCTGTAAGAGGCTGTAATGTGCTGCGTTGAAGTGAGACAACATGAGTCGCTGTGTGAGTTGAGTGTGGAGGTGTCATGCCAGCTCCAGATCTTTCTAAGTGGGCCTGTCATCCACCGAATGGCAAACTCCTGCCAAAATGAGCATTAGACTAATGAGTTTGCATCCTAACCTGTGAGAAACAGAAAAGTCCCACAGCCAAAAATAAACCTCACCAGCCTTTGACACTTTAAAACCAAAAGCAGATTGGTTTCATTTCTTTAAAAAAAAAAATACACGGGAAGAAAGCGATGAGCAACAACAGAAGAAATGACCCAAAACATACATGTTTTTTGCTATATCTCCCTGTTTCTTTTAAACCACATATCTCTTACCCATCGGTGAAAGCCTGTGCAGTATCCCCATTTTGTTTTGCTGTCTTTATTTTTATTGTACGTCATTTTTTGTCTCTATTGACTGATTGTATGTTGTGTTAATTAGTAAAAAGGTAAGAAATTTACCTGAAAAACAGTTTTAAAAAGGGGGAATAATGAAAAAAGACTTGAAAAGTGCTTAAAATTATTATAATTCTGTAACATAATTCTAAATAAATTATTGTGATTATTATCAATTAATTTTTTTCCCTGGCTTTTCCAATTTTTCCCCTAGTCATTTGGCCCTAGCTCTTTTTTTTTGCTAAGTTGCTCATTGCCTTTTTTTCTACGTGTTTGAAAAAAATCACACTAATTTGCTCAGGGTTCAGAGGTTTAAAAATGTGTGTAAGGCATCTAAAAGAAGCACAAGAAAAGTGATGTTGTTAGGTTTCATTGGGTTAAATTTTATTTTACATTTTTTGAAGAGGAGTTTGTTGTGTTTAAGGACCGTGTATTTGCTTCTATTTTAGTTCTCTTTGTGTCTCTAGTGAAATCTGTTGTGCACTTTCATGTTTGGCCATAAACTGCCATTTATCTCTGGCATGTTATCACACAGACTGTTAACACATACCTGAGATTCTCCCATTTTGTCCAACCTGTGACTCGTGCTGTTTGCTATGTAGGAGCTCAGTTATTCAGAGACTCTATTGTTTTTCCACAGAGTTATTTTCTGTTTATCCTGTACTACAGCTCACTGTCGCCCACGTTATAACAGTTTCTGAGATGATACACAAACAGTTACAGGTATCAAAGTCCTACCTGCTGTAATAACTGCTGTGAATTGAAGGTGTGCGTTTGAGTAAATATGCCCTTGGGCCTGAGGGCCTTATTGACCCGTATCTCTCTGCTGTTGTGCAATAAAGTGATTGCCAAATAAGGTATAACCTGTATTCTGGACAAACAGTGTGCTTTTGTTACCTCAGACAGCGCCTGTTGATGTTTACACTCATGATTATAGAATGTAGACGGTAGGTTTATTAGTCATTTTTACACAAAGTTTATTAAACAAAATTACGTTTGTCCTTGATCCTGCTACATCTTCGGAGTTGTTGGATGAGTTTATTAAAATCACCAGCTACTATGAGGAATCCATGTGTTTCTTTGGGCATGTTGCTGCTGATGCCGTTATTAAATTCCTGCAGTGCATTTTTTAAATTTGCATCAGATTCTAGTGTCCTTATGGCTCCCACCAAGGTCGGTCCATCCAGTGCAATAGCTTTATCCGGGATGTTAGGGGTTAACCATGTCTCTGTGAAGATGTGCGTAGAGCAGTCTCAGCGTTGCTGAATGAGCCTCAATCGCATCTTATTCACTTTATTCTCCTGCAACCAGACATTAGCCAAAAGAAGGCTTGGTCGAGGAACAGCTCCCGATCCAAGTCGAGTCAGCCGCGCCCTGATGCCGGCTCTCTTCCCTCTCTTTGTCCGGCGTTTTCAGTTTAATTTCTCCCCTCTGGAGACAGTCTGACTGGCCGCTCGGCAATGCCGTTGGTGGAGATCCTCTCACAGTCTGCTGCATTCAGTGCAAACACCACACAACTTTTGCCAATGTTGATAAGTGTTTCTCTGTCGTAGAAAAGTTGTGCTTCAGCAGAAGGGGCCATGGTGTCGAAAAAATGTTTTAAAAAGTAGCATAATATAGCAAAAAAATAGCAAGAATTTGAGGAGCTACAGGCTGCTGCATCTACATGCGCTGCCATTTTCATAGCAAGTAGTAGTCTGCACTGCAGGTGCAGTGTTTTTAATCTCACTTGGAAATGAGACAAAATGAGTAGGGCAAGAAGAGCTGGAAAAACTGGCAGATTGATAAGTTAATTGACGCAAAATTAAATACAGAAAAATGCATTTTCTGTCAGTTTTGGAATTCAACTTGTTTAAGTCTATTTGTAATCAAAAATACAAGAAATTTAATGGCTTCCGGTTCTCAGATGGAAATATTTGCTCTTTTTGTAGTATTTTATTACAATACACTAATTATCTTTGGGTTCATTAAATAGCCAATCTGGAGCTTTCAATCACATCAAATGATCTGCATTGATAGATGGGATTCAGGGGATTTTGTGGACTTTTAATTCAAAATGAACAATATGCTTTGTTGAGGCCAAGACTGAAATTGAATTGTTTTTCAAAAAAAACAAAAAAAAAAAAGACATTTAAAGACATCACCCTGGGCTATAGGTGACTGTGACATGCATATTTTCCATTTTTGACATCATGCAAACAAATACAAGAAAAAAAAGTAAAGTTGTTTATAATCAAATGCACCAAAAATAATGTAGAAACAGTCATTGGCAATGAAAAACATGGGTCTCAGACTCTTTCCAACCATTCTAATTAGATATTTATTAAATAAAAGTTAAAAAAAATTAAACTAAATGAGAATCTATGACATAAAAATTAAATGAAAATAAATTTAAAAAATAGATGAATATATACATAAATAAAAAAAAACATTTAAATTAAAATATATGGATAAAATACATACATTATAAAACAAAATAATATAATAATATGCAGTTTAATTGACTTTGAAAAAATATTAGTTGCAGTCTTACATGGTTTGATGCATTCTCGCTTTAATGCAAATGAGTCAAAGACATCAGTTGATAAGAGGACGTCCAACTGTTCCTGATGCCCAGATAGTGAACATGCTGCTCTGTTGAATGTGTCGAGTTTGTGGCACTTTGATGGATCATCAGGTGTCACTCTGCACTGAGGTGAGAAACCAATTAAAGGATTGTTAGTCATTGTGTAACCAGGTCAGTCTGTTGAGGTCTATGTTTGTACAGAATGATGAATACAACACAAAATGGTGAAAATCTGTAGCTGTATGGTCAATTTGAAGGTCTGTGACTTATTAATGATTCACTGGCAATATTTTATTCACTCCTATCAACAAGGATTCATTGCATGATTACAGATGCTAACGATCCCCAGAGGATGAACCCCACCGAATTTAGTCATCCTCTGATTTTTCTTTAGCGGCATGTACAGGTTAAAGTGATAAATTGTATACTACTTTGGTTTATGACAAAATATCTGCAAAACTAATTGAATTCCCATCAGCCTCAGCTGTACTCTGTGTTTCGCGCTAATTAGCAGACGGTAACCTGCTAACATGCTAAACTAGGGATGGCGACCATAAACACATACCTGCTAAACAATTAGTGAGTTAACATACTGACATTAACATTTAGCTCAAAGCACCGCTGTGTGATAAGAATAGTCTCGTCTACAAAAGATAAATGAACTTTCAACTTCAGCCTGTGATACCACCTTCAATTATTTTTTTTCTAGTTAACCCACAGATATTAAGTGTACAAGAGAAAAGCAACGTTTAATCAGTTAGTTGATTGACAGAAAATCAGTTGCCAACTATTTTGATCACTGAATAAACTTTTTAGTCTTTTCTTAAGCAAAAAAAAAGCTTGTTTGTTTCATGTTTCTTAAATGTGAAAGAAAAAAATCATGATTTTCTTTGGTATAGACCTACATGTAAATTAATAAATAATGAAAATAATAAAAATGAATGAATTAACTGTATAGCTTTGGACTTTTGGCTGTAGGTTGTATTTATATACAGGTTGTTGACATTTTATTGACAAAATGATTAAATGATTTATCATCAAAAAAAAAGTGGACAGATGAACTACAAATGATAAATAATTGTTAGTTGCAGACCTAATTTGAGCTGCTGTAACCAACAAATTTATTAGCTGTTTTGTCCTACCAGCAACTATCACTGTGTGTGTGTGCGCACGCGCATGTGCGTGTGCACGTGTGTTATAAATATCCTATTTGTCTTTATGCTGGATTATGTCACTGATTTAGGAACAAGTTAGAAACTACCTAAAGGTGAATGAGGTCACCTCTCATGTCCTCTGTTGCTTCAAAGTCAAAACACTCATTGTGCCTCGAGGTGGTGGAGGAGGAAAACCTGATGTTGCCACTAAATAATGCCTCATACATGACTATAGGCCCAGAACAAAGCCACCAGGGGCCTCAAATCTGACTCCTCCTCGACCACCACTCCCCATGTGGTTCACTCCTCACTGAACCTCATGAAGACCTGCCTCTCTGTCATGTTGTTTTTTCCTCCTGCTCTCAAACTCAGACTTAAAATGTATCTTTCTGGAGTCATAGACAAATTATTTTATCCAGAAATATGTAAAATGAGGCACTCTGTTCTTGTAAAATGTAAGATTTTGTCATAAAAAGTTTGTCATCCTAGAATCATAATAGTGTTTTCAGTGCATTCTTTGTAAAGATGCACATAAAACATTAAACATTACAGAATAATGTTTAATGCTAAAATGTCGTGTAACAGTAACGCAAGTATAAAGAGTCATAAAGTCTGTTTTTCAGCATTATGTGTACTAAGGGTGGGAATCACCAGAGGCCCCTGATATGATATTATCACCGTATTATGACATTATTGTGATTTTAATGTTTTCCAATATGCTCAGTAATCCAAAAACATACGATTTATTACCATTTTTTGGCTGCAAATTAAGGAAAGACTGTTTTCAGTCTGTTCATCTCACTTCAATTATTTTTATTCCAGCAACATGTGGACTGAAAAAGCAACTGTTTTTATTTTTCTAGCAGGCCACCAAAAGCTTAAATGGTATTTGCAACATTAATAATTTATGTAACAAAATATTGATACTTACGTGTCTGTGTATTGAGACAGTATAGCCGCAGAAAATATTGTGATACAATGCTGTATCTATTTTTTCCCCAACCACTAATCTGTACTAACATTATCTTACATAACACACCATCAGCTAGTGGTCACCAGAGCTAATAGGAATGTGGGCAGTTTAATTTCAGTGTCATGGCTTCAAATACAAATTTCTTTTCATTACATATTATTCTGCCTATATTCTTCATCAATTGTCTATAAAATGAAGAGAAATGGCACAATTTGAGGTGATGTCCTTTCAGATGTTTGGTTTAACTGACAGTCTTGAAACCGAAAAACAGCAAATCTTTACATTTAATAAGCTTTTGACACATTTAAAAATAATCTCAAATGATTAATTGATGATCAAAATTGCCAGTTGATTTTCTATTGATTGTTTCAGCTCAGTTTTGTCTTGATTCCTCTCTTTATCCTCTTGTTTTGCATCAAGATATAATTCTGATCTGCGTCATTATCAACACTTTTCATCAGATGGGGGAGCTGTATAAAGATTAAGTGGGTTCATCATCCGACACTTTCTGTCGTAAACAACTCTAATCTTTGAAATCACAGTGATGATGATTTTTATATGATGTTTTTCACTTGCTCGATGCTCTCAGGGCAGCAACCAAACAGGTTCAAACAAATCTGCCATATTTGAGTGCAGAGGCTTTAGGAAACAATCTGCTGGTGGATGTTAAGGATGATTACTGTATGCGTCCTGACAATGGTTTAGGAAATCCTAAAATACCCTTATGTAACGGGAGAGTCTGCACGTGACCGCAGAACCTCTCACTGTTATTGTCACACACAGACTGCCTGAAGACCACTAGCTCCCCCCGAGCTAAACCAGCTCCTGCTGTGTCCTGTCACTGCAGGATTGGCTTATTTGAACAGTACAGTTTAATGACTTCTTCAACAATAGCTTAAAAAGACCTGTCTGTGTCTCCAGTCTTTAGTGTTACATCACTGCCACTCAGATCAGTGGTGGCAGGTTGTCCTGCACGTTTCTGACATGACAGCTGTCCGACTGTTTGAGGATTATCTGCTCCCACGTGGGGCGAACAGGGAGGGGATTACTTAAAAAATAGAGAGGGAGAGAGAGTCTGGATTTGTGCAATGTAAAGCGCACTGTGCTCTTGTACAAGTTTTTCAGGCTGCAGGGAGGAGGTGCTGTGAAGGCCACAAACATAAGGGAGATAGGAAATTTCAGCGCACCAGTAGGACACAGAATAAAACAATATGACATTGTTGGTTAACCCTTCATTTTCTGCAGCCTCTCATGCATTAGCTTTACTTTTGCGTCACAGACCTAAGGATCCCTTTTCTAGAAAATAAACGCCTGGCAAACTTTGAAAAACCTGGAACGTCATATTTTTCACTCCTCTGTCAGCCTGGATTAAAAAATAATCTGCCAGCTGCACCATTTTAACCCACTTCTCAAATTGAGACTCTTTCCTATCCTGGCAGCTGGAAATGGCATCTGCTCAATTAATGCAACACAAGAAAAACATAAAAAATGTGTTTTGAAAATGTTTTCTGTTCATCCCGTACCTTCCCCCTGCTCACTCGTTTAAGAGTTCATATGTTCAGGCTTAATTATTCAATGCCTTTATTTTCATTGTACAGCTGAACAACAAAACTAGGTTTCTCCAGTTATGCATGCTGAAACTTCACAAACAAGCAGACACATTAAAGACTATATTTCTTAAGTATAAAAACAAATACATTTAAAAAACAGGGTATTAAAGTTGAATAAATATAATATACATATTACACACAATGATAATTTTGCACATATTCAGGATATAATGCACATATGTATTTAAATATTCCACTTAGTTGAAGTGCATTGAATATAAATAGAATAAAAATACTTTTAATGCATTTTTATAATGAAACCAATTCATGAATATATTAAAATATGAGCAGGTGGTTGTTCCCAGCCATTACAACAAACTAACATTAATTCATGTCAGTGATACTCAACTGTAGGTGTGCCGGGTGACCTGCTGACCATAATTCACAATGAAAATAAATGTATTTTTTTCTCGTATTTTGAATGAAAATAGATGCCATTGTGCATAGAAAGGCATCAAAATAGAGGTTGTGCATTAAAATAAGTGCAAGGAAGTGCAAGGGGAGGGTCCCCTGACAGAGGTCTGGGCTAATTGTTTGTATATTAATATTGATGTTTGTATAGTTACGGGCCCCTGGCCTCCTGTCAGCCCACAAAAGTGCCCCCTGGGCAAAACAAGTTGAGAATCCTTGATTTACGTATTTACATGAGCTATGAACACCAGAGAAAACTGATCTTTTTTTAACCTTCTCAGATTATTTTCACTGTGTTTTACAGGCCTAAATAGGCAGAACCTACAGTATTTCACAAGAAAATAAGAGAGCAAAAGTAAGAGAAATGTAGATATGTTTGTCACTTTACTTGTTAATCATCCTGTGATTCCCAGGTTGGGATCCAATGCTGTCTTACAGCTTTTTTTTTCATTAATGTTAAATTGATCTTAAAGTCCATCAGCAGCTACAGGATTTGTTTATTTAAGCAGCAATGTTCAGCTTGTGGTGTTTTCTGCAGTCAGAGGGTCTTAATTGAGGAGCAGATGGGTCAGCAGAGTCTAATTCATTATTCATGAAGAGAAGTAGATGGCCTCTTACACGTACGTGTGTGTGTGTGTGTGTGTGTGTGTGTGTTTGTGTTTGTGCGCGCACCATATTGATCCCAGAGCCCTAAAGTAACCGTAATGGTTGTACCTCATGAAAAATGCTGTCAGAGCAGATGTATGTTTGTTCCCTGATTAGACGACTGTGTATTCGTTTGTTAGACTTGACAAGAGCGACAGAGTGAATGCCTCTGCTGCTTCTTATCGCAAAACAGTGATGGCAGCTTTGGTCGGCCACTGGTGAAAACTGAAATATCTCAGCAACTATTGGACCGATTTTAAAGACATTTTGTCCAAACATATATGGTCCCCTGAGGGTGAACCCTATGTTTTTGGTGATCCGCCAGGTCAGCGGTCAAGTGACCAGTTTTTCTGCTCTCTAGCTCTCTCTAACATTTCTCCGCCACTCTCTCTCTCTCTCTCTCACACACACACACAGAGCCAGGCTTTTACAGAGCTCCTGACCATTAGTCTCATTTTGCCACCATGGAGCACTATTGTGATTTGTATATACTGTTGATATGCGAACTGGAGAGCTGTTAGTTTGTTTCCAGCTTGCAGAGGATTTATCGTCAAGTCTAATGGCGCTGTGGTAACAGTCTAGCTTAGTGAGTGGTAGTGGCAGTAGTGTGAGCAGGTGAGGTGTGTGTTTGTATGCTAATGCTAATGTAGCACAATGCACATTTTTATATTTTTGCATATCTCTTAATCCTACCATTCTCTGTGTTTTCTCTGTAATGCATCACAACCCCCCCACCCCCAGCCTGCGGGATTAATTAAGTATTTCTTACTCTGATTATAGAGATTAGTTTTCAGTGAAATGTCATGACTTCTGTTGGGTGGATAACCATTAAGTTTGGTACAAACATTCATGTTTGGTATCACAGGAAGGAAATCCAGGTACTCCAAAAAATATATAAAGGAGAAATGAAATATTAAAAAGCCTTTTTTAATAGTGTCTAAATCATTAAAAGAGCTGCCTCCAATACTGCAGGTCCTTGTCAGGCCTTTTAAAACAGACAATCAGGGTGTGGCCTCACCTATATAGTAACAGGAACCAATGAAAGGTCATCACATGACCCAGATAACAACATGACAGGAGAAACTAATCTAAAATAATGAAAAATAAAACAGAAACACAAAATTACACGAGATGAGAGTATCATGTTTAGTATGTTGTGATTGTACTCCTCAAAGTATTCTTCTAGACGTTTTACTCTGCAGTTTGAGATGTCAGACACAACACGGCAGCGAGCTGCACATTCTGTGTGTCGAGTATCACAGCACGTTAATGCATTTAGCTAATGTGGGTGATCTGATTAGCGTCCCTCAGCCTGATAGTGGAGCGTGCACTGCAGCAGCACGCCGTCTGTGAATTGTTTATAGGGAGAGGCTGTGCCTATATAAAGGCGGGCTAATCCCTTTGAGTCACAGAAAGTGAAACTCACCTTGACTACAGTCACTATGGTTGGATGGATGGGTGGCCTTGGCCGCTGAGACTCACCGTATTAATTTAAGTGTCACTTGTTTGGTCTGCGCTGAGGAAGAAGCTTGTTGCCTTTGCTGAATAATTGATCGTCCTTCAGTCTATCTGTCATTTAATATTTATCACAGATAGTAAATTCTGCTATAAAATGCATCTCTTTAACATATCAAATCCTAAGGCAGAGCTGCTTGAGCTAATTTTAGAACATCAAACCTCCTTTTGTGCCTTTGCACATCTTTTTTCCTCTTCCTTCTTCGCTTTGATGCTGAATATTTTTAATTGTGTCAGGAGCTTCTGCTGCAGAGGCCACTGGCTGTCTGCAGAGCAGCTCGGCTTAGCTGTAATTAATACGAGATAACAGAGACCCTCTGGAGGCTACGACCTGAGACACACTCTTTCCTCTGTGCTACAGTGTGACATGATCCATAATTATAATTACCTCATATGATATGGGGGAGAATTTTCTTTTCAAGTTTAAATAGCCTGCAATTTCTTAATGGGGCAGCATCTTATGTGCTTCTTTTCGGTTTTTTTTTTCTTCTGTCAAATTAGGAGACATGGAAACATTTCATGTGCTCCAGCTGCACAGAATAGAAGGAAAATGAAGGCATCAGAAGACATGAGCTTATATTGTTTAGTGCATTTTAAACTTGTAAAATGTTTTTTTTTATACGATAGCCATGGCCAGATACGTTTTTAGGGTTTCTGTCCATCACACTTTAATGGATGTGATATCTCAAAAGCGCTCTGAGGGAGTTTCCTCAAATCTGACACAAACATTCACTTGGACAGGAATAAACTGGTTAGGTTCTGGTAGTCAAAGGTCAAGATATATTTGACCTCAAAAAACATATTTTTGGGCTTAACTCAGGCCAACTTCCTTTTGACATCATAATATACTACAAAAACACCTTTTTTTGGGTCATTACTCAACACCATAACTCAGGCACAGAAGGGGAGAAATTTGGTTGTGTACTTAACTGATGTGTGTGAGCCGTCCATAATTTCGCAGACATGGATATAAACTGTAAGTGCAACTTGACTAAATCATGGTGGCATGCAACCATGTGGCGGTAATTTTAGTCTAACAAAGTCATGTGACATATGTCACTTCCATCTTGACATACTAGTTCACACTTGTTAAAATTATGTAACAGACGCACCTGTACCCGTACCTTTAACCCAAATCATGATCTTTAAATGATCTTCTAAACCGAACAAAGTAGTTTTGTTGTCTGTCCAGACCCAAAGTAGTTTTGTTGTCCAGACCCAAAGTAGTTTTGGTGACCAAATCTACATTTCCTGTGAACACGGAAGTTTATTTTGAAAAGATGCTGCATGTAGTGAGTGGAAATTGACAGAAATGTGATTTTAGTTGTGCTTCTAGTTTCATTTAGCAAACAGCTAAATAAAGGCCTACTTGACAAACTGCAACAAAATATTGGAGTACCTGAAATACTGTTATGTGCCCCGGGTTTGTGGAGCTGTGTCTCTCTGATCATCACGTGTTGTTGCTCTGCAGCCTCCATCCAGTGTGTCTGCAGGCTGGACCCTTTTACCGTAAGCCAGTAAAGAAATTGATCTGGTTTCCAGCTCATCAAACCTAGCGTTTAGTAGTAATTCTGGATGCCAGATGTGTTTGTCTGAAAGATTAAATTCTTTATGTCTACAGCAATCAAAGAACACATAAATACGTCTCAGTAATAGGATTTTAACTTCGATGTGGGTCTTGATCTTTAAAAGTGAGTGCAATGCATTTTTTCCTGAGTGATTCTTTTGATGTGAATTCAGAGATTATTGGCTGTACAAACTGTGTTTCGCTGCCAAACTTGATGTAAGGAGGTTAGTGAGGCTGTGATATCACTGAACAGGAACAGCTGTGTTGATGCATTTATTGGAGTGAATCAGATATGAAAGAATGAGGTGCGCTGCACAGGCATGTTAACACGTGAGTCATGTAACATTTAAGCTACCAGGAGGTGAGATCACCGTCACACAGTGTACTTCAGTCGTCCATCTGATGAAATGTGGCTCTTTATTCAGAACCGCAGACATCAGCAACATAGTTTCAAAATGACTGTTGGTCATCTTATCAAATACTTGGTTGCCCACATAACTTCCTGTTTGCTGATTGCCATCACCTTTTTAAAAACTCAGCCGATCATCACCTCAGACACTTAGGGAGGCTTTTTGATTTTTATTTTCTGATACAGGGTCTGGAAACAGACTTTGGGTGGCAACAGGGTTCTTGCACTGTATGGAAAAGTATTAATTTTTTGTAATTTCCAGGTCTGCATAAGTACAGAAAAAAAGAGTGTGGAATTATATTTGGGTTTACAGACTATTGCCCCTCTTCTGTTTTCTAAAATGTAAAATTCAGCATTTCTAAATATAAACTGATCAAAGCAGAATGTTTTTCATGGTGTTTGGAGCCGGCAGCCAGCACAGCCAACATGTTGCTGTTGCTGCTGTTTGAGCAGAAGCAAGCTGTATGTCATAGAAAGTGAGGCAAAGACGTATGTAGGGCTGCCACTTGAAAGTCAGAGATTTGAATCATCGGTCAGAGACCTTCAGTCGTATGAGCTTGCATCAAGTCGAGCAGTGTTTTTTTTTTCTTTTCTTTAAATTAATTATTTTTTTTATTTTTTGCAAATCCAACATCCACGACCGAATTAGTTTGAAAGAATATGCATTAATATGTTTGGATTTACGGCACACTGTAACCTTTACGGCTGCGGTTATGGTCATTTGCATGGACACACTGAATAAGCAAAGCTGCACAGATCTGGTGAAACTTAAGTTATTTAACTTAGAACTTTTTTTTAACTCATTTTTGGTTCTTATTTATAAACAGAAAAATATATAGTATAAGATATATATGAGGGCCCTGCGATAGTCTGGCGAACTGTCCAGGGTGTACCCCGCCTTCCGCCCGATGACAGCTGGGATTGGCTCCAGCCCCCTGCGACCCTTACGAGGACAAGCGGTTACAGAAAATGACTGACTGACTGATATATATGAGTAAATAATCTAATAGCATTCATTCAGTATGTATGAAAATTGTCATAATTGTTGTCCAGCTTTCTGCGGAGGAATGTGTATAAGCCACAATGCAAGTTTTCTGAGGGCTGCCAGTTTGTTTTCAGATGTTACAGATCTGTAAAATCTGTACAGGTCTGTAAAATCTACAGAGAAGTCTGGATGCGTATGGAATTTTGAAATGGAAAATGTGGAGAAACCCTGTGGCAAAAGATGCAACCTAGTGATTGCATCAGCATACTTTAGTTACACCTTTGCATGTTGAGACACAGGAGTTGAATATGATCTGAAACTTGATCAATCATGTTTTTATTTTACTTCTGTGGTTCTTTTACGTAAGCTTGCTCTCACACTTCATAGTGTTAATTTTAAAGTCACTGCACATTTCAGTCTCGTTGCAGAGCATTTTAATGGCATATTGCAATATAAATGTATATGTTTTGGCGCACACACACACACACACACACACACACACACACACACACACACACACACACACACACACACACACAATCAAACGCATGATCCCCTCCAGGCCTACACCTGGTGGAGATAAAGAATGAAAAAAACATCTGTACATTTTTGGACAGATTTTAGATGCGTTCTTCATTCATTTTAACATTAAGTACAAATCAATTTTTTCTTCCCATGGAAGGAAGTTGCATTTAAATTTGATCAGTCAACAGTGAACACTTTATCATCCTCAGGAGGTAAAACTGTAGATGTTGGAGCAGAAAATAGACATCAATTTACAATATAGAGCACTCCCCCCACCCCCCCACCTCATTTAATTGTGCTTCTATTAAAGTTATTATTACATTACATTATTTGCCATATTGGAGTCTTTTAATTGCCCTCAATCACTTACAATATCCCAAAATTGAGTGTGAATTACATACATACTGTATAAATTGGAACATTTTAGTGTATGTGATGAATAGAGCGTGACCGATGCTGTATTTTTGGGGCAGATACCAATATTGGGGTGTAAAAAAATGTGGCTATTAATATATTGGCCAATATTGTATATATGCAATTATGCAATGCAATAGACAGAATATTCCACAGTACAGTTTAACAATAAACTTAACTTTATGTAAACTTTATAACTTGAATTTACTTTAAGCATCTTTTTCTTCATTCACTGGTGTTAAAAATAAACATTTCATATTGTGCATATCGGGCAACATATAAACTGATATGGATATATCTGTGATGGGCCAGTATCGTCTGATATAATCTGCTGGCTGATATTTTGGTCAGGCTCTAGTAACGACTTCTTGGATCAGTGTCTTTCCTGTGTGTCTGTGCAGCTGTGGCTCCTCATTTGTACTGTGAAGCACTAAACCAGAGCATACATCAATATGCAAATGAAAGATACATTGAAAAAAGCTCAACTTTGCTTTTTTTGTGTGCTCAATACTCATTTTAGTGCCATACTAAGTAATTTAAAATGTTTTTTATTCAGGGGAAGGTGTTGCCCTGCAGTCATTTAGTCATGTATTTGCTCTCTGAGTGACACATGTAAATTAATCTGTCTTTAATGGAGGTTTCTGTGTATACTGGATGTCAATAGCTCCAGTTGACTTATTCAGTTATTGACTGCACCTGTTCAGCTAAGTATATGCTTGAATGGGACTGCACTATTTGCTCAGTTGGTGCAAACACTCAAGCATTTAAAGCCCACAGTGAAAAACACTCCGCTCAAGTGCAGAGAGCAAAAACCTCACTCCAGGCTGCAATCTGAAACATAGGATTGCACTTGGCACTGAAACCAGGTGTTTTACAGTCAAAACAGAGTCAGACGGCTAATCAGGAATGACAAAGTGAGGAAGGGAAGGTCATTGTGTCTCTGTGGTGTCAAAGGCTCGGGCTTATTTTCTCACAGCAGCCAGCTATTAGTCTGCGACTGTGTGATCTGTCATTAGAGAGTGAGCCTTTGTGGTTTGAGCTCTTTGGAAAGAGTCAGAGGCCTTTAGGACTCCTGCCCTGTCCTTATTGATAATTGAAACACACACATGCGCACACACACACACACACACACACACACACACACTCACACTCACACACACACACACACACACACACACACACACACACACACTAGAAACGCCAAGGTTTAATCCAGAGCCAAGAGATGAATTAGAGGGAATACAGTGTGACAATAAACGGAGCCTCGGCTGCCAGTAAAGAGTTCATAAATCAGAGCTGACTGTCTGTTTTGATAAGAGGAGCAGAAATATGGCGGCACTGTCCAATCAAACATTGTCTGCCTGCTTGATATCTCGACCACACCTTTGGCATGGTGATCTGTGTGTGTGTGTCATGTTTGCTTAGATTATATCAGCCACGCGTCTCTAAGTAATTCCGGGAAATTTTAGTATCTGTCTTGAGTGAATCACCGCATCACTAACAACAACAATCACTTCCGTGAGACAACCACTTTATTACAATTATGGAGGTTATTCTCATCTCATCAAGTACCAACACTTGATCGGTTTGATTTGATTTGGTCATTTTGATTCGCCGCTGGTAGCAACGTCATACAAGGAGCTGGAAAGTCCCTTTATGGCAGGTGGGAGGAGGGGTGGTAGATGTGTCCAACAAACCCTGGACTTTCACCCAGGAGTCCGCTGTTCACTTCCCTCATGAATGATGAGTCAAAGATGTTTAGCACTAACACTGTAAAGCTGGCCACATTATTTTCTTGCACAAAGAAAAAAATTAAAATGCAAAGAGTTTTACCAATGTCGGGCTACTGAACGCTGCTATTTTTAGTTGTTTGTTGTTAATTGGCTGATTGTTTTTAAATCTTTTTGCTGTTGTGCTTTAAGTGTGTTTGTTCTTTTGTGAAATTCATCATGCTGCTGTGTTGGCCAGGACTCCCTTGAAAAAAAAAAAGATTTTGAATTTCAATAGGACTATTCCTGTTTAAATTAAGGTTAATAAAAATAAAATGAAAGTTTATTTTAAAAAAGACTGTATCCATCTCATGAGCAGAAACTGTGAAAAACATTTCAAAAAGACACAATGCATTAAACAAGTCCACTGACCAAGTGGTGAGTCAGGTGAAGTATGTTTTGATAAACCAAATCTACCAGCACAGAAGCCAGGACAGGAGCTGCAGCAAAATGTCTCAGTTTAAGTATATTTAAAATATTTTTTCTGCTTTTACATTAAGTGAGTGAGGCAGCAGTCAACCAGCATCTCCCTTGTTCTAATAATGGCCTCAGTTCCTGGACAGAAAGGGCTGCATTGGGCAATGTAAAGCAGTGAACATATTTTTAAAATAGCGTACACTTAAACTGATGTTAATTTTTTTTTTTTTTTGTGGACCTTTTTTAGGTTTCTAAAAATCAACCAACTGAGGCAGCGTTTGCCCTTGTATGCGATGCAAGGGTTTTCTACCAGGAAGTTATTTAAACAAACATTGTGTATCTGTCTGGTTGAAGAGTTAAAAATCTACATATTAATGGGGTAACATTTGACGATTGATGTTGTGTATTGAATGCTTTCGGAAATTGTTGAGTCAAACTCTGTCTTTGATGAGCCAGCCACATCTGTACCAGTTTGTTTCTTATCTCAGAGACAGTGTGTGACCATTGGACTTTGTTGTGTATTTGGTGGGAGACGTGTTTGTGGCCGACTTTATCAGCAGTGTATGCGTGTGTGTGTGCATCTGTGGGTGTGTGGCAGTTCCTTTTACTCAGTAAAAGGAACTGCCACAGCAGTATATAACTTTAAGCTGCAACATGCATGTTTTGTGTGCAGATTTTAAAAACATTTTTATCATCTTACAAACCATGATGTATTGCCACAGATTAAAGTGCACCAGCAGTGTGTACAGAAGTTAAAATCAGCTACAACATTAAATTGTTGCTTACATTAGGGTTGGACTGGTTTGAGAATTTTCTGACTGATTTGATATCAAGCCAAACGACGGACCAGACTTTACCGAAAGCTAGTGTCTAACTATCATCTAGCATAATGTAACGTCTGAAATCTGTGTCCACACTGAATCTGTTACATATGTTTAATTTCTGTTACTTCATGTAAACAAACTACATAAATATCAGCTGCGCGATTGAGATCAGGCTGGAGATGTAACTACTTAAAAGATGAGCACTTAAAGGTGAGCACTTGCTGTCATTCTATGTTTTTCAAATGGGCAACAGACATTTTATGTTGTGATATTAAATGGAAATAACATAAAATATGTTATATAGCCTAGACTGCCATTAGCAATGGTCATTTACCTTAACAGAAACGTTTTGCTTTTTGTCGATCTCCTTCTGGCCAGCTGCCACCTTATTTTGTTTCTTGTAGTAATATAATAAGACACTGTGTAGATAATTTCTCATTTCAGCTTCATACTTCAGCTGTTCCTTATCCATTGCAACACTTTATAAGTGAGTGACAGGAATAGATAGAAATAGGGCATTGAGTTAAGCTCTAAATGGTGTTTCTGTATTTAGGAAACCTCTTTTGTCAGATTCAAGTGTGAAATGTTGCCATAGAGATGCTGTTTTAGTTTACTTGAGAGACTACAAGTCTCAAGTCTGCCTTGTCACCTCTTGTCACCCCAAAAAACACATGAACTTTCTAGTAAACAAACACAACATGCACCTGCTTTCTTCCATCTCTGCTGAAATTTGATCTCTTTCATTTAGCCATGCTCTACTCACAGTCTGTGAGACACGAGTGGCTCCGTTTGTATGATTATTATGATAATATGTCATGCAGGTGCAGGCTACTTTTTAATTGGCCACACTGTGTCATAATGACAAATGCCGGTTCAGCTGGTTTGTATAAAATCAAACCGGTTTAAGCTGGTACGCTGGACCAACAAAACTGGAAATCAACCCAACTTTAGCTTGAACATGAATGCATCAGTAGAAATGATTCAACATAATATTCAGCACTTAAAAAGAGGCCATGCTGCACAATGATAATGATTTAGCCGATTATATTTCTGTACTTAAACACTGTTTTTCTGATCCAAAATCTGTGAAGCACATTTGAACAACTTTGAACTGTGCAACTTTGCACTAAAAAACAATTTCAGATGCAGGACTTTCTTGTCACAGTGTCTTATTGTCACTTTGACTTTGATAATTTAGTTAATTAATTCAACCTATATTTGTACAGGGCGGTCTAATGAGAGCAGTTCACTCTCTTTTGCATGGGTACACAAGACAGTAATCAAACAAAAAAGTTTAACACTTACAAGACTGCAGATTTAAGATGAAACTGAGAAAGGTAATTTTTTTTTTTAAGCCATTAAACCAGCATTAAATATCTGAAACACAACAACACTGGATAAGTTAGCCCTAAATATCTGCACCTCACAGATAGCATCACATCTAATCAGTGCAGGTGAAGGAATAAACCCTCATGATGGTCTGTGTGCTTTAAAACTGGCGTGCAGGCATGCACGTTTGTGCAATAACAACAATTGATCAGCCACAGGGCTACACCCCCGTTTGACCGTGTGAAGGCCGGCATATTTCAGCCCGCCCTCTTATCGACCTGTTAGCTCTTCTAGCCTCCAGTGCTAATGTGCTATTACGTAATGCTTCAGTTTGACCTGGAGTGATAACCACCGCTGTCCAGCTGAAGCCATGTGAACGGTCGGATGGGTTTTGTAGCAGCTGGGATTTCTGCCAAACAGTTCAGCCAATTTAATTTTGAGTGCACCTCGAACCTTTTTTCTTTAACTTGAAGGTTCTTAAGTGTGAGGAGCGTCAGACTGGACTTCACAGAGGACAGATGGTTTGAGAGGGACTGCCAGAGATTTTAACATTAAAAGGAAATATTAGTTGGTAGCGGAGAACAACTGGCCTTCACTCTTACAGTGTAACTAATGAATGAATGAAAAGACATACAATAAGTGAGGATTTTTCAGAGAGCCAATAGTCATGTATGCAAAGAAAAAGTCTCTTTCAATTAAAAACTGCATTTTTGTCTTTATTATTATATGGGAGACGGTATGGAGGTGACAGGGGGGATTAACGTTTTTGAAGGGGCATTCTACCAATTTTACACATGAATATCAGTTTATGTGTTTATGAAAACTTTCAGTTTGGTTCCACAGAAAGCCTTTATTATACAGTTAATATGAACTATAAAAAACTTCATCAGTTTGGGAGCATCTAACAAAAAATGTTTTTGAAATGCATTATGGTACATATAGGATCCAGTGTAGTGCTTTAAACCCACACAATACTAAAGACTTAAAGTCAGGTTATTGCAGCCTCAAAGAATAATCAAACATTAATCGATAATGTTTGATTAATGTTTGAAGAAAATGAACTGCTATTAATTTGATATTTTGAGTCACTTTACAAGTAAAATGCTACTTATGTTTAACATTTGCTGGTTTCATTTTCTCAGATGTGATTATTTTCTGTTTTTCTTTGTCATATCAATAATTATTGTAAAAAAATATGTTTGGGTTTTGGATTGTGGTTGGACAAATCAAACAATGTGAAGGGAGTACTTTTTGACATTTCTTTTAACAATTAATCAAAAAATAATTGTTAGTTGCAGCACTACTTGCAGGTTTCTCAGCTTTTTGAAAGTCCAATTCTTAATTATTAGAGTGGCCCTTCAAACCACCTCTAGACCATGTGGGATCTCCTGCTTTTGATTAATGGACTGCACTACTGTGCATTCCCCTCCATAAATTTGTAGTAACTTGCTGCACTATTTACTTTACTGTGTGGTGCTACCACTGACTGAAACAGTGTATGTATATATATAGGTTGTCTTTCTGTAATACCTTTTTTCAGGCTTCTTATTGGCCAACATCTTCTTTGTCTTCTTTGCGTGACTTTTGGGTTACAGTTATATCCTGGCCTGTTGGTTTGGCATCTTTTAACACAAGCTTCAGTTGTGTTTTGCCTTTTCATTTGTACATGGATTGCTTTTTTATAACAGTGCTTATGTGGACGAGAATTTTAGAAACATGGAGGGGAAAAAAACATTTTCAAAAAGTCTGTGTCCATGTGGACGAGGCCTGAGACTTTGATTATACTTTGATGTTCAGTGTGTTCTTCAAGAATTGTCCCTGATTTTAGACTCTTGGTTCACTTTGTGGAGGCATTCAAGCAAAACAAAGTTTTCTTAACAAACTCAAGTATTCATCATTGATTTGCCTTAAAGTAAGAACTTTGAATTGACTTGATGTTTAAAAGGTGCCACGCAAATAAACTTAACGCTTCTGAGTATAGTGTTTTTATTAGTTATGAATTTAGAAAAAAGACAAATCTGACAAGTAGGCTATTTTATTATTGCGCAACAAGAGTGAAGAGGAACTAACCCTCCTCTTGACTTCTCCTTCTCCTGAAAGATGGAGCAAAAAATCCTGATTGAGCAAACACTGTGGAGGAGTGAAGAGAGGGAGCGGCACTCAGAGAGAGAGAGGGGGAGTGTGATTACCTGCCCTCTCTCTCTCTCTCCTCTCTCTCTCTCCTTGTAGTCACCTCCCTCTCAGGGAGTGTACACACTCCCGCGCTCTCCCCTCCTGCTTGTTCACACACGCATTCGGCTTCATGCTGCACACGCACACATCGTCTCCTCTGACTGTCTGTGTGCACATCAAAGAAGAAGCTCGGTCAGGACTCTGCTCGGACAGTAGTGTAGTACGATCGAGGACGGGCCGTGTGTGTGTTGGTGTGCATGTGTGTGTAGAGGTCAGTGTTGATCCATGTGCTTAAGATAAAGCAAGACAAGTGATTTTTTTTGGTTAGATTTTTTTTTTTTTGCCCCCCAGACGTGAGAACTTTTTTTCACTCACGTAAGGACCTACTGCTGCCTCTTGAGCCAGTGTCGACTCTCTCGACAGGGTGAGTGCTGCTCATCTGCCAGTTTGACTTTCTCTCACTCCCTTTTGCTTAATTGCACTGTTTTTTCTTTTGCCTTCCATGTTTTCTCTTGATTTCTTTTTTGCTCCGTTGTGTCTGTAATTCTGTTATTGATCCATTACTCTTTAGACCTCTGTCCACAAATATCTGATGCTGTAGGTGTGTGTGTGAGAGAGCTCACTTTTTCCCCCTGTGGGGATTCAAAGTGAGTGTGCATGTGCATGAAGGCAGGCTTGGACAAGATGAAACAGAAACCTCTCTTCCAACCAGCTCCTTGCCTCAAATCTGTGCATACTTGAGAAACTATTTTTAAAAAACTTTCCCTGCAGTGCACAGATTTATTTGACAGCAGACTTTGACTTGCACTCCCTTTCTAGTTTAATTATCCTATTCCTCAAACTTGGACAAGTAGCCACTCATTCACTTCCATAAGCGTGGAAGTATTTTCTATTTTTTGCTGACGACCAAAAAGAAAAAAAATGTCAATATGAAACTAAAGCCGTTCCACAACAGTGAAGATGACATCATCATCCACCGTCCCAGTCAAGTCATCTCCACCACCACAGATGGCTATTTATGGCGGCGTCCACCCTTCAAAACACTACCATTCACTGAAATATGTGCCTTGTGGTTTGAATCGCAGTCTGTTTGAGGTCTTTTCATTAAGCCTGGTATCCTGTTTCTCACGTCAAGGTTTATGAACCTATGAGCATGCAGAGCTGCTCGTCACAGCTGTGGAAGTGAAGCTCAGAGCTCCAACCTCAAGACTTTTTGGGTTCAAACCAAACTATGCCCCTATAGCACAGAGTATGTAAGAGTTGCCATTGAATCTGATTTTTAGGCTGTTTTTGCTTTTTGTTTGATCGGATATTTCCTCATATAAATTGGAAAACTTTTCAGACTTTTGCAAAGTACTTTATGTAAAGGCCCAGCCACAAAAAAACAAAATTAAAGAACTAGTGACGACGAGGTCGACTGTTGCCTGACATTGCCTGTCAAAAGATTGTACATGAAGACTGCAGCCAACGGCCAACACACATGCACGTTCTGTGCCTGCATGAGAGGAAATATCTCTCCATACCAGCAGGTGGCGGTAGTCTGCATTTGTCACTGGAAGACTGACAGGACGGATTCAAGACACTCGTTAGCCAATTAGCACATAAACAGCACAGCCTGATGTTGAAAGAACGAATGATATTTACTGTGCGCTTGTGAACATTAACACAGACAGTTACGACCAGTTTCGGCTTAAGAGCTCAATGTATATAAAAAAAATATTATCTCATTTAACAAGTTTATCTTTTCTCATATGTTGAGCTGAACAACCAATCAGAGTGATTTCATTCACCAACAGGCTCCGACAACTCTGACTCCGATTCAACATGCTAAATCGGCTGAGAAAAAGCCATCACGGGCTGACTAGTGCAAATGGTGCGGGACACACCGCCAAAACTGGGGCAACAGATGCTCACCGAAGGCCTGACATTGACCAATGACTGACAACTAGCTGAGTGTGTCAAGGTCCTAAAACTGATGCATTGGGCATGTTGGCATATTTTGTTTCATTAAAATAGGTTATAGGGTATTTATATTTCTGTTGATAACAGTACAGTATTGTTATAACACACAGTCTAAGTGTATATGTGTTACTGTATATGTCCTGTGTCAGTTTACAATAAGACTATAGGTGTATTAGTGAATCCATGATCTGTATCTTACTGTTTTGCAAATTACAGGATTGTTATTTATTAGCTAATGGATGCATGTAATACCTGTCCCAATGAAGCTTCTATAGATAGATGCAAACACCGTTAAAGGACAGTTCCATTTTATTATAATTTTGGTCTTATTTTATAGTTTTGGTGTTTATTTCCATTTGTCATACCAAAAACAATCACTCACTGTAGTGACGCTCACCAAGTTTATTGCTGGTTTGTGGTAATGCAGTAAAGAAGTCTGTAGACCTGGTAGAGCAAGTGCCCTATTTACTAAGGTTGTGATCTCGCCACAGTGGCTGTAGGTTTGCGTTTAACTTGCTGTCCTTTGCAGCATGTCATCCCCTCTCTCATCCCTTTCACATGACACATGCAACCAGAGGTTTTAAACAATACCCCAGGTTAGTCAAATTATGTATTTGAATAGTAAAATTGGGATGAAGATGTCTTTTTTAAAAATACATTATAGTTTACACACGCTGGGTTCAGCTTTGACTCACTAGCCTCGCAGTAGTCATGCATGTGCAGTTTTCTTGAACATTTACAGATTATTATGAATAAAGTTTTTTTTTCTTAAATCTATTGAAGTAAATGTTTATTGTACACTGTAATAGCCAGAGAATGTCACCATCAGCCTTTAGAGTGGTTTCTCACAAGCCTTGCGCTCACTGTGCAATTCTGTCCTCCACCGAGTACGATGTCCTGAGACAAGGACGGTTTGATTTATGGCACAAAGGAAATGTAAGCCATTGTGCAACCATAAAAGAAGATAGCACCTTTGTTTTCCCTGATCACTATTAGTAGCTATTCCCAGTTACTAAAGAGTATCAGTGTAATTTCTTAGCAGTTGCTATTTCCAGTAGTAGAAATGGCAGACATTGAAAGAACCGAAGTAACTGTGGTAGTTTTAAGGCTCAGAGAAACGGAAAGCAATCGGTTGTCTTTGCAACATCGGTCCCAACAGTAATACCGCTAGTGGGAGTAAAATTTAAGTCTTTTCGCTCCAGATAATCTGTCTAAACCATTGATGTTTTTACTTAAAGCGTTTCTTGCCCATCTGACTTTTAACAAAAGAAATTAATATTAAAGTAGACTCACTTTGTTCCCAGATCTCCACAGTTATTTTCATGAATACAACATAATGATAAGCTATAGAAATGGCTAAAATTCCAAAAAAAAACACAAGTTGTCATGAATTGGATTGCATAACAGCTTCATATCCAATCCTACCAGACTTCTTTCTTGCCAAATCTAGTGCCTACATTACCCACATAAAACTCCTTGTCGAACTTTTTTGAAATTTTTTCGGGGGGGGTTGCTCAACTATGGTATCAAACACAGATTCATGAAGTTGCCAAGGGACCAAAAAAAGTCAGTGCAAGCCAGATTAGGAGCTCATGGCTCTCCCAAACCATCCTTTTTTGTCAATCTTTTCTAAATACATAATGTAACTCCAACATCTTTTTTTTTTTCCCATCCACGAGTTGATTGTTTTTGTATTCATATTATCCACACCCTGCCCACTGGGCTCCTGTATACGTTAATCATTGATTCTTTTCTGTCTGTTCACTTGTAAAACTGCCTCAGAGGATAAAGAACTATTGTGAAGTAATCTGAACATCTAAATGTGCAACCGTGGATGCCATTGCTTCAAAAAGTGCTTTAAAACATAACAGACATCATTACACTAAAACACTGAATGTTGACATGTGTGCAAACATGCCCTCTTGTAGAAAATGAACATTCGTAATTTGTTCGTCAGAACTCTTTTACTACACCAAACTAAAATGTTGCCCAGCCTAAAGACACTCACAGAGTGACCCTCAGTCGCAGTCCGTCTTATCCTGTCATTCTCATTCACACATGTGCTCTATAGCAAATGAAGCAGCTATTGGATTACCACTGTGGCTGTTATCCTATTACAAGACAGAGGCTGAGTGCTGTCATCTGTGTGTGATCGCAGACTGAACCAAGGGAAGTGTGTCTCACACACTCAATGTGTGTACACATACTGTTAACTCACCGGCATGCGTTCACACCTTTACATTCCTCGTCTTCAATTACACTTGGAGCGTTTACAAAACATTACATCGTCAGATTGAGAAGACGGGGCTGGTGCATGCTTGATTTCAGAGGTAGTGAGTTTTTGGATCAGGTTTGGGGTCGTGAGGTCGTTACTGTTGGGTAGTAGTGGATGAAGTACTTAAAAGCCGTACTTGAGTAAAAGTACAGATATCTTACCAGAAAATGAATTTGGTAGAAGTTAGAGTCACCTATTAGAATATTATCTGAGTACAAGTCTAAAAGGATCTGATATTTACCATACTTAAGTAAAAGTAATTTATGATATTAAATGTAACTAAGTACTGAAAGTCGTGCAAGAAAATGCTGTTAACAAAAGAGCAAGCTTCTTAAGTTTGAGAATAATGTAGTTTATTTTTTCATAACATAACATTTTTTTTTACAACTTAAAGGATTTAAAGAACAAAATCCAGTTTTTCCTTCTTTTCCATTCCTTCAATAGTTTGTTTGTCCACTTCTTCCTTCCTTCCCTATTTTGTAGTAATTAAAATGCTGAAGGGAAATGTAGTGGATTAGTATTAGTAGTATTATTACTTTGTTACATTACACCACTCAGGAGAGGGCCAAAAGTTCTTGCAGACAATCAGTTGGAGGTATTGATAGTAGATGTGAGTCCAGATTCAACTCATAGCTTTAGGCCCAGACGCTGCTTAAGTAACATTATCTTGACACTAGTGAGTAAACTTTGAACTCCCCCTCCTCCAGCACCGAGCTGTGGCAAGCCAAAGAGAGGAGTGGCGTCTAGTGTACGTGTTTATGAGTTATGAGGTGCTTAAAAGACAGCCTGTAGGTGAGGGATAGGTGCATACGTATGCTTTGCAAGTCTATATACAAGTACAGACCCACACAAGAACTCTTGTAGAGCAAACCAGATGTACAATATATCTTCATATCTGTGTTTTCAGTTTGGGTTTATGACTGTTTTTACAGCCCCCTTATTGCGGTTGCTGCTGTGACTCACTGGTCATGGACTAAAATAAATTTCTCCCTTGACAAAAAGGAGTGCTTTTTTATTTTATTTTGCCAGACACAAAGGCTGTCAAAAAAGCCTTGTGAATTAAACTGTTTCTCTGCTGTCAGTGAATGTGCCTGACTGTCTTTTGATCAGCAAGAAGCCGGTGTAAAAATAGCCAGAATAGTGTTTTCGTCATCAGTTCTGTGAGACAGGCCGCCCACCATGCAGCCCTGCTGTGTACCTGCTGCAAGACACAGCTGAGAGGAAGCTGCCGCTGCCCTGATTACAACCTGCTTTAGATGTGACAAGATGTCTTAGCTTTCCGCCCTGGAAGCCTCTCCCTCTGGTCTTGTAAGCCTCAGTGATACATGAATGCTGATTATATCGACCCAGATGTGCACGGCATACCATGTGCATGGCTTAACTGAGTATTAAAACCGACTGGTAGATGTATTCAAAATTTTGGTCAAATGTAGAAATTTTAAGCTTTCTCTTATTGAGGTTTATTCCTCTCATGCTTTTACGGGTGTCAGCTTTTTGTGCTATTTGGTAAATTCAAGCTCCTACGAGGAAGTAACTTTTTAAATATCAGTTATGTTATTGTTGAGCTAAACAGGTGGCTTTTCTTTTAAAGCACAAAGAGATGATAATGATCAAGAATGTTTTTCAGGTAGCTGAGCATTGCAACACATGCATTAGCAAACGTTTGGGTTTACAGAACAGGAATAAATGACAACTACAGCAAACCACAACATGAATGCATATCACCTCCAAATATGTAAAGGGGCACATGTTACTGTTAATAGTTTAATTGATTGAGGCATGCAAGCCACACTCACAATGTTAAGCCAAAAATGCCATGACTTCTAATCAATCGATCCCTAGAGTTGCCAACTTCTTGAAATGGGAATAAGGAATGGGGCAGGTTGGACTATATGAAAATATCTCACAATGCATGTCACAAATTAGTGACCAATTGAAAAAATATGGTGGCAGATGGTACAGTTGGCCTTGTACACATTGTCACTCACGTATCCCCGCAATAGGTAATCACTGTCCATTTCCCCTTGTTTATTATCATCTTCTTACTTTTTTGTTTAAAATTTGCAGACTACACTTGTAGGTTACCATTTTTTGAAGTCTTGTGCCACTAACAGAGGAAGGTACCGCGTTGCTACGATATGTCTGACCGCAGCTTCTCATTAGTCGTGACTCACAACGCATTCGTTGCCTGAGCAGTGGGTCGTGATGTGACAGACAGGCTGAGGGACAGATCAGGAGGGTTTCCTTCTTTCTCATAGAAATAATTGTAATATTTCTCTCCTGCACATTTAAACTGAATAGATTCTTAAAAATATCAGAGCAACATGTGTCTTGTATTAGTTCAATATGGCATATGTCTTTTTCATTCCGAATTATGGGGTGATTCTGATTTTAATGGGACAGTTGAAATCCACTGACTTTCTCCAGTGCCACCTCAAGGTTGATATCTGTGTATTTTTTTTATTATTATTATTTTGGCTTTTCGACAGTACAGCTTTAGAGTGAAAAGGGGGGAGAGAAATGAGATAACATGCAGCTCAGTTAAGTTAAGTTAAGTTAACAGCTGCTCTACCAGGTGAGTTACTGGGCGCCCAAATTTGTGGTTTTGAGTAAAAATCTCTATTCAATTAATTGCTGTAAAATTTGGTTTACACATTCATATTCCCCACAGGATAAATTGTCATAACTTGGATGATTGATGATGATCATTGTTTGGGAATGACAGGTCTATATTCATAATAATAATGACACTGAAGTAGATCATTGGTCATTGCAGCCCTTTTTGTGGATGATGTTTCTCCTGTTCAAAAGCTTTTTTATCATTGACATTGCTTTTTGTAGTGAGGCAATGGAAAATGTGTGTGGGTTTTTTAAGCGTGTGAATACTTTAGCGGTTTAGCAGCCAGGGTGGTCATATGGATGTGACTGACCAACATTGTGACTGATAGTGTCTTACAGGCAGCCAGGCTCTCAAACACCTGAGCCGTTTATTAAAGCTTGTCTTCAGGTGAGGAAACATTCCTGTGTGACTGCATGAAGCTCTCTGTGACGGCCTCGGGGTAGAAGGTGAGAGGTGGAAGAGTAAACCGAGACATCTAGAGTCATGATCTCCACCCGTGCGTTCTTGTTACTCCATGATTCTCCTGCTTTGTTTATTTTTACCAGATTTTCTCCGTCTGTCAGTTTCATTCCCTGCTCAGCTTCGCTTCAGCACTGCTGCAGCCACACTGGCATCACACCAACCAAATGCTGTTGTTTTTACTTCACTCACTGTGATGTCACCGTGTTTGCATCTTGGTTGTATTTATTTGGCCATCATCTGAAAGGCAAGAGGGCAGTGCACATAAAACATGAGAATGATGCCATCATTTTTAAGGGCAGGTATTGTTTTCAGGTGATGTGACATTAGTAAGAAAACAGTGAGTTGTGATGGATTTGCTTTGCTTTATATCCATTCCCCTTTCACTTCCTTGTTCTCCTTGTGTTGTTGTTTGGATCCATATTCTGCGTTAACATCTTGTCCATCAACCTCCTCCACCCCTAATTCATAAGTAATGACCATGCAGCAGGCAGGGAGCCAGGCAGAGTAGCAGAGTAGACACGCCGGCTGGCCAGGCCTCGTCCCAGCGGACCAGAGCCACTTATCTCTCACAATAATGACATATACATCGACTAGCTTAAGGAAAGTGGCTAAAAAGAGACTCAGGATTTGGGAGGTTGCCACAGTTTTTTCTATCTGTATTTATGCATTGTATTATAGTTGACTGAGTAAGTTATTTATTTTGGAAAATGTCTTAATAACTTCATACAGATCTGCTGGATAAGAGTTATTAATCATTCAAATATTGATCAAGAATAACACTTATAAGTCATAGTAATACTGACATTATTTAATAGGCCATCAGTTTATAATACAAATATAATTACAGTCATTACCACAAATATTGTTATTTTCAACACATAAAATATGATCTAACAAGGAAAATGAAAACACTGAACTCATACACCCTATTTTAAAACCATAAACAAGATTTTTCACACTTAACTGTTGTCAGTCTTTCAGTGCCAGTTTAAAGTCTGCTCCACTTTGCATCAATAGTTCTTTTTCAATCTTTTATTTTGTTCAAAAACTGTCCCTAGTTCAATATAAGATGCTATTTTTAGATTCATTCAAAATGACTAGACTGTGTGGATTTGAAGATGCAGCAACAGGTGTCTAATTCATTTTCAGAAATGTTTATTTCATCTTTAGAAAGCTTAGAAGTACCGATTTAGCAATAAAGTCATTATCTTATTTGAAACGTAGTTCCTCAGATGCTCCCCACAGACCTGTTGACCTAAAATACAGCCGATATGATAAATAAAATTTTGGTGCATGCTTATTAAATCATTATCATTACTTTTTAAATATGAACACATTGCACAAACATAATCCAAACAATTAAGTGATTTATGTACCACTTACAACTGCCAGACTTTCAAAAGTTTTTGCTCAAATTTGCATAACTATATTCTTATTACTCTGGAACAGGAGAATAGGGAACAAGTAAAAAACATCATTACACATCACATCAATAACAATAACAAATATTAACAAATATAATAAAAGTGGGACTAAAATAATGCCCTGTGGAACACCACGAAATATTGTCTTTTCCTGCAACAGCGTTTCCCTCACATATCTATAACATACTGCGTTGTTTGCCACATCCTAAAATGAACTGTGTCCTCAACACACCCTTGTTTATTTGTTGACTTTATTGGTCTGTTGCGGTGCCGTGCATTCTGGTAGCTGTAGGTTTTTAACCTCTTGAGCAAAAACGGATGCCACAGCTCCTTTGCTCAGTTTTATCTGGTCATGTAAGTCTTTTTGTCTTTCTACTGCATGGACAACCAGTTTTATGAAATACTTGTTCAAAAACATTAACATGAAATGCAGAGCATGTCTACTTTACAAACAACAAAATAAAAAAGAGAAAAACTGAAAAATAAATGCTAAAAAGGTGGGTAATAATGGCTTGAGGTTCTGTTAAAGGTAGCACCTTCATACTGTTACCACAGGGTTTTTCTGTTTATATTGTTGCTTTTATTGAAGAGAGGAATTACTCTTGCATGCTTATATCACTGGTGGTTTTACCACACCCTCTGTAAAGAAAGATAACCAATGTAATTTGCATATCAGGGAATTTCCTTAGGAGTATATCACTCCAGAGCTTCCATGTGCTAGCATGCCAGCCTGTCTTGGTTGCTCATGTTTTGCAAAAATCGATCACATCTATCCTCACCCATGAGAAAGGAACAGGAGTATTAACACCTATAAAAAGCACCATCACTATAACTGTGAGAGATGATTCTCCTTGGCTGACCTCCCCTCTCCTCTCTCCCACTCTCTCTCCTCTCTCAGATGACATGGCGTCCTCAGTACCGCAGCTCCAAGTTCCGCCACGTGTTTGGTAAGGCCGCCACCAAGGAGAGCTGCTATGATGGTGTGCCAATCACACGCAGCGTCCAGGACAACAACTTCTGTGCTGTCAACCCACGTTTCCTGGCAGTCATCACTGAGTGTGCCGGGGGAGGGGCCTTCCTGGTCTTGTCTGTCCATCATGTGAGTATCTCCATCTTATGGCAGGTTTCACAGACTGATGTCAGCTTTTTAAAGTGGCATGCACACTATTTCACTCTTGTCGCTGATAAGGGATACTATGATATGTTTTGTCGATAGGTGCTCTGAAAGGTGGCCTTTTTTTCTACAAATAGGGAATTTGGGAATATGAATATAAATAGCCTGGCTGCAGAACTCTGACTGTCCACTTAATTCAATTAGGTGGGTTTTTTTGCACACAGATGGACATTTCTCTGGTCTAAAACATTTGACTTTGGCTTATAAATTTTTGTTTTGTTCACAAGATCAGAAAATTTGTAAGGTTTCCCACTGAGGTCGTAGTGGATGGTATTTTTTGTTATACTGGACTGCAGAATATTGAAAGGTGTGGTGCAGGTGCAAGAACTTTCACCTATAACATTACATTGCAAATAAAAAATGCAGTGTCATATTTTCTTAAAAATTGTAACGTTATCCCAATAGTACTATGTGAGGCAGATAATCTGTGAATAAATCAATTTTCTCTGGCCCCTCCTAGTGCTCGTAATGGATTTAATCAATGTTCGGTCAGTCGAGCTCAAAGTCTTCAACGCACAGTTTCAGGAGGAGTTTGCAAAGAAGCAACATTAACTTCTAGGATATGCATCACTTGTTATTGGTAGTTATGGCAAAACAAAACAAAATAATCCCCTTTCTAAGACAGAACATTTCAGTGTAAATGTTAAAATGAAATGAAATGGAAGTTCAGTTAAATTATTTGACAAGGAGAAAAACGCTTCTGTCACTTTTTAAATAACATTGTAGAAGAGAAACTCGTCGTTCATCCTGAACAATATAAAAATAGGCATTGCATCATTTGTCCCACACAGCATTCAACTGCTTAACAAGCTCTAATCACAGCCCTGAAACTGCGCCTCTTAAACTTAGCTTGATCCCAAATTGAATTAACTTAAAATAACTTAATTTCTTAATCAAATTTCTGATGTTGATGCTAGCTCAATAGTTGTCTGGTGCATTTTTTAGGAGAACTTGTCTTGAAGCAAGATGTCTTATGCCCCTTATCGTTCATCATCAATATTTTGTTCGGCGTAAAAAGATGTTTGATACTGTTGCTAATTAGTTTATAGCTGAAGGCAGAGATACTTGACTTGCTTTGTCTAGAGGACAATTTTTCAAAATTAAAGGAGGCCAGCGGCCAATTAATAAACAAATTGGAGCCTGGTGTAGTTCAGGTTGATGCAGGGGTGTGTCATGCATTTTAGGATGCTTGGGGCTTTGCTGTTGGGGTTCCATGGGGTGTTCCTGGCTTTTTTTATGCAATTTTTTTAAAACAAGCTCTCGACATGCACTCTGGTACCCCATGTACTATCAAAGTACAAAGCAGAAATCCCAGTTTTAATCATGATCATACCTGGCACCCTTTTGTGGACCAGATTTGGCCCATGGGCCATAGGTTGAGTATTACTGGCTTGAGGTTTCTTCCAGCTAGCTAACTAGAGGGCAAAAATCAGCATGAAAATGTTCACTTCTAACTGAACTTAGCAGATTTCTGATTATTATTTTTTCAGTATAAAAAGATTGTTATCAGTGTAATCTGCTGAGTGATCAGTATCGTTCATAGTTTCTATTTGCTCCTGCACACACAGCACACCTGGAAAAGACAGCTCTGCTCTCAGGTTATAAATAGGACAGCAGCATTGGAGCCAAAAGAATCTCTAAATACCAGGAAACCCCAGACATCAGCTTCAACCTAAACATTGCATGTGGTCTTCTTTTTTTCCTCCTCATTATTCTGTCTTATCTTCCTCGCCAACTTCACCTTAAACCTGATTAATCAAACGCTCTCCCTGACGTTATTTATACAAATTATCACATCCAGCGGTGTTATTAGTAACAATAGTGATCTCTCAAATACCCTGAGCCAGACTTCCTCACTCGTGGGCTGCTTAAATTTACAGTCCGGCTGGATATCTCCAGTCTAAAATGATCCATCATGCTTAACACCTCTCCCTCTCTCTGCCTGTCTCAATCTTTTAAAGCGTCTCGGTGAATTATCACCACCCGCCTGGCATGGGCAGGAATTGCATAGGAGCTTAGGAATGACATAACTCATCCTTTGACCCCCCTCTTTGCCTCCTTTTAGTGTCTCGAGGAGGTGGAACTTCCCCCCTCTGCCACCCTTCACCTCCTGTCTTTGTGTCTGCACTCACAGATAAGCTATTGTTCTGTGGAGAGAGTTAACACACATAACACAAGAAGTGCCATATTCTGCTTACTCGTGTTAGCTTTCCTGGTTACATCATCCGCATGCTCCAAACACACCTCACCTGCAGAGTAATCTCGCCCACAGGTGTGTGTGTCAGGAGGAGGAAGGTTCTGTTTGTACAAACAGAATAATTAGCAGTTGTGTTGAGGCAGAAAATCTTCAGTAGGACAGTAGTGACTTTTCCCTTGTAACAGGATTGACAAATACCAGGGCGTAAGTCATAAACATTTAGTGTTATTCCACCTTCAGCTTTCATGTTAATGTTGAGAAGAGTTTGACTGCTGGCAGGCTGTGGGGCTTGTGCCAACCTGCAGAGATCGACCTGTCCCGTTTAGATATGTAGAAACTTGCTGGCTGTCTTTAAAGGTGCTCCTATCAGTTCTTAAACTTTAGTGAGTAATACCACCAATTTTAGGAGTCATTTTACAGGTTTTGGGGAGCTGTATGAAGTCTGATAACTTGCCCAAGTGATGTTACTCAGCCTAAACTCAGCCAAAAAAATAGTAGGTATGTAGTTTAGTCAAATGTATACTTCTGTTACTGTGCAGCTGTGCGTTCTGTGCAGACAACTCTGATGTGCGCCTGACACATACTGTAGTACTGCAGTGGATTGTACATTGTCATTTCTGATAAGATTTAATGTGCTAATTTGTGAGCTCTAGAGGTGCTGGTGGGCAGATACTGTTACCTTTAGAAAAAGGGCCAGGCTAGCTTTTTCCCTCTGTTTTCATTCTGTATGGTAAGCTAAGCTAACTAACTCCTTTTTATCATACAAACATGAGAGTGGTGTCAATCTTCTCTGCAAGAAAGCAATAAGCGTATTTCCCAAAATGTCAAACTATTCCTTCAATCCCATAATACACATTTCTAAGTTAATATGTCTTGTTTTTGTTTTTGTTTTTTTCTGTGTTTGTGTCTCAGACGGGTAAAGTGGACCCTCACCATCCCCGAGTATCGGGCCACAGAGGAAATGTGTTAGATGTCAAATGGAATCCTTTCAACGACTACTGCATCGCCTCGTGCTCTGAGGATGCCACGGTTAGCACACACACACTGACACACGCACACACACACACACACACACACACACACACACACACACACACACACACACACACACACACACACACACAGTACATTTTCAAAATGGTTGGCTGAAGTGTTATCATTTTCCCTGGAAAATGTGCATGCAACAGCAGGGATATCATTTTATTGCCTTTTTGTTTAGCCTTCAAGAAGAACTAAAAGTCATTCCACACATTCCTCTGCTCTGATCTGGCACAGAACTAATCCCTGTACACAGAAAGAGAAAGCAAGAGTCAACAGGGTTTAAGACTGTTTTTACTTAGTGTGTCATTTATTTTCATGTCCAGTTGACCCTGAATTGTTTTTGCAAAAGTTATGTTTTATAGGTTTAGAGTTGATGAGTGTCGAGATTGTTTTGTGTGTGTGTGTGTTTGCAGAGTTGGAGGAGGTATCTAGATCCTTAACTTGAGTAAAAGTACTATTACCACACTGTAAAAATATCCTGTTATTGTTGTAATTAGTTATGGTGGAAATGATCTAGGAATTATTTATTTATTATTTTCTGCCAATAAATTAATCATTTTAGTTTAATTTATCACAACACACCATATTTTATAAGCTATTCATATGTTTTTTAAAAAAATCTGAATTTGCAAAGTAACTAAAGATGCCAGGTAGTCATAGTGCATTAAAGATACAATATGTGCCTCCAAGATAAAGTTGAGCAGAAGTAGAAAGTTTCACAAAAAGAAAAGAATCAAGTAAAGTGCAAGTGCCTTAACACGTACTTAAGTACAGTACCTGAGTGAATGTACTTAGTTACATTCCACCACTGTGTGTTTGTTGATATATAGTCTCCTGTGTGTGTTTAAAGGTGAAAGTGTGGGAAATCCCTCCTCATGGCGTGCTGAAGAACCTCACAGTACCATGGAAGGATCTTCAGGGTCACAGCCGCAGAGTGGGCCTCATCGAGTGGCACCCGACTGCGAACAACATCCTCTTCAGTACAGCCTATGATTACCAGGTAACACACACACACACACACACACACACACACACACACACACACACACACACACACACACACACTAACACTAACCTTAACACTGACAGAATAAAACTACAAGCTAAAAAAGCATTGAGGAGGACTCGCTGTGACATACTGAAAGCAGTTATGTTATATTATAATGCAGTCAAACAGGTTGCAGCTCTTTGTGTCAGAACAGTTCTTGTTAACAAATCATAATAAAAATAGCTCCAGGCAACAGGCCTGAAATGACTTTATGATGAAGTATTTACAAGGCCTTCATATATAACCACAAAAATTCAGAAAACTTTCACTCTAAACTATTATTTGCGCTGTAAGCAGAGATGTGGCCAAGTCAACCTCACAGGCAAATTGCATCTTCCCTGAATTTAATAGAAAGTACTAGGTGATATCAAGTCGCACAAATAAACAAAATATTTCAGACATTTTACTCGAATGTTACAGTTACAGTTACAGTATTTATTTAACTAGATAAATACTGCTATCAGTCGGAAATTTTCAACTTCAGTAAGGGAATGTCCTGCAAGAAAATCCAAGCCTGTCTTTGCGTTTCACACCTGTAGGTGATGATCTGGAACCTGGACTGTCCCGAGCAGGTGATTAAGAACCCCATACGGACAGTCAGCCACCACACAGACGTCGTTCTCTCCATGTCTTTCAACACAGACGGCAGCCTCTTCGCCACCACCTGCAAAGACAAGAAGATCCGACTCATGGAGCCACGTTCAGGAAACCTGCTGCAGGTGATGCAATGTGTGTGTGTGTGTGTGTGTGTGTGTGTGTGTGTGTGTGTGTGTGTGTGTGTGTGTGTGTGTGTGTGTGTGTGTGTGTGTAGTTTGTGTTTTTAGGAAATTTTGCAGTTAAAGTTGGGATTGCTCTTATTCTTTACAGCAGTTACTACAGTGTGTATCAGTTAATCCACAGTATCACATGACAATGTAAAGAAAACAAGTAGGTAGCAAACACTTACCAGCTGAACCATTTTTTTTGTTTTGGTTTTTTTAAGATTTTTGGGGGCTTTTTGCATTTATTTGATAGGACAGCTTAAGCGTGAAAGGGGGCGAGAGAGGGGATGACATGCAGCAAAGGGTCGAGGTTGGAATTAAACCTGCGGCTGCTATGGCAAGTAGCCTCTGTACATGGGGGGCCCGCTCTACCAACTGAGCTAGTGGGCGCCCCTGTTGTTTGTTTGTTTTTTTAAAAATTAGTTTTAGGGACTCATTTGCAATTTGTTTCATTTTTTTCTTCATATTTTTTTAGTGGAAGCACTTTTTGGGATGCATTCTTGGCAAAATAACTTAATTTACCATGAAGTTATACTATGCAGAATTTTCCCCAAAAATTAATGTCGAAACTAACACAAAAGTAATCCCTCTCAGTCATCACTTAAGACCCACTTGAAGTTTGTGTTGATGTATTTTTCTGCAGAGACTCTGCCCTCTGCCTGTATCATCTTCTACCCCCCAGTGCTCAGATGAGCAGGTTGAAAAAAAATGACTAATAAATCTACCTTACCTTACCTTATGAGGTTGGGGCTTTTTAAAAAGGTAGCAACCTGGCGTCGGACTATATGCAGCAGCAATCCAAGAGTAACTGTGCCAAAAAATGCAAATAAAGTGAGAATAAACCATAAACAAGAGTGAATCTGGGATTGGCTTTTACTTTCACTCTCACTGGAAATCATGTTTCCAAACAGTGACTGGCAATTCTGCATGGTGTACCTTTAAACTGCAGTGAAGAATGTCTGAAAACACTACTTCTGGGTATGTTGGGTGGTCATCCACTATCAGAAGAACACTGGTTCCATCCTTAGTCCCTGTAGTCTATATATCAGAGCGTACTGAACCCCAAATGTCACTGTTCTATCGGTGTGTGTGTGTGTGTGTGTGTGTGTGTGTGTGTGTGTGTGTGTGTGTGTGTGTGTGTGTGTGTGCAGGTGGCACTTTACATGGTCACCCCTGCCTCCACCTCTGTGCAGTGCTTAGTGTGGTCCCAAAAACTAAAAAAAGACCACCATATAAATACAGTCCATTTATTAGTGGACATTCAATTTGAGTAAAAACAAGCTTAAATGATCCATTTAAAAATGCAGCTCATAAAAATCACAAGCCATAGTTGTTGTGCACTATAGCATGCCAGCCAGTAATTACGTAAGTGGGAGTCCCCTGCTCCTCTTTTTCCCAGCCCAGGCACTCATCCAGCACCACACAGCCAAAACTGACACCTCTGGCCTGAGCATAACTCCACAGACCTGTGGGTCACCAGCCGGTGACTCACACACTTTACATCAATCTGCTCTCACGACCTGCCAAACAAGCTCACGTGGACACATAAGGAACATTATGTCACAGTGGTGTAGTGTTGAGTTTTATTATTGGTCTATACGTTTTATGTAACTGCAAATGCATGATATATGTTGTGTTTTGTGTTTGCAGGAAGCCAGCTGCAAGACGCACAAAGCCAGCAAGGTGCTAATCCTGGGTAACACGAAGATGCTCTTCACATCAGGCACTTCACGTTGGAACGATCGACAGTTTGCTCTGTGGGATCAGGTGAGAGAGAGTCACAGCACAGGAAGTGTTTTGTGACAAAATCATCTCAACTCAAAATCCCACTTAGTATCTTTTTTTTTTTTTTTATTACCAAACTTTCACCTGCATTTCATGATATTAATCTTTGGATCAGGTGTCAATATGTGGAGTTTTTGTCATGTGTTAACGCACCAAGTCACTTGTTATCAGGTGACTGAACTTCACCTTTTGGTCATGTGGTAACACCCGAACCAGCTCCATTCACCGATGAAGACCACGAGATCAGTCTTTTGCAGTAATTTTATTTTTAGTAATCCGTTCAATTAATTTAGTATTAAAAGAATACTTTACCTGCAAAATGACCAGTTGCGAGGTGGATTTGTTACATTTTTTGGTTTGTGAAGAAGTCTTTGTCTCACATGCCTCAATGGTGGAAGGAGAATCCAAAAATGACAACAGCGTTTACATCAGTAAAACTAAACCGAAACATCTTTAATTTATTTATTTTATATTATTTCTTTTATTTAACCAGTCGTTTGCTCAATGATTCCCAAATGTGCATTTCACTCAGAAGTTACAATATAAAACACCTCCGCTTGTGAATAGCATGCCCTCAGCTTACCTGAGCATGCGTGTGCGTATGAGCTCCACTTTAGCAGAGTTCAAACGCATACGCATGCCCAGGCACACTACTCAGCTATGCATGAGACTCTTTATATTAACATGTTTTAATCTGAATGTTTTACTGAAAATGCATGTGTTTGGAAAGCACTGAGCATACGACTGGATAATTGAGACTTGGATTATACTGCATGATTTTTGTGAAATGATGTTTTAATGTGATTTGGCTTCAGTTAAACATGATCCCAGTGTACCTCAATTCATGAAGAACATTTTCCTTTTTTGATTCTTCATTCACTGTTGAGGCATGTGAGAAAAAAAACAAAGTCAAGGTGTCATGTGGTGAGAAATCGATATACAAGTGGTCATTTTTCATTGTGAAATATTGCTTTAAGGGTAAAGATCCAGAAAGAAGAAAAATCCCAATAATGGACAATTAATTATGATATAAATTCAACTTTGGCACATTACAAGTCTAGTGGGCCTTTTTTCCTGGCCTCCATCATGAAAGTGTACGAGCATCCGAGTCAGCATAAAATAAAAAAGGACAGTTTAATACTGAAATAAATATAGATTGAATATATATAGACCAAAAGGGTGAGGAAAGTTTGATGTTATGATATCATAAACACTGGAAGATATTGTTCAAAAACTCAATTGCTCTCCTGTTTTGCTCCAAATTGCCTCATGTGTCAATCATACACAACTGTAGAAAAAACTAGGTAAAAACACGTCAATAAAAAAACAGCTCCTCCATGCTAATGTTTGATCTCCTGGCCTGGAAACTCTCACACACACAATTCTGCCATCTAGTGGACAAAGTGGTGAACTTGGTGTGTTTTGATGTGTGTGAGTGTGTGTGTGTCGTGGGTGGAAGATTATAGCTGACGCACGGATTAGGGAGCACTCAGAGTTTTTAATTCAACACTGGAGAGTGCTTCTTATGTAGAAGTGGATTTAAATGATTAAGTCTTTTGATATCAGGGAGTGTTGTCCATATTACTGGTGCTTAAGTGTTGGTTTTTCGTTTTTGTTTGTGTTTGTAGGACGATATGTCCGTGCCTTTGTTAGAGGAGAACCTGGATGGTTCGTCAGGAGTCATTTTTCCTTTCTACGACCCTGACACACACATGCTCTACCTTGCTGGAAAGGTATGTTTTTGAAAATAACCTGAAAGTGTCCACACTTTCTTTATTATAATATTGTTGTCATAAGGACTTCTCTTGTCTCAATCAGGGTGACGGAAATATCAGGTACTATGAGATCAGCTCAGAAAAACCGTATATCCAGTACCTAACAGAGTACCGCTCGCACCTACCTCAGAAAGGAATGGGTAAGAAACACACGCACATAAATACGCACAAATACACTTGTACTATGTACTTTATTTTTAATCAACTTCATTATGTTAGACTATTTCCTTACTTGATTGTATGTAAAATGTGTCTGTTAAGATTCTCTGCCTGCCTTCTGTCTGTACTGACTTGCCTGCACCTGTAAGCAAAGCTGCTGTGCAAATAAGCCTGAAACATTTGAATAACCAAACCAGCCGATCAGGGCAAAGTTGTAGATCATATGAAGTGACAAGCAGACACACAGACATGCACTCATGTTTTACACTCTAAACTCAAGAATATTGTTGGATGGAAGATGTTTACCAACTGTTTAGAAACCTGTATAATTGGCCATTTTTATTGAACTGAACTGCTCTTTGCTGCTAAAATACAGAGATACAACTGAGGTATAACTCAGTGTTCGCGCTGCAGGAAGTTAGCACCATGTCAAACTTTAACTCAGCTCAACATGTGATATATATGTCAGTACATTAGACTCCTTTTTGCTCCCACTGAACATCCTGTAGTAAAAACAAATCCAAGTTAAACGCATGTCAGACTGAGTATACAACTAAAAACTCAAAGAATATTGTGTTTCCCAACTTCAAATTAATTGGCAGTCCAAAAAGTATAATAACTCCTAAAGATATTAGTGACAAATCATTGTAGGGGTCTCATGATAAAAACAGCCTGTGTACGTTGAGGTTTGTGATAAAAGGGTTCAAAAGTCGGTCATTTCTTTACTGCACAACGTCCTGAGCCTGTGCTGAGGGTGGGTGTGATCCTGCATTGCCACCTTTGATTTTTCCATTGCAGTACAAACATAACAGTGCAGCTGTGAATGGCTTTTTAACACTTTTGCATATTACAAAATGTTGAACTTTTTCTAATTCTCAAAAATAAAATGATTCGATTCACACAGGGACTTTTAAATTCCTAAAAATGCACCTGTGTACACCTGATTTGCACTGCCTCCTTTGTTCATCTGATAAATATTATTTGTTTACTAACTGGCTCCTGGCAAAAGTGGCCCTCGGGTAAAGCAGGCTGTGCTTTACCCTTTGCCTGCTCTACATAATGTCATAAAATTGCATCTTGTTTGCAGTTACGTTCAGTCTTGGCACTTTCCCACATTTCTTCCTTTTCTCCATCAGTCAACCCACTTAGATTGTACTGCACTACTTAAAGTAGAAACAGACAGGTTTTTGCTTTAAGTTTTCATTATGGAGTAAATGTTAATTGCACAATGTAATAGCAATAGAGTCATGACACCATCAATGATAAGACGGGCTGCCTCTAAGTCTTACTTCGACTTTGCAATTCTGTCTGCCACCGGGTATGATCTCCTGGGAAGATGAATATTTATGGCACAAAGGAAGTGTGTCAATCTTTGCGCAACCACAAGATGAAGAGGACGGGGCTTCTTTTTCCTCGTTAGCTATCGGGCACTATCCCCAGTTACCCAAGAGTATTAATCAAAGTTTTTTGAAGTTACTATCCCTATTAGCAGAATTGGTGGACGGTGGAACAGCTGAATAAACTGTGGAAACTCCTCCTGGCTGAAGGAAAACAGAACCAAAAATAATACCACTTTGAAATGCTAGGGGGGGGAAGTTTCTACTTTAATGCTCATAAAACATAACAAAAGATATTTCAAGTATATCATAGCCTCAACCTATGTGTCTTCCTTCAGGCGTGATGCCTAAGAGAGGTCTGGACGTGAGCTCCTGTGAAGTTTTCAGGTTCTACAAACTGGTGACAATCAAGAGTCTCATCGAGCCTCTTTCCATGATCGTACCCCGCAGGGTGAGAGAACATCGACTCACACAAACAACATACACAAGAGGATATAAAAGAAATGCACTCAATTTTAGCCTAATAATTGGTGTATGTACGTCTGTCTGAATGTCCTGTATATGTGTTTCCAGTCGGAGTCATACCAAGAAGACATCTATCCAATGACAGCTGGCAACAAACCTGCTCTGTCTGCAGAGGAGTGGCTCGACGGCATCGATAAAGGTCAGAATTAATATGTGTGTGAGACATTTGTATTGACAAGGTGCTGAGGGATTTATAGATCTGGTGATGACAAACTGAATTATAATTAGGGTTAAAACATACCTAAAAAGAGAAGAAAACACAAACAGGGCTGGGTGGTGAAATATAGTTGAAATTATTTTGTATTGAGTTGGCAAATGCACATAAAATTATGTAAAATATGTTATGTACAAGAAAGAAACTGATGTTAAGTACATTCATTTGCTAGAATACTATGTATCACATTGAAAAAAACTCTCGACACGTTAATCAAAAACCTTTTTTTTCAATGTTCTTCTTGTTTTCATTTCAGAAGTTTTTAATCAAATAATCACTATGGCTGGGTAACTTTCACATTTGGACCAGTACCAGTAACTGGAATTCGATACTTATTTTTTCATTTTATTTTGCTTTGATTGCTCTCTCTGTAATGAGAAAAATTTAATTTCAGTTGTAAAACACAACATTTTTTTTACACATTTCAAACACTTTACTTTTAACACTGTGCAATAGTCCACCTTCCACCTTCTCTTACACTCTCTCTGTCACTCTTGCTCTCTCTCTCTCAGTGCAGATGGACTCTCATAATGTGTTGGGTCATTGCAGGTAGTAAAAAAACTACCGATCAGATTTGTATTTTGAATTACAAATGTTGCAGTTAGGGTTGTCTGTGTTGAGTTTTGAAAGGTGTAACCACCCTTGTGACGGCTTTCAGCTTGCCATCGCCCTGACCTCACCATGACTCACCTTGACTTAAACAAGCTTCAGTGGTGACATAGTCTTGCTCTCTCTCTCTTTCTTTATATATTATAAGTCACTCTCTAAACCCAGATGTGCTCTCAGGTACAGAAATATGGCACTAATTAATTTAATGTAAATTGGTACATGGTGGTGTTGACATAATTTGGTCAGTGCCCTTAAAGTATGGAGTTTGGCACCGAGCTCTGATTATCACAATACTTTAGATGATATGTGACAATATCAGGTGATAGCCCTGATGTATTAAGGAAGTACTGTAATTTTAGTCAGGCTTTTTGCCATCACTGTATTTTGCTTTACTGTTTAAATTCTCATCTGATCCACTGGTAATTTCCTACCAGTGGTGGAGAATCCTTTGTAAAGTAAAAGTAAATCAGAAAACTTAATGTTTTAGCTGATCCTGGTAGGACCGATTCAAACTACCTTTTATATTTTAAGCTATATATTTTACTTATCTCCCTCTTCTCATCTCTCTCGTTGTCTTTAGGTCCGGTGCTAATGTCTCTGAAGCCTGGAAGTCAAATAGCAGAGTCGTACTCAGAGATGAGCAAGGGGATGGGGAACTCAGTGGACACTCGCAGGTCTCAGAGCAGACCAGGAATGCTGCAACTGGCGTATATTCATGATCAACTGGGAACCAAAGATGGCATGGAGGACAGCGGCCGTACAGAGGACGAGAGGAGTAGGACACCTGTTAGCAACGGGGAAGACCTTGCACTTTGCTCTCCGCCTAGGACAGAAAATGAGGTACTGGTGGATATTGGTTATTTTTTAAGTTCATATTCAACTGTTGGTACACGAATTTTGTTTTCAGTGCAAGAGGTTTAAAAAATACATGTCATTGCTATTTATGTATGATAAAAATTAATATTTGTGTCCATTTCAAATATTAGAAGTGTGGCCTAAACTTTTGAATTGTTGTTAGATAGTTTTTTTTAACCACAAAATTAAAATAGAATACATTAATTAAGCCTGACAAGACCTTAAAAAAATCAAATCAAATCGTTGTGGCTTTTATTGATGTTCAGTTCGAATCCTCAGTTAAATCAATAAAACTAAACTGCCAGCAGTAAATCAAAATAATAATTTAAGGAATTTTTCCTTGCAAAAAACATGCAGAGGAGGCTGAGTAGTCATTTTGAGTCATGTCAGGTTGCGTAAACAAGCTCCACCAATCAGGTTAGGGCAGACTCTGTGTGGCCTGAGAGAAAAAAATGTGAGGTAAATAAGTCCAGTGCGAACCAGCTGTTGCTCAGAAAGCTGAAGGATAAGGCCAGTGTGCTCTGCATTTTTGTTTTTGACTATAAATCCTATGAAAAGACCAAAACCAAAATTAAACTAATCCTACTTAAGTATTGTCTCTGTATTCAGAGACTCGGATATTTTATTGCTCTGTGTCCATTTTCCTATAAGATATAACAGTATGTTCATATATTTTAATAAGCACAGGCACTGCAGTTTATTTTAAGTCAACTACTGACTCCTATTTGAGTGATTTTTGCTAAAACCTTAAGGAGAAATAGAAAACAAAGAAAACTAACGCTCAAGTGAGCTCACACTTGAGTGTTTTTCCCCGTCAGCCATTACTGGAGAGCGCCTGACGCAGGCAGCTTCGTCATCATCATTAGGGGACAGTTGGGATTTTAAAATGCACGTTACGTTAGAATTAATTACTGTCACATAAATATTGATAGCCATACTGAGAAACTTGAGACCTCAAAAAATGAGGATTTTAAAACCAAAACCTGGGGTTTGGAGGTTCCTACTCCAGAAAAACTTGAGTTTCATAGACTTTGTTTTCTGCACTCAGCTGACCAAATAATATGTACACTGAAACAGAATTTTTCTGTTGAATATTTTAAATTTTACTATTAATTTTCATTCATTTATAGATTTTTTTTCTCCTGTCAATGCTTATTGTAGTGCAAAAGTACAATGCTTTGCCTGTAATATCCATTTGCTTGAGTTTTTCTATCCTCGTACTCTCCATTACTTTCCATCTCTTACTCACTGAGGAGGACGGGGCTGAGAAGCTCACCTCCGTGTTATGTGCGTGCCAGATTACTCTAAGATTTGCATTTTAGAGTTGTAGAGCTTATACATGCTTTACAGTGTCAGAAAGAGGTTGTGATAATGAAAAGGAAGAAAATGTGTCCTAAAGTGGTAGAAATACAGGAGGATTGTAAAAAAAACAGGCAAATGGAGACGGTTGCAGGGTTCCTGCATTGGGATTTAAGATTTTTGAGACATTTCTCAACACCACAATTTCACAAAAAAACAAAACTGAACTGTTATGAATTACGTAAGGTTAGGGAGAAATTTGCTTGAATATTAATTGTAACAAACATATAATATGTCTTTTTTGTGATGTTAATGCAAGAGGCCTTTGTTTTTGTATTGTTTTTTTAAAAACTTAGCCATTATTTTAGGACAATTTAATGCCAATAAAGGCCTTATTTTCAGACTGCTGAATTTAATTTCATTTAAGACTTATAAGGATCTGCAGGAACCCTGAATTAGTAAGTATGCAGATAACAGCATGATTTGTTGATATTCTGGCACTGACCAGTGAGGAACTGATACTAAATTGGTACGGAGTCTCAATGCCCATCCTTAATCAAAATCATCTGGATAATGTCAGCTGGACAGATAGTGGAAACTGCTTTTAGTGAGCATATCAAATTAAAACCTAAAAGTAGAGAAACATTTTACGTCTCCCCCATCTCTACTGGAAATGACACCCTGATATATTCAAATATGTTGTGTATGTGTTTCGTCCACAGCTGCGTCTGAAGTTCCACAAGCAGCAGGAGGAAATCCGACGGTTGAGGGAACTCCTGAGCCAGAGGGACGTGCGTATCAAACAGCTGGAGCTGGAGATTAAGAACATCAAAAACTCCCAGTCTCACTCACTTTAAGACTTGCCTGACCCACGACCTCACCTTCACCCCCTGGTGGGAGCACATGCATTACTGTACAAACTTATACCCTTCTTCAAACCACCGCACCTCTACTTCCTGATGCACCTCTTCTCCTTTAATGAGCCCACCACACTCACTGCACACACGGGGGATTTAAACTTTGTGTTTTCTTTCCGTCTGTCAGTTTCACACACGGTGCACATATTCTTTGTTCATGTACATACATTCAGACACGGAGTCTCGCCCAACTGTAACATGATTTAAAACTCTTTGCACCTGTTGACCTTTACCCTGTTTCTTTTATACGCTTCACAGCTATGCAAGTTAATTGTACTTTTTAGCTTTTTTATGCTCTTTGTAGCAGAGAGATAAAACGGATGTCTGCTCCTGTCTTGACTGAATGATGTGGCTCTCTGCGTGTTGTTTGAAAGTTGTTGCAGGGCAGGAGCAGACATTCTGTTTGATTGTACGACATTGATGAATTTATTTTCTACGCTTGGTGATTGTTTTATTTTCTTCTAATATTTAAACTACTGTAAGTGGAGATGGCTGTGGTATTTTAATGTTTGTGTGCTTGAATGAGAGTGATCTAAATGAATGGCGATATCATGATCCCAGCTGTATTCATGTGTTGTGTTGAGCTGCATTTTGTTTTTATTTTTTAATGACTGGAAAATTGGTGAAAAATCAATCCGTTTCACCGCAGCTATTATATAAGCCAATTCTGTATCTGATGCCATGTAGCAGTTCTTAATTTTATATTTATTTTAAAATACAGTCAAAGAAAAATTATTATTAAATCAAGTACTTGAATTCGCAATTGTAATTTTGGAAAATACAGCATGCACACTGTTTTTAAAAGGACAAAAAGGCTACTTTAATGTTTCCTGATGTGGCGTCACTGTGAGGCAACAATTTAAAGCCATTGTAGAGCTGAAGTCCTGCACCATATGTGGGTTAGCTTGTCTTCCACAAGCTTTCAGTTCTGAATGTGTTTTCTGTAAGAGGGTGTCCTTTGTCGCTGTCTGGAAAAAACTGAAACATTATACTGGGGTTTTCTGTTTATATTTTAAGGGGATAGTTTCACCCTAAAATCCAAAATATATATAATTTCTCTCATCTGTTGTGCTATTTATCAATCTACATTTTTTTGGTGTGAGCTGTTTAGTGTTTGCAACATCAGCTGTAGAGATCTCTGCCTTCTCTCGAATATAATAGAGCTAGATGGCGCTCAGCTTGTGGTGCTCAAAGTGCCAGAAAACATTCTTCTCTCAAGAAATTGTGCCACAAAAACACAAGATAATCCACAAATCTTATTGTGAGTAGTTTTATATATGAACTATTTTTCTTTCTACAAAACGCCAGCTGTATCACAGTGCAGAGGGAGCCATGCTGTGTAGTGTGCCAGGGACAGTTGGTTAGAGTCGCCCTGCATGCACAAAGTGACATGACTTACTGTTTGCATCACATGGCTAACGTTATCTAACGGTTGTTTATGCGTTCTGTGAGCGAGTCGAGCCGTTTTGTGTCATTACGCGTTTGTTTGGACCATTTAATATCTCAGTGTTGAATGTTAGCTGCTGTGTTGCTCATGCTAACCAGGCAGACGTTGAACTGCTGGAAGGAGAGCGGCCTCAGAGACAGCAGCAACAGAAAGTTTGCTAATTCAGCGACGAGTCGGGACGGTCGATATTTTATTTTAGTCGATAACTTAAAGATATTTTGTACCCAGCCCTATTCACAGTTAATTCTCAGTTTAAAAAAATCTCTGCTCAAGGTGTCTTACTTATTTTTGTTCATTCATTCATTCGCAGAGGGGCTAGAGCCCATTTTAGCTGTCATTGGGCAAAGAGCCTTAACAGTTTTCGTTAACAGATGAATTTTGTAAGTAAGTGGATCTTGTTTAGTTTATCAACTGCTGTTTCCAAGGTAAAGAATGATTTGTGAAGCTCAACTTTTAAGACAACCATGTTGATAAATCCCACTACAGATGAGTAGATATTTGTTTTTTTAACTATAAAATGGAGAGAGAAGTATGATGTTTCAGCTTTTAGAGAAACCCTCTGTGTGAAATGACAAATGAAGCTCGTGGAACAGAAGTGACTTCAACAGGCAGACTTCATATAAATTTTACTTACATGTGACAGGCAGCTCATTGATGTTTTTAAATGCTTAGCTGTGATGATCTGTTTAAGATTAAATATCTTAAAAATATGTAATCCTGATGGCACATAGAAATGTATTTCCCCCCCATGTAACTTCTGAATAATGTTCATAGATTTTGCCCAATTTGTCACTCAGACTGTAAACATTCCCTTCTCTCTAATCTCCATGATGAAAGGAACGGTTCTTTGATTGGCATGTAAATATGCAAAGATGTGACAGAAGCGCTTGCAAAATACTGTATTAGGCAACAATATAACTGTTGATCCACAGATAACCGCTTAGATCCAGCACAAACTACCATGCATGCCTGTGTTTATGTAGTCAGAGGCACAAACACCATAATGATATTCTAGATTTGGTTTACATTTTATGGACACTTCAGAGATGTAACATGGAAACTGCCAAACCGACCCACACACATACAGACACACTGCCCTCAATACAATTGTGAACCTTTTGACCCCTGGCAGGGACAGTTCCAGCACAGCTTCATCTGTGGCTGACTTTTGTCCAGGAGCAGCAACGTCCGACCAGTTTAAACTGTAAACCACAGCTGCTGCTGGTCGACAAGTCTCAACACATTCCCAAAGCCTGCTGCTGTTTTTACAGTCGGCCAGTTGACTTTCTTATTGACTGATTTGGCTCTTTGAACCCATCACAACAGTTGAAGGTGACCTGTTTTACTTCCAGAACCATTTCAACCAGAGTAGAATTTCCCCATCCAAAAAATAATATTTGTATTTTTTTATAATATTTCTGCCTCTCAAAAATCTGCCTGGATATTCAAATGAAAAAGGATTGTTTAAAAAGTCAGCCAACACTGTGCATCTAAAGAAAAATCTTAGGTTAACATGGGAACTCAATGCTTGATGCAGTTCATTTCAAAAACAAATACTGCACATTTCTAGCTAAATAAAAATGCAGCTGCCATTTTGGAGACCATTTCTTCAGTACTGTTTTATAGTGAATGAAATGTCAATTGCAGATTTTTTGTTATATCACATACATAGAGCCTCGAAATATTCAATAAGTAAACAAGCTTAAAATAAAGAAATAATCATATGAAAGAAATGTGTAAAAAAAGGTGGTTAAAGAAATTATTAAAACATTATTGTAACACATGATTTCTTAATTCATTTTCATATCTACATTTTATTGGGTATATATGTTATAATGTCATTCTTCATGTACCTGTGCCTCTAAAACTGCAAGCTCATCAACTGCCACCTAAAGAAGCCCGTTAGGTTACTACAGGGCTAACCACGTAGCTAATTAGCATTGTGCAGCTGTGAGGCTAAATTAATTCAAGAAAATGTTGGTTTGTGCAGCCAACTTGATCAAAACAGTTGCGAAAAGAGTGCCCGAGGGATGACGTTTTTCTGTAGGAACATGGAAGTTAGCATTGCCCTGGTTCCCTCTCAAGAAACCAATGGGATTTTTCCATTGAATTTTGGAAAATAAGCTCTGTGGCAAACCTTATTGAAAAACTACTTACACTTTTACACTTTACATTTTGTTCCGCAAAATAAACGTCACAAAGGGACAAAATTTTATGGTAAGCCTAAATGCAATCAACAGAAGCTAAAAGCTAATGTAAGCTTATAAACGAATTAGACCACAGTCGCACGACTCAACGTTGCCACCACAACAACGCCATAAAACCGTGTTGGAGCGGTTCAGTGTGATGACGTTCTGTACTCTCATTAAGCCACTCGTTAGCATCCGACTTTTTTAAGACACATTAAAGCTTCAAAGTTTTCAAGTGGGGTATTTTCTGACATATTTTATGGCGTAGAACAAAACGTGAACGTCTCTTATGTTTGTGTTCACCACAGACCTCATTTCAGCCAAAAACCCATTAAAAAAAAAACAAAAAAACATTGACTTTGAGACGAGGGAACCTGAAGTGCTGAAATGCTTACTGATTTCAGTTTTTTGGACTCATTCCTAGGGCACTCTGTTGACTAATCAACTAATCGTTTCAACTCCAGTGTTTTTATTTCACTCTATCAAAGCTCAGTCCTCTGGTATATTCCCTGTTTCAGGCCTTGCACATCAACACAGGTGTTTCCACTTACTAGCTTACAATCAAACCATCTTTGCATTCCCAGTGAGGATGCTTTTAATCAGGCTGCACATGGAATTCTGAATTTGAAGTCTAACTATTAGTTAGATCCAAGCCCTCGTCTTTCTGAAAACAGTCACTGTCACGCAAGGGAACAGCAAGTCAGGCTGTAGAGACAAAACATCTGATTGTATTGAATCAAGCAAGAGTATGTTTTATTGGTAATAATTTCAACTTTCATTTCTAGTTGAAGGAATGATATTAGTGCTTCTGAGCCTGTGATTAAAGTTTAATTATGCCCTCTGTCTTCTTTAAACAGTAAGCCTGTGTTACAAATTAGTTGTGTGGAAATTGAAAGATGTGTTTGCTAGTAAGGGAGCATTTATGGTTGCATCATGGGGGATGGTAGGATGCAGCATTTTTGAGCTCGACTCATACTGGGGACCAAAGACTGTTATATTACGACATTTTTTTTAGCTTTATTGAACTGCAGCACTAAATTGGAGTATCTCTTCATCTGGTGAAATGAAACTACTTCAGATCTACAGTCAGACATTAAGACAACAAAATATTGACTTCACTGCCAACTAGATCATCAAATATACCCTCTTATATTCTTTGATATCTGTGGTGCACCACCCCGTGTCAGTCAGTGGCTCGTGTGTGCAAATAGAGTATAATTTCAATCTCCACTCGGTATACATTAGTATAAATTATTAACAATAAGCAGTGAGGAGTGGAAAAGGAGTCCTTTCTTCATGAGTCTTTTTCTTTCTGTTTTCTTCACGTTATCTGATGTATGAATCACCACAATTTTGTGGTACAGTGATGATGCTTTGGTGTACTAAAAACTTTAAATAGATGGATCATCATTTTGTTGCTCTATAATGAATGTGGCCAATACCAAAAAACATCTCAACAAGCCAAATGACAACAACAATATCAATCCATTCCAGAGACCTCTCAGTATTAAAGCATGCACACTCTGACAGTTTCTTACAATATACTGGAGCAATAATGTAGCTGCAGACTCGACTGTAGCGTTCACTGTCTGATTTAATAAAGTATTTCATTAAAGGGTTGTTGCTGGGTTCATATGAGCCTCCCTGTGCCTGCTCTAGATGCATTTTAATGCAGTTATTGTGAAGTCTTAAAATTTTCTGTTAACTGTTTTCAGTAAAAACTGAAAATATTAAATATTGTTTCCAGATCATACAAAAATACAAAAGTATTAATCACATAAAAATGTTTTTAATATTTCTGGAAAATCCATTTGTCTTCTCTGATAGAGCAGAATATTATTTTACCCAAAACAATAAATTAAATTTTTAAAAAGTCCCTCAATGGTTTAACCCCTTAATATTTGAGCAGGGTTATGTATTTCTGTTGCACAAACCGCAGTGCTGCTTGCAGGCCCTGTAGCTTTCTCAGTTTGAGACTGTTTGGAGTCTCTGAGGCTGCAGCATGTGGACAGTCAACATTTTTTCTTCGGTGCGGCAGAGAAGCAGCCATAAAATCTTTTCCCCAAAAGCACAGTAATGCAGTTTAGCTGCTATTGTTGGGTTTAGTGTTAAAAATAAAGGCATTACAGATAATGCTCTCTATCTTGGGGTAACATTACTGTTTCTGTAGGGTGAAAAATAACTATATTTTGTTACAGGATGGATTATACACTACAGGCTGCAAGCAGTGGCAGATGTGCTCATACTATATTTTATCTATCTGTCTATCTACCTGTTTATATATACAGTATATATATATATATATATATATATATATATATATATATATGACACAACCATGAAAGACTGACTGCTCACAACTCATAGAGGTATACAGGCTGTGATGAAGGGCCCCCCACACAGACATCGCTTTGTCAAGGGCTTATCACACCAAAAAGTGGCTGTGAACCACCGCTGTGCTGATTTTTCCTGTACATAATAGCTGTGAAATGATCCCTCCCTACTTGGGAGTCCAGTGTATTAGCTGGCAGACAAAAACTGAAGTCCTTGTTCTGTGCAATAACACTATTAGCCAAAGCTTATATGAGACACTGGCAGTTGAGTTGGTTATTTAGTTAGTTAGTGGGAATCTCCCAATATTAGTCTTTTTAGCAGAGCTGTGGACCTGGGTCACATGACTTCGACTTGAGTGAGACTTGAGTGAGAAATCTAATGATTTTTTTTTTTGATGACTTGATAAAATCAAAAAAGACTTACTATTCACTTTAGACTTAAACACCAATGACTCGTGTCTTTACTTTGACCTGAGCCTGAAAATACTCAATACAAAGAAGCCCTAAAGAATAAGTAAATGTACCATGAATCAGTTGATTTCCCTTAGAGCTGTTGAAACCTTGATTGACATAACTTTTCCTGTGCTGCTCTCTGAAGCCTTTCAGATATTTAAATCTTCCTTGTTTATTTTTATTTGGCCATTTTTGTAGTCTTTAAAATTGTTAAGCAATTTAGAGAATTTTTTTTGTTTTGTTTTGTGATTTTAAAAGAAAACATGGCCTCCAAACCCTCGGGCCCCTGGGTTTGGAGGGTATGTTTTCACAATTACAGCAATTCTTACAGCCAGAAATTACCATTGGATTTTCACATTTCCAATGGTCCTTGAACACATTCTATGTTATTAGACAATTTTGTGAAACAATTCGGCCATAAATTTTTTTTTTTAATTTCAGGATATATTTAGTTTTCCAAAACTTTTCCAGGCCTGGAAATTGCTATTTGCATATTTTATAACTTTTCCAGGTTTTTCATCATCGTGCAGACTCTGCTCATCTCTTAACACTGGACTCAATAGCAGAGGGGCCCCTTATTGCAAATGTAAAGGATTAATGATTACAGCAACTAATAACTATTTCAACATATAAACTGGCATGTGAGCATTGTATAAAGACAGACTTAAAAGATTTTTTAAAAATCCAAAACTGTCACTGAAAGACTAGACAAAGTTTTTTTTCTGTGGACTGTTGATTACAGGCACCATTAGTGCAGAAAACATGACAGAATAACAGCAGGAGCGGATGATGGCCATCACATCATCTCTTTACGTTAGCTTTGGGACACAAAAAAATCAAGGCAGGAAGAGAGAAAAGCACAAAATGTTAACATTTTATTTACAAAGTCGTTTTTTTTTTTTTTTTTTGTCATACAGAAAGTAAAAATGTAGCTACAACCTTGATTTGTGCAACAGGCGGCCACACTAAAAATCATGGCTCGCTGGTTGCACAGCTGCTATAGCAATAATTTTATTGGGAAAAATAAGGAACAGAAAAAAAAAAGACAAAAAATGAGAAATAATAAACCCAACAACAAAAAATAATTCATCCAACAAAATATTAAAAGCACAGACCCAAAACTAGATACCAGTCCCAAAGTCCTCACACGGGAATACATAAAGAGGGGTCGACAGTGAAATTGTGGAATGCTGAGTGCTGGGCTGCCTGAGAACCTCGGGGCCGTGGGGTGGGTGAGGCGGAGGGTGTTGGGTGGCTCTCAGTTCCATGACGAGGGTGGGAGAAAAAAAGGGGGTGGCAGCTCCACTCGGCCCACCCATCCGGTACAGTCTTGCCCCATAAAAAGAGCTCAGAGCTGGGGGGGTAGACGTGGATTACAAAGGCGGTGTGAGTTGTAGGAAGGTGGACGTTCGGGTTTGTGGGGGAGAAAGGGTAACTCGGTAGGCTCTCGTATTCAGTTTTGCGCTTAATCGTCGTCTTCATCGTCGTCATCGTCGTCCTCATCCTCTGGGTCTCGCTTTCTCTTCTCGCCTTTGCATTGTTCTGCTTCTGGGGGGTAAAGAGGAAATCTGTGTCATGTGGTGTCATAACATGCCAAGACCACGAAACTTTAAATTTAGCACAATAGTACAAATCGTAAAAATCTATCTGCAGGCTCGAAAAACAACCGCCGGTCTCAGTCTAAGCCTTTAATCACCTGGCCCTTCTTACAATCTTCATATAATATCATCTTTACATGACTCATATCTTATACAGACACAGAGATCTCGACATTTATTAAGTGCTAGCTATTGCAAACAACTTAAATATTTCAGTGTTATTAAAAGCATCCTCTGGTGGGATCTTAGGGCGCGTGGGCCGTGTTTAAGAATGGTCACTATCAAGTTTTGCTGTTGCTACATGATATAAAGTTACACGATCAGGAGCTGAAAATAAACAGTGTCAGATATGCATCTTCAGTATTGACATATTTCAGTATTTAACTGGCCCTTCCTTCCTTGCGTTTCACAATAATAATCTTGTCTTCATTTTTATGCCTTATACAATTAACGTTCTTGTACCAGTTTTTATATCCGACCCCGGTATAATGTCTTATTTTATATGGTAATATGAATAGTGGGTAATGTGTAATCATCATTATGGAAGTCACTTGGTGAGGATCTGTAAACTCTCCTGCACAGAGCGTCCTTGGTAAAAAGAGCCACCAGCAGGTGTCATATTATTCCTGATTAAGTATTTTTTTTTTATCCATTTTCAAATACACTGTGACACCCACATATGTGCATGTACTCACTATTCCTTTAAAACATTTATTTTATTTAAATCTGCTGCTTCTGCACAAATAAATTGATTCAAAATCTGCAGGGCACTGTCTCTACTAAGCCATCCTGACCTTTGATTACACATAAAGCGAACAAACAGTATGGTATTATGTAGAATTATTCTGCACTTACTCACTTAAAATAGTTGAGTGCACACAAATAAGAATATGGGAGAATAAGGACTTGTGTTGAATTCAGAGGAATTTTGGCTTTGAATCTTATGGAATAGCTTAAACTGGATGTCTACAGGTACCAGACACGTTTTAAGACATTTCAAGATAATTTAACCAAACTTAAGACTAATTTTTGTTGTTTTTTCCCTAATACTTCCCTAATACTTAATGCTCTAATACAAGGTGTATTAAGCAATGTTCCCCATATTAAGACATAAAAACAGAGGTATTCTTGGCTTTGTGGAAAGTTTGGAGTTGTCATATGGAGACAGATTAGGGGAGTGTTACATTGTATTTACGGGGGGTAAAATACTGCGCTGAGATATGTTTTTGAGGTGCTCTGGGTTTAAAGTGAAGGAGACAGCTTTTAAGACTGTTTTTTGAGCTTATTTGCCTTTAATTGACAGGACAGACAAAGTGTGAAAGGGGGAGAGAGACAGCAAAGGGCCGAGGCCGGAATCGAACCCACAGCTGCTGCGGCGAGGACACAGCCTCTGTATATGGGGCGCCCGCTCTATCCACTGAGCCACCAGATGCCCCGAGGAGGAAGCTTTTAAATTGTGGATTTGGTACGTACCATCTTCATCATCATCGTCATCATCATCTTCTTCATCCCCTTCCCCATCCTGACCAAAGTCTTCCTCCTTGACAAACAAAAATGCAGTTAAAACTGAAACAAGGCGTCTAAAAAAAATCTGCCAAGTAATCCTGTCAATCTAATTTTTTTTCATTACCTCATCCTCTCCGCTGACCTCATCATCATCTTCTTCTCCTTCTACCTCCTCTTCATCTTCCTCCTCATCCTCTTCCTCATCAAAGTCTTCCTCCTCTCCGTCCTCGTCTTCCTCCTCCTCTCCCTCTGCAATACAAAGGCGACAACAGTCAGTAAACCAAAGAGTGGAATCACGCTAAAGTCAAACACTTGAACATGAAATGAAAATCAGAACAAAGTTTAGGACAAACGGCCGTGTTAAGATTAAACTGCACTCTCTTATTCATATTTATATATTCTTATACTGATATCTTTCCAGCTGTTGTGGACTTTCTGTGTGGTGTTGAGTGTTTGCATTATGCAATGCATTAAAGATATCATTACAGCAGGAAGACCTGAGCCATCTCTGAGAAACGGGAAGATCCTCTTACCTTCATCTTCATCATCATCTACGCCGTCTCCGTCCACCTCTCCGTCTGAGTCGGAGGCTTCCCTGTCCTCCATGTCGTAACCATCCAGGTAGGTGAGCTGTGGCAGCAGCTTGAACACGCTCTCTCTGTAGTCGTTCAGGTTTGTCACTTCACAGTTGAACAGGTCCAAACTCTTCAGGTTATCCAGCTTTTTCTGTTGATCACATGCAAGGAAGTGATGAGAAACTGCTGCACGTCATGTATCGTCTTACTATAAGCTAGTGTGTGTGTGTGTGTGTGTGTGTGTGTGTGTGTGTGTGTGTGTGTGTGTGTACACTGTGCATAAGGTTGGGTGATACGTGTTGTAATGTGGATACCCTTTGATGTGAAGTACTTTAAAATTTACATCAATGTGATGAACTGACTTGATTTTTCAGGTACTTCATAATTTGGGTCACACAAAAAAACTTTTTCATTTTATCTATAAAGTTTCTCAACTGAATTCCCAGATAATTTTCTAGATCACAAAACAACATTGGAATTTCTAGCACCACTAACAAAGAGAATCCTTTATGCACTTTACCTCAATGTTTACATTTTTGTTTGTATATAAATTTCCAGTAATTATTTAAAATTCATATAAATCCATATCAATGCCAGATGCAATTGATAAGGTGGATCTCTCCTGAACCCACTTCAGTTGCAGTCTATGTTGAGTGTAGAGTGTAGATAATTTATCAATTGGTCAATCAAAAGAAAATTGAACACCAACTATTTTAAGAACTCATTAATTGTTTCAGTCATTTTTCAAGCAAAAATGTCAAACATATGCTGGCTCCAGCTTCTTTAATGTGAGAAATGTCTGCTTTTCTTGGTAATTTATGACAGCAAATGAAAAATATTTGGGATGTGGACTATTGGGGCTCTGGGAAATTTTAATGAGCATTTATTACAGCTTTTTAACATTTTAAAGACTAATCAATTGGAAAAATAATCAGATTATTACAGATTATTCAATAAGGAAAACAATTGTTATTTGCAGTCCTAGATGAGTGTGAACAACAGTTATAATATTTATATTTGAATATGCAGAAAGCAGTGCTGAAATTGAAAATCTGTATATTATTTGTATACTATGAGTTGAGTTAATACAGCTAATTAATTGTAATGCCTTTTACTTTAGTACAATTTTGTGCATAACAAGATTTTGTATAAATATTCAAAAGGCTTTGTCTAATTATGATAAATCTGGCATTAATGTGAGATAAGCGAACAAAAGGCATCATGTCTGTCCTAACCTAGGTGTAAACGTACAGTATATATCCTGTAGGCATGCAGACAGAGTGTGGTGAGTGTTGCTCTGACATATCTGAAAACACATACCAACGGTTCCAATGTGCTGATGTCTTTCAATTTGTTGCCACTCAGGTTTAGATGTGTGAGGTTGGGAAGTCTCTCTGCTAAAACATCAAGGCCTCCGCTGATTCTGTTGTCACTCAACTCCAGCTGAAAGACGGCAGAAGAAAATATTATTCCAGCGGACACCTTGTCACGATTCAGCTTTTACACAGAGGTATGAAGGTGGAACATCATTTTTTACCTTTTTGAGTTTTCCTAGTTTAGGCAGGTTGGAAACTGATATTAAGCCAACATTTATCAAACTGAGGAACTCCAGGTTGACAAACTCAGCTGTGAGGCCTTCGATTTTTCCTTCAGCTGATCGACAATTGTCAAGGACGAGTTCTCGTACCTGAAAAATAGAAAAGCATGATATATCACTTAAGAAATCTCTACAGCTTTTGATATTTTGAGACTATACTTTTTTTCTATCAACTATTTTCATTTGTGTAGGCAAAACAAGTACATCATTCACATTTGTTAACATAAAACAATATTTTTTTCTATTTCTGTAACTATAACATCACAACTCAAGTAGAAGTAAAAGAGAAAAAAACATCACAAAGTAAAAAAACAACCAAAAAACATACATTTAAACAAAAGTATTAATTATTAATGTGTGTGTATGAAATCCCTCACAGCCCCTTAATTTAAAAACAAAGTTTATTTTTCTCTTATATTTCATATGTGATCCTTTGGTTGTTTTATGTTGTTATTTGCCTGTTTTTTAATGGTCATATTTACAGTTATATTCATCCCTGCATGTGTTTTCACATGAAGGCCTATAACAAAACAATGATGTTGTAATTGGGAAGAATAGTAACATTTTATTATTAAAAATGTAACTTAACTAAATAAAATGAAAGCTTGGTGAATGTTGAGGGACTCTTCAGGGACCTAAACTATAATCACAATTCATTCTAAAACAAAACAAAGTAATATTACAAAATACTTTACAAACTGTCTTCTGAAACAAAACAATATCATTTCTGTGAATAAAAATGATAAACAAGTTGGCAATCAACGTAAATATAATGCGTTTACTGGGGGGGTGTCTGTTCGGCAAAGTGGCCCCTTTACTTTGTGTAAAGTAATTAAAAAAGATATTTCGTTGTTGCTGTAAAATATCAGAAAAACAAGTCCGAAGGCGGAGTTAGTTTGAGTCAGTTAAAGCTAACACTGGTTGCGCAATTCAGTGTTGGACAAAAACGTTGCAAAAAAAGTTGTAGTCAAACGTCAAAGATCACGATTTCTCAACTAAAATAGCGAAAACGGATCCTGTGTCTCCACCGAAAAACACCTGTGTGCTTGATTCACCCGGGCACGACGGATAATATATTGATTTCGTTGAAACGAGGAAGAGCAAAGCAGCAGCTTCCCATGGCCTGCTGATGCAGTCACTAATGACAAATGCAATGATTTTTAGTGAGCTAGCTCGCTACAGGCTAGCCATTGCCCCTTTTAAACGCTGCCGTGCAGCAGAGGAGCAGCTACAGAGGTCTGTCTGCCCGCCATTAGCCAACCCAACAGCAACGGAAAGGATTGCGAATACACCCTTAGTAAAGATTTTCTTTTTTTCGTTAAACCAGCTTTCATTGGGGAAGTGGAATATTCTTTGTCGTCGAGAGAACGACCGATATTGCCAGTTTGTTTCAGGGTACAACATCGTTTTCAGGTCGAAGTGGCGAAGGAAATATATTGAGAACGGAAATTTAGTAAAAACAAAGATGGAGACAGTTCCTTTCTCCCAGAGCTTCAAAGACGACAGAATGACAACATGGCGATTCCTGAGATACAGTATGCAGTTCTCTGAACACTTCAACGGCATAAAAGTGCTGCTTTTAAAGAGTAATTATCGCTACTTGCACATTCCACAAGCTATTTTTCGATGTTAAATTAGTTTTATGTCGTGCATGAGTCGAGGGGAAACGCCGACCGTCGAGTTTTTGGCTGCCCACGCATCAAGCGCGGTGCACCGGATCTCCGTGTCATTCAAGCAGGCTGGCTCGGTAGAAGAAGCCGCTGGTCGACACATCGATCCAGTTGCAAACATCGCCAAGTTTAGCTTTTATAGCAATAACTAGATGATATAACTGTTGTGTTTGGACATTTTTAGTTTGCAAGTGGGTGTATTTTGTTGTCTTTGATCGGTGTAACGAGGAGGGTAATATGGCGGGAACAAAAATACTAAGTTAGGTGGCCGCTGCCTGAATGACTCCGATCACCAGACTTCATTAAAGAAGTATGCAATAATTATACGAGTGGATGCAATGATATGAAAGGGTAACGAAGCTGCTATACACGCGTGTTAGCTATTTTAGGAGAATAAACGGCTGCACACTCCCTTTGAAAACTTGCGATTCTCAACAGCTTTAGACGTGGCTTTAAACAAACCACGATAACGGGAATAGTTTGCTATGTGCTACAATTTGTGTAAATATCAACTGGCTTTGGTTGTAGTAAGAGTGGCTTAACGTGAAGTGGTCAAGGTATGGATGACTCGTGAATCAAGTGACTGTTTTTTGTTGTCGCTGCTGAATCTGGCCATTTGATATTAACGTAGTCCACAGAAATTTCAGCACATAACTCGTGATCGGCGATGGTTCACATGCAAGAAAAACTCGATTTTAGTTGTAAAAAGCATTTGTGATGGGAAAAAAGCGCCCCATTTTAGCAGTTATGCTAGCAGCAAACATGGCTTCCAATGTCTGTATAAAACATACCGTTATGTGAATGCCAAGCGCGGCGCAGGGGGGATATTTCTTAATTTATCAGCGTAAAAAGAAGTTTAGTAATTGTGGTACAACGGGGGAGTCGAGCTGAATCGTGTGTGCACCACTGACCAAGGAGGCTGCGAAACGGTTAAAGCACTGCAATAATGCCAGCAAGCTGGGGGGAATCGCCGTTTCAAAGTAACGATTGAATATAGCTTTTCTCCTCTCGTTGCCCCCATACGCCCAATCCAGACCAGTATAAAGGATTAAGCTTGTTGTGCGAGTGTTTTCCGCCCTATTATAAACGAGAAACACAATCTAAAGCCCATGTGGTCACCATTAGCCACACAGGTCACTCGCAAAGCAAAAAAGTAGCAAGCTGGCTAGCAAGGCTAACCAGAAAACTAAGGGTTGGTTTTAAAAAGCACGACTCACATCAGACGGTGTCCTGTTTCTTAGCTCCAAGTGGATCCTCTTGCTCATGTCCATCTTGCCCTACGAAAGTAAAACTTTTCTCTCTTGGGTTTTGTTGGGATCTTCAGTCCAAAGGCAGAGATGCCCTAATGGAGGGAGAATATAGGACTGTATAATGAACTGAGCCAAACGCTAAGTTAGTCGGAGAGAGGAGAAACCATGGAGGGAAACGGGACTGAAACAAAATATATGCTCAACAGCGCCATCTGCGTCCAGAAACGCCCATCGCCTCTATAAAGGCATTGCAGTCACAAAACATGACGCTGCCCCGAAACGGTGCTGTGGTGCAATTTATTTCTGCAAGAAAAGTACTCTACTATGTTTAGTGAACCCAGGAGCCTTTTGTCTATAAAGCCACATTTATTAAATGCGGAATACATGTGTTCACTTTACGCATAATTGCATACAACCAGTTAGACGTCATTAAAGTAGGTCATACGGTCAAATTTATCTGCTTCACTTAAAGTTCTCTGTCTTAAAAACATGTTCACTTTTGAAGTACTTAACGTTAGATTTATTCTGTTTCTTATGCAGTGTGTAAATAATCCAACATCATAAAGAAAACCTGTGTTGACTGTCAAACCTGTTGCCTTCTTTTGTTTGGCAAATGCACAATTGTGGGACAACCAATTTGTACTCATTTTGACAATTTTGATCAATAAAGTGCACACTGGATAAATTGTCTTGTACTTGTGCTTCATAAATGCCAGATTCCTTTAACCGTTTGGGCACTCTGCGAGAAAGGAGGGGTGTGTTTGGTTTGCAGTAAAGAGAGCATTGTATATGCACATGGAGAGCAGAGCACCCCCTCCAACCCCAACCCCCTTTACTTCCTGAGACCCCAGAGCCCTTAAGCAGAAGTCTACTGAGTAGGAACTGTTGATATTTATATATGACAATATGAATCAGCTATTATATGTTATATTTTGATTTTTAAAAAATAGTGGTATAGTCTTTGATTTGGAAATATAGATTTAACAAAAATTAACAAAGGATCCAGGCTATGCCTGATACCACCATGGCCACTGTTTAGGATAAATTACCCAGATAGTTTTTGGCTTGTGCAAGTTTTATATAGACAACAAAATATATTAATATAACTGTTTATAAAATCTGCTTTTGGTAGTTGAAATTGTGCTCCAGAGGGTGGCAGTGTACTATCTGCTCTGACAATCCTCAAATATGAGATTCATTGTGCAACAGTAGGGATGTGTGTGAAAGTGATAGTCTTTTCTACTTGTAGCTGTAACAGTAGTGGTGATAACAATCTGTCATTTGTAAAGATGTGCATACTTAGATGAAGTCCATTCTAATGTTTGCTGGACATTTAGCAGCTGAAGAGTTAACTATGGTGTTTTGGTCAGCTGGAAGTCGACACTGATACTGAAAGCATTGGAAAAATGTTCAAGGTTGTTTGCATGTGTGACTGTAAGTGTGTGTGTATAGTTCAGTTTTTGTTTTAATTTAACAGTGGGACAGTTTGTTCATCTCAATCAGTGTATCTCAGTGAAGGAGGTTGTAATATGTGGCATTATATGGACTTTGCAAGACTTTTTTAAAATGCAATCTACCCGGGACAAAACAGGTGAATGAACATACTTTCCACTAAGTCCATGGATGGATTACTGAATGGGCATACCAGGCACAGGCCTAGGGGCCCAAAGTGTCAGAGGCCCCCTTAGTCACCTGCATATGTCACTTGAAATAACATGTGACAAGCTCAAAGATACACAAAATCACCACAAAAAACCCCCACAAAGACACACAAAACATTTAGAAAGAGATGTAATGGTTCTAAAAAGAGACATACAACCAGCAAGAAAGACACACATATACCCCAGAGACACATAATCATTTCAAAGGAGCAAAAAAAAAAAAACTACAAAAGGATGCAAAGGGACTATAAAGACACACAAAATGACTACAAGGAGAAACAAAATGACCAAAAAAGACACAAATATACCTCAAGGCAACCCAGAATGACCACAAATAGACACAAAAGTTCCACAAAGAGACACAAAACGACTAGAAAGACACACAAAAGATTAACAAAGTAACACAAAACTTCTAAATACATACAAAGACATGACAAAAACACAAAAAACAACCAAAAAAGACACAAATTCCACAAAGAGAAACAAAAAGAATTGAAAGAGACTAAAATAGCTACAAAGGGATGCAAAGGAACTACAAGACACAAAATGATGAAGGACACAAAATGACCAAGAAAGATACAAATATACTTCAGAGTGACAAAAATGACCACAAAGAGACACAAAATGACCAAGAAAGACAAATATACCCATAGGGACACAAAAAGACCTCAAAGAAACAATACCAATACCTCAACAACCACAGTGACCTCAAAAAGACAAAACCACAAAAAAGGTGCAACAGAAATACAAAGAGACACACAATAACCAAAAAAGACAAAAACAGTATACCTCTAAGAAACACAAAAGTACCTCAAAGAGACACAAAACAACTAGAAATACTTGCAAAGGAATGACAGATATACCTCAAAGATATACAAAATTATTTAAAAGAGAGAGACAAATTCAACAAAGGGATGCACTTTAACTACAAGGAGACACACATGACAAGAAAGGAACACAAATTGACCAAGAAAGACACAGATATACCACAAAGAGACTCAGAATGACGAAAAAGACATGTAAAAGGACTACAAAGATACACAAAACATCTAGAAATACATGCAAAGGGAAAACAGAGAGACACAAAATGTCCAACAAAAGACAAATATACCCCAAGGAGACACAAAATGAATTCAAAAGACAAATGATAAAAAAAGGGATAAAAAACAAACGACCAAGAAATATACAAATACTGTATATTTCAAAGGTAGATAAAAATGACTTTAAAGAGACACAAAACAACCAACAAAAGACACAAATATACCCCAAAGAGAAACAAAATGAACAAAAAAAGACACAAAATACCTCAAAGAGATATGAAATGACTACAAAGAGATGATTACAAAAATGACTGCAGAACCACAAAAAGATGCATCTTCTCTCGACCACAAAAATACACACAAACACAAAAAAATAATAATAATGCAAAACCATAAAACCATCACAAAGTCTATGTGTCACTCTTATGTAGGAGAGGTGGTGGAGAATTTTTCATATCTGTGCCCAAAGGCCCCAGTGTGTCACAATCTGTCCATGACTGCACCTTTTTTGCACCCATTCGTTATCCATAAAAAATGTACGACATGAAGCAGACAGTATCGATTGACATACCGTTTTCAGAATATAATTTACTCAAGTGTCTGTGAATTGCAAGATGCTCCTTGAATTTAACCAAGAGACCCTCAACATTTCCCCCACAATGCTGGAGGCAATTGGCAGTTGAGTGTTATTTACTCTGCTGGGCTGCTTCTTTCTCTGAGTGGCTCAAACACACACATCAGGGCTCAATGTGCTGTGGGAAGATTGAGAACACACCCCAACTGAGCAGCTCTACATCTGTGAGATAAGATGGGTATGCCCCTACACCGGCTGAGGACAGGATTTCTTGCTCAGTCTTTAAAGTCTATCTGATAGCTTTTTAAAACAGTGGTTTACCCAAAGTACGATATAACTGATTAAGCTATTTAAAAAAAACAGACTAAGCATGCATAAAAACTACTTTTAGTACATGTATTCATGATTATTGTTATCTATGCACAAAGCAACATGTAAGGTTTTGGAATGTCATACTCAGAACTTCATTTAATTTTAAATTTTATTTTTTGTGTGACCGCCATGGGCGGATTATAAGACATTGTGGCCCTAGGCACTGGTCATTTGCAGTTTGAAGTAATTTTGTCCCTTTTTTTCAGTTGTTTTGTGGCCTTTTTGTGTTTCTTTGAGGTTGTTTGGTGTGTCTTTGAGGTTATTTAAGGTCTTTTGTGGTCATTTTGTTTTTCCTTGAAATTTTTTGTGTTCTTTAGTGTATTCTTGATTTAGTCTCTTTTATGGTTGTTTTGTGTATTTTTGTGTCCATTCTGCGTTACTTTGAGGTCAGTTAAGTGTGTCTTGGAGTCGCTTTAAGGTCTTTTGTGGTTGTTTTGGATCACTTTTGTGTCTCCTTGAAGTCGTTTGCTGGCCTTTTTGGTAGTTTTGTGTCTCTATGTAGTTTATTTTTTGTCTCTAAATTCATTTTATGTCTTCTTTGGTAGTTTTGTGTTTCTTTGTGGTCGTTTTATGTCATTGTGGTAAATTTATGTCTCTTGGCAGTTCCTTTGCATCTCTTTGTGGTCATTTTGAGTCTTTTCTGGGTCAGTAATTATACTTTGAGAGGCATTTTGCAGATAAAGGCCATGGGGGTCCCCACACTTTTAGCCCCTGGACCCATGCCCAGTAGGCCTGTTCAGTAATACATCCATGGTGACCGTCAACAATATTAGTCAATTTATAAATTCAATTGTCTAAAAAAATTCAGTACTTGTGCCACTGATAAGCAACAGCAACAAATTAGCTTTCTATGTCAGCTGCTGACTTCCACATAAAAATGCATGCAAAACAGAGGGGACCCTTTTAATTTCAAGTCTCTTCATTGGTTAAAATAAGAAAACATTTCAGTCTACCAGTCCAACTTCTATTTATACATGTATTTCCCCCTTTACCCAATGCATATTCTGTCCCTATCTGCCCTTACACAACTTGCCCCAGTCATTTTTTTCTGTCTGTCAGTACTGTGCCAACTCCTCCAGCTTCACAAATATGATAAGACCAGAGCTGCAAGAACTCCTCCAGCGCTACGCTAATGGTTAACCAGATAATTCATGAAGGGGTGGGAATAGAAAACAGTCAGAAGTTGTTCTGTCTCCTTTCCTGTGCTTGCGCGCCTTCAATGAGTTGAATTAATTCACAGCAGGACTCAGAATGGAGGGAACATTGCAAGAAAAGAAACAAGAGTCGGAATATAAAAATCCGAATGAGGAGCAAGGTAAGTTTTAAAATGTATTTCTTTTCTGTTGAATTTCAGTATTTCCTCACTTGCAAGTTGAGTAAGTGGGTTATTCATTTGCATGTTGTGTTGTGTCTTGTAGTCAGGCCAGACATAAATACTTAAATCAACAAATAAGCTAATACAATTAAGATACATTTGTTCTGTGTGTATTAAAACTATTGTTCTGAAATGTTTGAGTAAAAGACTTGCCAGTCTGTAGCTAGAAGAAAAAAATGTCTATAAAAACATCTTTATATGGTATTGGTCACTCATATTTTCCCAGTCATGCATTAAAAACATATTTTTCTGTATGTCTTTGATTTTACACTGCCTTAATTAGATTGGTTTCTGTTTCTCTGTTTTATAGGTGGAATCCGTCGCCGATTGCGAGACAGGGATCTTCTCAGGAAGAGAAAGGCTGAAGCAGAAGAAAAGGAGACTAACCAGTGGGTTTTGGGGTAAATTTATAGAAAGGCGCAGCCGATGTTAGTGCAGTGACCTACATCTACAGCTAATCATTTGAAGTAAACATCAAAGGTCTAGCTGTGCAGACAGTATATGTCTAATGTAATGATACAGTAAATAATTGTTTAATGCAATGGAAAGTAAAAATAAAAATTTTAAAATCAGTTAGGAATGCTTAAAGTGGCTGTATTAACCAAACTTGCTTTATAAAACATTATACTGTACAATGCGCAGTTAAAACATTATCAGCACTCCAGCTGCTTATCACTCCTCTGCTTTATATTGAATATGGAGCAAGAGGAAACCAAAGGTTGCTCTGGTGTTTCTATTGACACCCCAGATCCAGGTCAAGGACTTTGTACTATTAGTTTTGCAGAAAGAGCTGTATCAATGTCCACTTTTGTTCAGGTTGATTACAATTGTTGTACTCTCTCAGGGTGGAGAGCCAGAGGAAAAGACCCAGGGCTGATAGTGGCACAAAGAGGAGAGGGAGGCCCAAGAGGAGCGCGCCAACGCCAGAGATATCTGTCATTCAGGAGGAGGAGGAGGAAGCTCCTGCAGTAGTGGTGGTGCCTGCACCTGCTGAGGTCGACCTCGATCAAACACCAGGCTCTTTAACCCCCTTACTTGATGTTGAATCTCAGCCGTCATCTGTCCTTGCAGCCCTTGCTCCTCAGCCGGTTTTTGGATCCGTCCAAAGCCCTGTCTTTGCTCCAACTCTGACGTCTCCAGCTCCAGTTAAACCGACACCAGCTTTCTTTTCCCCCTCGGCTCCATCTTTAGCCAAAGTTTTGGATACAAGTGTAATCCCCGTCCAAGATGCAGCACCAGCTTCAGCTGACCCCAAACCATCCCTGATTTCACTCTCAGCTCCGGCTTCATCTTCAGCCAAAGTTCTGGATACAGGTGTGATCCCTACCCAAGATCCAGCTCCAGCTCCAGTTGACCCTAAACCATCGCAGTTTTCCTCCCCATCTGCAGCTTCCTCCTTAGCCAGTGTTCTGGATACAGCTACGGTCCCTGTCCAAGAGTCGGCTCCAGCTCAAGATGCTGATCCAGTCCCAGTCCTGACTCAAGCCGCTGTTCCAGCTGCAGCTCCTCCAGCAGCTCCTCCTTCAGCTGCTCCTTCAGCTCCTCTGCAGGTGGAGACTGTCTACACAGAGTCACAAGGCAGGGAGGCCACTGACCCAGTCCTTATTGAGGACTTGGGCCCAGATGAGGAGGAAGACATCGCTCCACCTCAAGACAAGAGGGCTAATGAAGGTTAGAAAGAGGAAATTTAGACTGCCAGGCGGATACACGGTGTGGAAAAATAAGAAACACAGCCTGATTGAAGAGTTTTTATCTTAATATTAACTGTGTCCTGTCTGACTGTCTTTTTCAGATTTGATTGAGACCCCATCGATCAGTGTATCTGAGCAAAACCAAATGTTCTCAACTTCAACCTTGACCTCGACAGCCCCCCAACAAAAGTATTTCTCAGAATATTCATTCTAATTTTTACATACAGCCTCGGCTCAGACCACGTCCTTTTCCATCACAGTTTGTATCTGAGTGTAATTTTGGTTAGTGTGTAGCCTGTTGGTTGAAGAGAACAAACAGCATTGCTTATTTGACAAATGTATGAATCCAAATCCAACCTGTATGCTTATTTATTCTGGTTTGTGCTTCGCTGTGAAGCTCATGAATTTTATTTTGTATCTTGCATTTAGTAAACAGCAAATTTTGCCTGCTTTTATTTAAAAGGAAATTATATAAATCACTGATAATAATTGTATTTGTAATTTTGTAAAAGTTTTTTTTTCACTAATAAAATATAATCCTTACAATCATCTGAGTGTGGTTATTGTTGTATTTATTATTGCGTGATAAATGTATGATTAATAATAAAACAGAGGAGATTTACTTTAAATTAATTCATTGAAGATTTTTAAGCCTTTTATTTATGGTCTTACAAAATGTGTTTTTGTACAGGCTTTATTAGACTGTCATGAATTTATTCTGTTTTATAAGCCTATAGTTTTTGAGGCTGTATTTGCTTTAGTGACATTCAGAATTTGTCATTTTTATTTTGTTTTACTTACTTTTTAAATGACTCAATTTTACATTGATACAATACACATACTTTAACTCTTGCTTTCTTTGGTCAATGAGATTAAAACCATATTAAAAAGTATATTTATCTCTGTGCTTTGTCCAGGTCTGTATAATAACTGACTTTATTTAATTTTCCTGTTAGTAAAACTGTTATTTTGCAGGTTGCATTTAACTTAATAATACTGTGTATACAGAGGTGGAAGAGCATTCGGGGACTTTACTTAAATAAAAGTAACAATAGTGCAATGTAAAAAATACTCCATTACTGTGAATGGATTACTGAACAGGGGACCAAAATGTCAGGGGCCCTCTAGCCTTCACCTGCAGTGATGCTCAGATTATCAGGGCCGACCAGGAAGAGACTCAAAATGACCGTGCTCTTAAATAAAGCTTGTTTTTTAAAAAGAAAAAAAAAGAAAAAAGATGATTGTGACATAACAGTTGGCTGCCCTCTGCTGATATAAAACATGCAGTGCAATTTCATCAAAGACTTCTGCAACATTCATGCGTAATTTCGTACATATTGGCTACAAACTATGTTTATCTACCTGCAGTGACACTACAGCACACACTGAACAGTATATAATGTTGTTGTTGAGCTGTTCACACTCGTTGTCAGTTATTATGTTGTCACCTGAAACACTTCTGGTTGGCCAACAGGAAGTCCCACACGTGCTTCCGCATGGTGAAATTCCCACGTGTTTCGTCAGCGTTTGTTGCTGTTTAGCAGCAGCTAGCTAAAAGCTAACTTATTGAGAACGGTCTGTGCTTTATTTCAGTAAGATGAGTCCTCTCTGTGACTGCTGCGGTGAACACGTAAATAAACTGAATCAGCAGGTTTCTGTGATGCGAAAAGAAATCAAGAACCTGAGGTATGTTCACAGCTAACAGGTGGAGACATGAATGTACCATTAATCTTTGCAACAGCTGTAACTGTATGTGTTTCTAATAAGACACGGTGTTAATAAACGTTATGTGACATATGAACATGTTCCTTAACAGACATTAAGTTGCATTGTATTTACCATTTGTGTCTTTGCTGACATGCCATACACATTGTTATTTTTACTTCTTTTTACATGGTATTTTCTCTTCTTTAATAGGCAGGTGTTAGACAGTGCAGTGAGAGCTCATCGCAAACATATGATATCCATTCAGTCTACTGTGTCAAAGATTGAACTCAGTGAACCTGAGAAAGATCAGACACAGCAACCATCAACACCGCCTCCTCCAGCAGCGTCACCACAGGCTGCATTAGAGCAAGGTAATTACCATCAGTACAACTGCAAAGTCAACCACAATAGTGATGTTAATATAGACAAAAAATAAGATTTTAATAAAATAAAAGCACAAAAATAAACTCATAGAACAAAGCATGGAGCGAAGTACAAATGATGGTGAGGCTTGTGAATGAAGGTGCAGAGCACTGGTTACTACAGCAAAAACGAGAATTTGTATTACAAATATCATAAATTAAAACACTGTCTGTTTAACACTCCAGGAAACATTCAGACAGTCCCGATTGGTTACATCAGCTCCTGTTTCTCTGTAAAGAATGGGACACCCAGGCAGCCCACCATTTGTGGCCCCTCCAGGGCTGAACTGCGCATCCAGCAGAGTGTCTTCAATAACCCTGAACACGCTCTGGTGGGTCTGGAGCAGTACTCACATGTCTGGTAGGTCTATAGCTGGTGAACTGTATGTTTGTGTTTGCATCTCTGTGTATCTTTCAAAGTCCACTTCATAGTTTGGAGTTGCCATAGAGTGGTGCAGGGAGGATGTTTTTTTAGGCCATCCCAGACGTTAGCATTGCTCTCATTCCCTCCTCAAAAAGCCAATGGGATTTTTCAATTACCAAATTTTGGATTATTGCAGAAAATCTGTGGTAAACAAAAGTTTATGATACTTGCAGGGTTTAATACTTAAGGATCCTGCTTTTGACTTGCAAGGGTGATATTTACTGACATATTTTATGTTGTAGAACAAAACATGAAAGTCTCTTTAGGTTTGTGTTAACCAAAGACCATACTTTAGGCATCTAACCAAAAGCCCATTCACTTTGAGACAAGCAAACTGGAAGTGCAAAAAATGCTAACTAATTTCCGGGTTTTAGGACTTACTCTTACACCACTCTATTTCCTCAAATATTAGCAGAAATTGTTCTTGCTGGTTTCTGTGCAATGTTTTCCACTCCCCTGACAATGAATCAAAAGCATCAACACTGTGATAATCCCCTTATTTAAGTGCCGTAGGTTACTGAGGTGTGCCTACAAACTTTAGCTTTGACTTTCATGGATTATACATATAGTTGATGTCAAAAGTCTAGAGAAAACCTTTTAATTTCATAATTTGACTGTAACCAAGCAGACATTTAAAACGTGTTAAAATATTCTTAATTGTGACATTTATTGACTTTTCCTTACTTCAATGCGTTCCCTTTCACCTGTCTAGTAAGAGTGTATGAAGCCATGTTGGTTTGGTATTCAGGGCTGAATAATTAGACTTTCTTGGCATATCAGGCATGTTCAGGTCATGTTTAGTAGCATTTTTCTTCTGGCAGAAGCATTAAACCTTTTTGGTTGTCTACTGCCTCAGGACCAAGGATTTAGGATGTAATTTGTAAAATTTTGACAAAATTGCCTCCTCGCAGGCTCATGTATCCACTGTTATTTTCATGTCTTCTGCGTGTTTTTTCTACAGGATCATCTTTCTTTTTCACAAAAATGGGCACCTCAGTCACAAAGCCAAAGTGAAGCCTCCTCGACTCAACGGTCAAAGAGTTGGTGTTTACTCGACACGCAGTCCACACCGACCAAACGCCCTGGGCCTGACTTTAGCTAAACTTGATAAAATTGTAGGTGAGTGTCAGAAACAAAAATGTGTCTTCACTAGTTAATCGTGTTATAATTTTGTGTTTTCATCTTTCTGAGGACCTATATACACAAATTTAATAAAATGTAAACATTTGACCATTTTTAAACTCTAAACGTCAGACGAAACTAATGCACAGAATATTGTTTTCCCCCACTAACCGTAATTAAGAATTTAAAGGTCAAAATGTTCAGCTGTCAAATTTAATCTCAGCTGCAGAAACAAGTAATTGAGTATGCTTAATTAAAACAAATGCATGTCTACCTTTATTTCCCAGGTGACACATTACATCTGTCAGACATTGACATGATTGCTGGCACCCCAGTCCTGGACGTCAAACCCTACATCCCAGAGTACGACTCCCCCAACAGCAGGATGGCCTCAGATTCAAACACAGAGCAACCACGGGTGACCACTGTGTCACTAAATGACAAAATAGACATATTAATCCCCCATAAGGACTCAGAGGATGAGTCAGGCCTAAAAAGTGGCATAATTGATGACGATGTGTCTGAAGGGAGCGTGCTCTCAAGAGACAAATCTGAAGCTGATAATGCAGTCACTATCTCAGCTCCATCAGTCAGTGCTCAGTCTCCCCTCCACAAAGATCTCCACAGTATAATGGAGGAGGTCAAGGCCTATGTGACCCAAGGCGACCTCTGCCAGCTGAGTTGTGAAAGCGAGAATCAAGTTTCAGCCTCTCCCAAAACAAAACCACCAGAGTCCACAGTAGACCACCCCTGCTATGGAGAGGAGGCGTACAGTACCATCGCTGGCTGGATCAGAGAGCCTCCTGTAGGCAGTCTGGAGGTGCGCTTCACCCCTCAGGCTGAGAGGGAGTTAGCAGACTTCCTTCCCTCACGCCTGTCAGGTAAGACAAACTTACAATATGCTACATTATAGTATGATATGTTTAAGCCCATTGTCACTCAATGAAAAGGGTGATGTTGTATTTTTGTCCACAAGAGGGTGCTGTTGTGAGGAAAATAATATAAAAAATAGCAATTCATAAGCTGAAGTATGTGTACTCATATAAGGAATTTGACTGCAGTTATAAGTTGATCAAAGTGCACTTATAAGGAACAATTTATAATCATATGCCCCACTTTGAGAATCACTGATGTTCACTAAATACATATGTACATGTTTATATACAGTATACGTGGCTTGCAGGATTTATATACTGACAGCAATGGATGAATGATGACACAAAGCGTAACAGAGTGCTGCCAGTCAATATCCCCAACTTACATGTCACACAGGACCCTCTGAGAGTGACAGACCCATGTTCAAGTTTCTGCGCAGTCCAGAGGAGGCTGCTGCGGCCATCAGAGGAGTGCTGTCAGCAGACCCACGGTCAGTCTACAGGCGGACACGCTGCAGAGACAGACTCTTCTTCTTTACCCTGGACACGGCTGACATCACCTGCTGGTTTGGACAAGGCTTTGCTGAGGTCCTGCAGGTTCGACCTGTTGAGCAGCAGGTTGCCTCAATGTGAGAAACTTACTTAGCTGGAAAGACTAAAAAAAAAAAAAAAAAAAAAGAGCCTGTCAAATGTTTTGCACCTTGGCACCAATCTGTATTTCAGTGGAAAGATTAATCATTCAGACTTTTTTTTAAATCATACATATTCAATGATGAGGTACAGAAAAATTTGTATTTGTAAATCAAATTAAAAAATGCTTTCAAACAGAAATGCCTTTTCTCCTTATTTATTAATATTATTATTTATGTGATGAACATTTACTGTATTTCTATCGCTTGGCCCAAGACAAATTATTTAGAAATAGGAGTGACTCCAAAAATTTTGCAAATTGTCGTGTTTTTTTTCTCCATTTGAGTATTAAGGGCTTGCCCACTTGACCCATACTTCTAAATGATTTAGAAAATTGTTTGAGTGTTGATCTTTGCTCAACACTTATTCTCCATTGGTGTAAAATTCCTTTATGCATCATCTCCATTTTCATTCCTTTTCTTATTTTGAAGGAAGTAACTCACCTTCTCCTGAATAATTGTGAATAAGTTGATTTTTTTTTTGTCTACTGGTTTAATGTATCACCCACACCAACAGTGACAGTGAATCTCTCTAAAGTGATAGCTTTATAGTGGTGTGTTTGAGTCAGAGCAAGAGGGGGAAGTCTTGAAATAACTCTTAAGGACATTAATTTAAGGAACTTAAAGATTTTTGTCTTGCTGAAATGGCCTCACTGTCCCTTTTTGTTGATGAAATTAAGGGCAACAATGTCAGAAATATTGTGGGTCATCTTTTAAGAAATATTTAGTAGAAAGAAATAAAGCCCACAGTGTGACAGAAAAAGAATGTAAAATAGGAAAGTGACCTAAAAGGCCAGGTAAAGCAAAAAAAAGTTTTTGTAGTAAGTACTTGTAGAAATTAAAGTGTTTGACTTGGTTTATATGTCAAAAATATTGATGAGATGAGATGTTGACAGGGACAAATACAAATGAAAGAAGTTAATTTTTTGAAAATTTATAATCAAATTCATGAAAAGTGGCATTTACTGATTTGCTATATATATAACATTTGCTATAGTTTGGCGCTATATAAATAAAATGGACTCGACAATGTTTAACCCTTATGCCCTCCTCAGGCATTTTTGTACATTTTTCTCAACTTTTTTTTTCATTTGGTGATCATTTTGGCTGTGTTACAGCTTGTGGCATGAATTTTTGTAAGAACTTTTCTTTTGTGTAAAATTTTTGAAATCCAGTGTCTTTTACTCTTACATGTCCTTCATTCGCCCTTGACGCATTTTGCACCCTCTGGACACCTTTGTCGCAAAAATGGACACGCACAGAAAAAATGCTATTAAATCATCATACATCAATATTTTTTTCTACTTTTTTTTCCAGAAATCACTTAAACAACTTAAGACTTGCTCAATACTACCAAACATTCAATCATTTTCAGGATTTTAACCCTTTGAGCCATTTTTGGCCACAAAGGTGTCCAGAGGGAGTATCTGGTGCTACAGAAAAAATACTAATGCAATCAAATCAATTTTGTTGCTAATCTTTGACACATCCAAGACTCTAATCACCACCAAAGTCCCATCCCCCTACTATTTATTATATGGAAAAAAAAATAATTTTCTGTGATTTTTTAATAATAAATCATTAGTAATTCAAACAATCAAACTGGCATTTAAAGGGTAAAAATCCTGAAAATAATTGAATGTTTGGTAGTTTTGAGCAAGTCTTAAGTTGTTTAAGTGATTTCTGGAAAAAAAAAGCAGAAAAAAATATTGATGTATGATGATTTAATAGCATTTTTCTGTGCGTGTCCATTTTTGCCACGAAGGTATCCAGAGGGTAGTAAATTTGAGGAGGGCACAAGGGTTAAGCATGAAATTATAAAGAAGAACTTATAGATTTCTATAGCAGGAGAAAGCTAAAGCAACAGAAACGCCTTAGAGTAATACCATTAACGTCCTGTAGGGAGCAGCAGTGTGCGTTACGTGCGTCCAGTGCGTCACACAACAGCCGAAGAAGATACGTCGACCAATAGCAGAGCTGATATTTGTGTTTTGAATGAAACGCGGTTGATGGCTGCTCGACGCTGAGGGTTTGTTTACCCGTTTACAACAGTTTTAATCGTCGACTATTAAAGTTCACGGCTAAAGTTAGAAGGTAAACGGCATTTACTTGATTTCACAGGTCATAGCCTATAGTTTGGTTTGTTTAAAATGTTCGTTAGCTCCCGTTGGTAGTTGCGTGTAAATAACGTAAATTGAGTTAGCGTTAGCTAACGACTTCTGCAGCGCTTTTTCCAAGTTTTGGATTATGCGAGCCATACGCCTTTGCTAACAGTATTCTTTTCAACACATTATGTTATTAGTATAACTTAGCGTTACGTTATACATGCAAAGTCGGTCGGTCAGTTAGTTAGTTAGTTACTGACGCTGATTAATGCGCTAATAAGCCCGAAGTTGAATAACCAACTGATTCATACCGTACATAAGATAACGTAATGTCAGGTACGCTAGTTAACGCTTGCGGTTCATAATGGTGTTCCTCTAGAAACTGGCTTAACATTAGCGCCCTCCAGACATTTCAATTAACTTTTCTTTTTCTAAACACATTTAATAGGATATTTTGTCTTCATTTCCAGTGCCAGTTTTAACAGCATTCCAGAGCAATGTCTTCTCGGAAGTCAAGTACATCTGAAGAAGGCTTGGTAAGACTTTTGTGCCCTTTAGTGCACGTTATATGTTCCTAAATTATGGCAGAACGTGTTAATAATACTTTGACTTCGGTTGATGTCAGCCTTCAAACAGATGTGGAGAGCGCACTCCCCTGAGAAGTCTGCAGAATGAAATGCATCTGTCAACTCCATCATCGAGGCTCAAGTCAAAATCACTGCTCGGTGCTGATGTTGCAAAAACGACAAAGGTGGGTTTATACTTCTCTTTGTTCATGCTCCTGTTGTTTTCAATGTCTTTGTGACTTTTCTTACCTTTAATTCATTCTCATCAACAGAGTGATGTTCCTGTCTGTGACCCAGAGCCCCACTTGCGCTCTCCTCCACCCACCAAAGTGATTCAAACCAGTGCCTCCACTGGTGACATGACAACTACTGAGACAGCTTGTGATCTTGGAGACGTCACATTCAAATCCTTCATCTGTCCTGGTGGGGAGGTTGAGGTTACAGGCTCTTCAGTGTGCGCAGAAGAGAGTATTATTTTGCCCAAGGATCAGGCTATGTTTGAGACAGAAGATACAGTCATCTCTGACAGTATAGTAGTTGAATCTTGCAGTGACCACATAGAACACCCCTATTCTAATCCTGAGAGGAAAGATGCTTCCTTAGTTGACACTGACGCAGCATGTCCCTGTAAAAATTCAAACACCACACTGGCCCTTGATGACTTGGATGATGGACACACCACACAAAATTTCAGAGCTCATCAAAATGACTGCTGTGGAAGGAGAGATGTCACCTGGAGGTCCTTTGCTTGTGATGGCGGTGAGATTGAAATTTATGATGTCACCAGATCAGGAGATGAAACCATTCCTCTACCTAAAGCACAGCTGGGTGAATCTTTACAAGACAAGAGCATGAGTTCAACACATCTCTCTGACTGTGGTCAACTATATGAAGCAGAACATGCAGATCATCCCTACTGTAGCAGTGAAAATGGTGTTAATGTCATCACCAGATTCTCCGAAACCACAAACGGTCCTGAAAAGCCTGCTGATGGAATGAGTGATGTCACCTTCAAATCATTTAACTGCACTGGAGGAATGATCGAAATTTCAGATGGCATCAAACCTACAGATGAGACTGTCCCCCTACCAACTGACCAAACTGCGACCTGCAGTTACTCCTACAATTATGGTATAGATCCAAGCATGCTAGCTAGTGACCAAGAGGTGCAAAATGGTAATGACCATTTAGATCACCCATACTGTAATATTGAAAATTACCCACCAACCCCAAGTGGCAACCTCCTCATAACACAGGAACCATTACCCTTCAGCCTTGATGTTGTGGGTGAGGTTAAACAGATGAGTCTAGGGGTTCTGGATAGCCAGACTGGCAGCCAAGAGGGCGTTACATCTGGCTCTTTTATCAATGCCAGAAATGAGGTAGTAATTTCAGATGGCACTCAGAAAACTTCCCCTCTGCCTGATAACCAGGATGTTATCTGCCAGCCCATTGATGAAGATGGTGTACCTACTTTTGCTACACAGGATCAAATCCAAGATCACTATGAACAACCTAACAGCCACGAGGAAAACAATGAAATTGTGGTAGATACTGACTCACCGGCTGTCAGTACATCTTCACTGACTTACTCACCTTTGAAGGTACTAGATGATAAATCTGTCAAAAACTGTCAAATACAAGAAACATCAGAAAAGGACTTAATGCATCCTGAGGACAGTGCATTGCCTTCAATGCCTCATAGAACTGAGTCCCCTGACTGTAGCCATGTGGTGGCTATGGCAGAGACTCTTGCACCTGCAGAGGTCCATGTGAAACGTGTCTCTCATGTGCAAAGCAGCAGTGAACCCTTTGAATCCAGTGAGGCAAAAGACAGCGCTCTTGGTTCATCAGGAAATGGACCCATTCTTTGCAACTCTGCTGAAAGACCTCAGTCAGAAAACCGACCTGATGTTTTGAAAGTGCTGTCAGACCGCAACTCAGTAGTGTCAGCTTTTGGGAGTCTGACTCCAGTTGTAAGGAGAGCCTCCCTCGCTGTATTAAAGGCTTTTAAGGGTCCTGCTTTTGATCAATTTTTGGCTGACGATTCTGCTCTTGAGGGTGAAAAGAGCTTTGTGGTTCCTTCTAATGTTGACCCTGTCAGACTGTGGACAGAGCACTTAGAGAGCCCCATGCCCCGTCCTCTGTTTAACTCTACAGTCCTAGGTTGCAAGCCCCAGGCAGACCCAGTCACTGAGCCAGCTGTAGATGTGGGTGCAAAGCCTTCTGCAGCGCCTCAGTCTGAAGTAGAGAAGCCGGTTCTGGATGTACCTTTGATTCCAGATGGTCCACTTCAGCAGCAGCTTCGGCAGATGGCAGAGTTTCTTTTCTTGGCGTCAGGAAAGATGGGCCCTGCTGCTGTCTCTGCTCCCCTTGTGCCTCCTGCTGCTGTTACAGTCGCATCGGCAAAAGCTACTCCTGCAGAATCCCACAGTATCTGTGTGGGCACCACTCCTGTTAAATGGCAAGACCACAGCGTCAACACATCCGGCCAGTTTGAGAGAAAGAGGGATTTCTCTGTGGCTGATTCCTGCACTCTGACGGACCCTCTCCTGTGGAAGTAAGTGTTACCTCAGGATTTGTTAGTTGTCATTTATTTCTCAACAGGACATGTTAAATCAGATTTTAGCTCTCTCTGTATCTGCCTCTCACCCTTTCCTTGTTTCTCTGTCCTCTCAGTGTACCTCCAGGCAGCCTGGAGTGTCTCCCCAGACAAGAGCTGGAGCAGAGGTTGAGGTCTAGCATGATCATGGTGGAGGCTCTCGTGCAGCAGTTGGCTGCGTCCAGGGCAAGTGGATGTCATTCTGCAGGCCCTGCACCTTCAGACCTCAGAGAGAAACTAGTGCAGACAGACCACACTGAGCTCAGTCAGGTAAGGACACATTCAGGAACATCTGTAAGGCGCTGACAGTGGGAATGTGAAGCATTTATTACTCTTGTAGGTCTAAATATTGTGCTATGACGATGTTAAGATTACTTTAGTTCATCCACAATCTCTGTTTTTAATGGATTATTTATTTATTTATTTTTTTTTTTATAAAAAAGACCACAATGTACAGAGACTTATATTTGGAGGCTCTCAGCCGGATTGAAGAGTTGGAGTTGGACGGAAGTTCCCTGCAGAACCTCATCCGGTGTATGCAGGACATGAGGATCACCATGGTGAGACATAAACAATGATAAAGCACATGATCTATGTTGCAAAACTGTTTAAAGTTTATTAACAAAAGGCTCTGATTACTTTAGGGGTCAACAGATTCCTGGCCTGGCCTATTATTTGGACAGATTTATGACATTTTTCCGATTATCAGTATCAGTATTTTATTCTAATGATTGCTGGTAAAATTAATTAAACATTGCAAAGAAAGTGTCAGCATGGGAGGGACTTTTACTTTGTAAAACCTCAGGGAGCTATTTTTATTTAGTCATTTTTTAATTAAAATTTTCACTTGATTTTATATTTTTTATAAAAGTTGTGGGGTACATGCTGTATATGATGTTGAACATTTCTGTTTTGATTGAAAGTTTGCTAAAGGCATTTAAACATAATTTTGTATTTTCATTTTTATTGTAGTAGTGGTAGTAGTAGTGGTAGTAATATTTTATTCAGTCATCATACATAATACAACAAATACAACAATGTAAATGCATATTGGTTCCAAATATTGGTTATCAGTCTCATTGACTCCTAATAAATGATATCCTTATTGGCCCTGAAAAACCAATATCGGGCGACCCCTAATTTACTTTATCGAAGAAAAGAATGCATTGGCACACCAGATTTTGCTCTTTGATAACAGTTTTTTGATTTGTCCCAACAGACTTCTTTGAGTTATGACACGGATGCAGCTCTCTCTGACATGAAGCAAATAGAGGATGTTGTCAGAGAGGATCATCAGAGCCTTGTTTCACATGTATGTATTGTGCATGCTTGGCATATGAAAACAATTTCATGCTTTTTTGTGTAACTGTCCAGAGGGTCTGAATTAGTTGATGTGTATTTTCCTTGTGTTGTTTCAGTACGGTCAGATGAAGTCTCTATTAGAGAAAACGAAGATGACTCAGACAGCAATGATGCAGAAGGTCAAAGATACTCTTCACCAAAGAGATGACATGAGGATACAGATGGAGGACGCCTTCACAGCCAAGGAGGCGGTAAGCACAGTGACAAATCACTTAACCTAAATAGTTCACTGTTTGTTTTGTCTCTAGCTCTATCTCTGTTTCAGTCCTTGTTCAAGTGGCTCTCCTGCAGGTCCAGGACTGTTTTTTTTTTATAAAGCCAGGAAACCAGGGCCATACTTTGTTAATCATTTGTTGTGAAAAGTCAAGATGGAAAATATTTAAAGGTATACTGTAAAGATAAATATACCTCCACACAACTCTAGTGGGTCATAAGTAATGATTGAGTTTGATAACTTCTCAAAGAGTGTGTATGTTGTTTTTAGGGAAATTCTGCATTGTAGATCTTTAAATAATTCCTGTGCTGATATTGAGTTAATGTATCAGAAGAGGCAGTTTTCAGTCTCTGGTGGATCTTAATACAGTAAAGAAATGGAAAATATTCAAAGTACCTTACAAAGAAAACATATGTTTATTTTGTAGCATTCTTTATTCCATGGGCATTAAGTGGTTTTCTGGTTGTTTGTTTTCAGGCCTTCAGTACGATAAATCAGCTGAGGACACACTGTGCTGCAGAAATCTCAGAGCTGGAGAGGATTGTTGGGTCTCAGCAAGAACTGTCAGCTGCACTAGAACAGACTTATCCAGAACAGGTACAGAGAACAACTCTATTCAATCTGTTCAGCATAACATCCATCAGAATATATAATTTAATTTATTTTTCATTCCCTCTGCTACTGCAGGTTGCATTAAACCAGGCCTACACTGACGTGCTAAGTTCTGCAACTGACGTTCTGTCAACAACCATGAAGGAACAATCCAGTTTGATGAAAGAAGTATGATCAATATAACTTTCAAAAAGTGAATTATATAAGCACTGTAGGTATATAACGATATGATCACATAAGCATGTGGTGATTACCAAAGGTCACAAATCTGCTGCAACAGAAGATGAGATAAACGATATAGTTATTGTTGTTTGATCTCACATTTGCTCACAGTTTCTCAGCACAATAGTACCTTTATATTATTTGGCTCTCTTATGTGGTGTTTGAATTGGTGACAGAATTTACGGCTTTGTTTTGAATGCGTTAAATCTCATAATACGGATGCTTTTTCAAATTCATCTTTTCACAGCTCCGCACAGTCAGAGGTCTTCTGCAGAAAACTGCTCCCATTCTTCTGAAGCTGAACGAGAAGGCGGCTGCTGCTCTGAGAGAGAGGGACGAGCATCTCTCTGCAAGAGACCAGGCTGTTGAAGAAAGAGAGCAGGTCCGATTTTATAATTTAATGGCTACAACCGCTGCAACTCTTTTCTACTTGTCTTATAAGAATGATGATGGTTGTAAATCATTGACGTATGTTTTTATATTTAAATGATCTTGTGCTCAACAGATTGAGGATGAATTGGACCAAGCCAATAGGAATCTCCAAACTGCCAGAGAAGAAATTGGTGATTTAAATCTGCAGGTGACAATTCTTACCTCAGGTAAAAAAAAAAAAAAAAAAAATCACTTTTCTTTTCGAATTGTTGTATAAACGATACATATATTTTTATACTTTATCAGCTTATAAAACTTCTATCATTTCCTTTTTATTACATTTCAGAGATGGGTGTGCTCCGTCAGAAGCTGACAGAAAGAGAGGAAGAGAGGGGTCAGCTGGAGAGGAAGGTGACGGAGCTGTCTGCCACTGTTTCCTCCACTTTGGCCTCCTACACCTTCCTGGAGCAGGCTCTTGGTGCTGAGACTACAAAGTATGATCACCACAACAACACTAATCTGTTGATGATACCCGTGCTTAGGGATGTAAAAGGGAACACATGTTGAATGGCTACCGAAACATTTCTGTCAATGGGGATCTTAAAGAAGCAAAACATACTAACTGAAATACAGCATGGTGCTAAAAATATTTTTTTGTTTCAGGTTGCAGCAATCATGGAAGGACATCCAGCTAGCCAAAGACAGAGCAAATGAGTAAGTGGTGACAATTATTTTGTCTACACTTTAGGGATGAAACATTAACAAAAGTAAACATTTCACTTTGAAATGGGTTAATAGTTGGCTATGATTTTTTTGAGCAAAATCCCAATGAATGAATATCTCTTGTTAACTTAACATTATTTCTAAATGTATTCATAGATGTCTGGGTATCCACATTACTTTCTATTATCTATTTAATTGGGCAGATTTTGAGTTCCATTTGCCCCTTTTGACAGTTGCAGGGGTGTTCCCAAATCAGGGTGGACATAATCTTAAATGTTACTGACTGAATCAAAGTCTCCCCAATTTCGAATCCTAAATTTCATACGTTCAATATGAATGACTTTGAATCCTGTAGTGTGAAACTAACAGCGATGGAATATTGAGCAGAAACGTGCAATAGCCTGTTGGAGCATGCTGACCGGGAGGCATCAACTGCGTTTGCTTACATGTGTTAGAACAAAATCATAGCTGCCAGCAGCACCTACTGATTCTGTGTGTGTTCTCAGCCATCTAGTTTTTTTCTTTTCTGTTTTTTTTTTTTTTTATATATATATTTTTTTGCAATATAGCACACACGAGTACAACCAGCTGACAATGACAGTCTGCCTTTTTTGTTGTAAGTTATAGTTTGTGTGAGATCCCTCAATTGTTTGGTGTATGCATTCTAATCTTATGAATAGAACATTAAAAATGTGTTAAATATGTCAGTATATGTGGCCTCTCATGTTTGTAAAATCAAAAAAAAAAAATAATTATTTTTTGTATATGTATACTTATGCATATTGTCTATGCACCAAACACCAAAGAAAATTCCTTGTATGTTAAAACCTACATGGCAATACACAGAATTCTGATTCTGAAAATCCTCCAGTGTGCACCAGACATTAGCGGGGAACTTGTCCACACAGCTGTCCAATATGCAGAGAAGAAACAGCTTATCTTAGGACCTAAACTATTTTAATTCTGAAAGAAGAATGGGACCAACTTTCTTAGAACAAAACAAAACACACGTCACCTACAATACTGAATCTTTCTATTTCTTATTTCTTGCGCACTGCTCTTTGCACTATGTATATAGTTTATTCGGTCATTATGTGCACTATGTGCATTGTTTTGTTTTTCTTACCTGTTTGTTGTGGTTGAGCGGAGCACTGTTACGAACAGAATTTCCCTTGGGATGAATAAAGTATTCTGATTCTGATTCTGATTGATTAATGCCCACTGTCTGTGTTTGTCTGTGCTCAGGCTGGAAACATCACTGGGTCAGTCGGAGCAGCGTGTGTGTGAGTTAAGTCAGGCTTTGGCTCAAAGTGAGGAGCAGCTCAGTCAGCTGCAGGTCGTCACACAATCCCAGAACCAGCAGATCCAGCAGCTCCAGGATGTTTGCTCCCAACTCAGTGGTGTGCGGGATATGAACGAGGTGAGCTTTCAGATTTATGTTCACACTTGCAGGAGGGCTACACAATAAACTGTTCATTTTCTGTCTTCATCTCAATGTCAATTTTCGCCATAAATGCATCGCAAAAGGCTGCAGTATAGCAACCATGATTTTTTGAGTTAGTTAAAAGAGAGCATCGGTAGAAAACATCACTTTTTTATTGATTCCTTTTGAGTTTAATGTTCAATTTGTTCAATAATGGGAATTTCTTCTCATCTTTTTATTCAACAAGAAATCTGTATTTGCAGTATACTAAAAGCAGCAGAAAGACAACTGAGGGTGTTTTAATATGTTTATCACAAATAACATTGGTATTGCAATATTCAGTTATCACATTTTCTTCATATCGAGCATCCCTAACTTGCAGTGCTTTTATTTATTTATTTAGATTTTTGACTGGGAATGGTTCTGTGATTTAGACCCTCTTACTATCTTTATGGTCTCTGAAGCATAACATAATTTAAGTTTATTTACCCAGTCTGCTTGTAGTCTGATTCTTCATAGATTTTATTTTCTTTGTCCACACAATTAAATTTGAGCCTTTGTTGCAAATGCTTTAGAAAGATTTTAAATCCACATTACTGTGTTGATTAGCTATTACTTTCTGCCCTAAAAATCAAGATACATGTCTCATACAGTGGGGAGCTGTCGTCATAGTCTGTGATTTGTGTTTTATAATTTCCTGTTGCCTGTGTGTGTTCCTCAGTTCTTACAGATGGAGAATGAGTTGGCGAGGGAGCAGGTGGCTGAAAGTGAACGAATGCTTAGGGCCAACCTGCAGGGGCTGCGAGAGAGGAACATCCAGTGTGAGGACCTTAAAGGAGAACTAAGTCAGCTTCAGTAAGTTTTCAAGCTTACAACGCCCATGCAATCTTCTCTTTTTTTAAATAATGAAAACCAAAATGTCTTTAATGAATATGCTGATGAGTATGCTTACCACTGTAGCATTTTGTCCTTATCCACTGTTTTGAGTTACATCAGAAACTTTGCTTTGCCTAGAAAGTTATTTGCAGTGTAATATACTTTATTTATTGTATAGGTTACCTGTATTGTATCTGTGAAACAGACTTTTGATAAACCAAAAAAAGTTTTTCATTTTGTGTGAATGATGGTAGCAAGTATGAAGTTAAATTAATAATGGCTTTATAGTATATTTGATGAGGATAAAAAAAAAAATCTCAGTGGGTAAACAAGTTTACAGTCTAACTGTGTGGAGGCAGCTATGTCTAAACTTCAGCAGATCTGGTGCTTATCTTACTACAAATTGAAGTTGTTTAGCATTTTGTCTGTATACTAAAGATAACTTGTCTGTCCGTCTGTGTACGTGTGCTGCAGACATGAGAACAGGATTTTGCAGGAGGAGCTGGAAACCACAAAGTCCAGAGCTGGTGCAACCCAGATGGAGCTGGAAGAGAAACTGGCAGAGGCGGTTACTGAAATTACTTTGCTGCATCACACACTGCGAGGACTGACCAATGAACTACATGCAGCACTCAATGAACAGGTATCTCAGAAGAACTGCTTTACTCAACCTAAAGCTGAAAAACATATATAAAAATAGTTCATCCCATTTTTATATACGTGCACATTCAACACATAGATACAGCCTACAAGGCTGTAACTGTATTTGTAGAAAATGCTCTGTTAATTATTGCTCCATTGTGTTCAAGTTCAGTTATGAGAGAAACTCTTTAGTTCGCCAAATGTGTGGTGTCAAACTTTCTGGTTTACTAAAAAGGGAAAACACTGATATAAACTGTAAGTAAGTGGACTGCAACACTGTGGAGAAAAAACTATTTTTCATGCAGTCTTGCATGTCTTACTTTTCAGAAACCAGAATCACAGAAGGACAAAGAGTCTCAAGTCCTCAATGTGGAGCGTCGTCACCCCTCCAGCTCCTTTGTCGACAGCGTCATGGTTGCATTAACTGCTGAGAAGGAGGAAGACGCCACAACAGAGACACCTCCAGGTACCGTAGCTCACCTTGCAGGTGTCTTTGAATTATAATTTTATCAATGACCTTAAAGGCTGATGCGGTTCTTTTAAGGGACAAGAATGAAACACACATTTTATTTGCTCATAAAAGCAGCAAGTCACTTAATGTCTGTTTTTTTGAAACTCAACATAATTAGCACACTTAGCACTGACGATGCTGGTTAAACCCATGCTGGTGGTCAGTCTGAATCAGTCATGCTTGCATCATCCAACCTCGCTTCATGATCCCTCTCCTCACTTGGTTCAGATTCCTATCGGACACTTGCACTGCTTTTGTGATTTTCTGTCTCTATTAGGGATGAGAGCTGATATGAAAATGTTTAATATTGTGAAATGTAACAGTGTTATACAGCAGGTGCAAACATATCTTTGAATAGTGACACAGACAACTGTTTGATTTAAATGAAAGGGTAGTATAAACATCCCATGTAGGAGGTTTAAGAGTCAGTTTCTCAAAATGAACTAAAAATGTTTATCCTTTCCAAAGAAAGAGGTCAAAATTCTATGTTTTCCATGATATAAATTGCCTTTTCTTTAGTACTCTATTATACTTATCTGCTGTCGCAATTGTCCCATTTTACCCCATGAATAATAAGCATGGCCACGGATAATATGCGACTAAAATTGCCCACTGTATTTTGAATTAATACGTCTCTGAGTAAATGATTTGCAGAGATAGCATCTTAGTTTCAGGGCTTATGTTGAAATTGAAAATTGTACAGTACATCTAATTACACACTTCAAACTCAGTTCAGAGAGGACTTAAATGTCATTGAAGGATTTAAAGGGTAAATTTGTTAATTTTCAACCGGGCCCTGCTTTTTCCCATGCCCTTTTTTTGTCAAAGTGACTAATAGGGACAAACATTTATGAAACTGGTTCAGTATTGAGTGAGAGCTCTGCAGCTGGCAGCCATGAAACTTGCTGCATTGTAACCATATGTTCGCACTGTCAATGTACATTCAGAGTGCTTGTTTTTGTCACTGACAGGCTCACATTGTATCTCACAATGTTATGGAAATGTTATGGAAAGGATGGGTGCAGAGATAGACCTTTTTGTTAGAGAGTATGATTCTTTTTGTTAAATGAGATAGGGCCCTGAAATCACTATGACTAAGCTCACCAGACTTGTTTTAAATAAATGGTAATTCCTGTCATTATGAAACACACATCATTCGTAGTTGACAATATCAAAACTCACAAACAGCATCTTGGTTCATCTCTCCACCGTCCCAACAATCACCAACTCTGATTTGTTTGAAAAAACCCTTAAAGTTAGGTATGAAATTATGCTGGCTTTTTATGTGTTAAGTTACTGTTTTAGTTGGAGTCTGGTGGGTTTGGCAATGTTGATTTCGGGGCTGTTTCTAGTTTAACAACAAGGATCGTTCTCTTTAAAAAAAGATCTACCTCTGTAAGAATACTTTTCATAAGATGTCAGACTCTTTTACTGACAATCTGAGCCTGTCAGTAGCAAAAACAAGCACTTTTAGTGGATGTTAACTGAGTGTGAGAACATGCAAGTAACATTATAACCTGTTTTGCAGCTGGTACAGCGCTCGCTCAATGCTGAACCAGTTTGAAGATGTATTATGGCCCATGTAAGTGTCATACATGAGAAAATAGGGTCCATGTTGAAAAATACTAAACTTACCCTTCAAGACAATCTAAGTTTTAGTTCACTTTCTCTTCAGTCCCCTCAGACACACCCGAGCCACAATGTGCAACTTTGTTCAGCGAGACGAGTGCCTTCACCCGCATTGCAGCCGTCACCCCTAAAAAGAATTTAAATGCAGTAGAGTTTGAGCCCGAGGACGATCAGAGCAGCCTGGCAGAGCTGCTCGCTGGTCTGGGCAGCACCGTCACAGAGCTCGTCAGCACCCTGAAGCTGCTGCGACAGTGTAAAGATGCTCAGCTGGAGGAGATGCACAACACCATGTAAGTCCTGTGAAATATTTATTTGAAGTAGAAATGGTTATTTTTGCTCATAGGGATCTATTTATAGATTTTGACTAATAAATGTCATACTGTAACTAACAATTGATTTAATTAATGATAAATCACTTTATTTCTTTTCTTTGATTTATCGATCAACCATTCCATTAACAAACTGGTAGAAAATAGCAAAAAATGCCCAACACAAGTTTCCAGACCAAGAATGAAGTCTTAAAATTGATTGCTCTTTTCCCAACCAAAATATAGTCAATTTGAAAAGAAATAAAACAGGAAAAAAAACAGAAAATCATTGTATTTGAGAAACTGAAACCAAAAAAAAATGTTTGGCATTTTTTGCTTGACAAATGACTTACATTATTAGTTGTAATAGAAAATCAGTCTCCATTAGTTTGGATTGTTAATTAAATAACTAAGGAAGAAATTCTTCCAGCACTAGATACATTAGTATCATGTAGAGAGACTGTACCGCTGCTACTAACTGAATAATCAGTTAGTTGCTCAAGTAATAAGATCATCAATGTAAACGACAGTTTGACTTCATGTTGTATCACAGTGGTTCTCAACCTTTTCATTATCAAGAACCCCTAAATTAATACACATAAAGTCAGAGACCGCCACTTTATAAGATTTCTCTTCATGGACCTCCATCTCAAGAGATTGGTTGTTAGACATGATCAAGACCACCATTCTGTCGTTGTCAACTACATTTCAGACAATAAATATCCCTGAAACTCCCTTAAGGACCCCTGGAAGTCAAAGACTTTTTGGTTGAGAACCACATTTACCATGAAGTGTCTTTTTCAGAGGTTTCGTGTTGAGAAGTCATTCTTTAGCAGAGAAGACGTAAATAATTTCATTGGTAGATATAAAAAAGATTTCTTGATTTAGTTTTTATGGATTTTGTTTCCAGATTGTAGTTTTTCACATTTAGTTTAAATTTTTGTCTTTATCAGAAAAGTATTTTTCACAAGAGCTTTATCTAAAATTCAAGGCAGTGTATGTATGTAGTCCTTCTTGTCCAACATTATCTCATGTGCTGTTCCAGCTCTGGGCTGCAGGTGGAGCAGCAGGCTGCAAACAACAGACACGAAGCTGAGGTGTCTGAGCTGCAGCATCAACTCAGCCGTCTGAACAGCCTGTTTGAGAAGGGAAACCAGGCACTGCAGCAGAAAGCTCAGGTACTGACCCCCGTACATCATGCTGATCTCATCCATCATGCAAAATAAAATGAGTTCCAAAGGAGCGCCAGCTTCTTTAAAAGTCTGTTTTTTTTTTGTTCCTTTAAAAATGTTTCTTTTTACACAGGATGAGAAAACTGTGGCAAAGTTAATGGCGGAAATACAAGAGACCCAGGAAATCCTAAATAAACACAAGAGCGACAGTAATGTAAGCCGCAAAATTTCTCTATATACTGAAAAAAACCCTAAAAATACAGTTGGCCATTGAGGCTGTGCTCTCAACTTCTACTCCATTAGAAAATATGATAATGCAGAAATTTAATATTTATAGATATATCCCTACTTTCTTTTTCCTTTTTTTTGTTTTCTGTCTTTAATTTTATTTTGTGTACTGTTTTTTCTTTTGATCTTTGTGTTTATGAATAATTTATAATTCCATCCATGAACTTCTTTGATATGTTATACTGTAATTAGTAATATTTAAATATGTCCAGGTTACTTTTCAAACATAGTTGGCGATATATATTATTTTATTTGTTAATTGTTCACAGGAATTGAAGAAGGAGGTGGTTGAGCTTCGTCGTGCTCTCCAACAGTCAAAGGCGGAGTCTCAGTTTCTTCGGGGGGAGTTGAGAAAAACTGGCAGCCAGTCAACTAACCCAGCACATCTTATGGAAGAAAAGATTCAGTTGTTGAGAGAGGTATGGTCCTGTCACTTATGGTCTTAGAATTGCCAGATAATGAATAGATATAAAGCTTCCAGTTTTCTTATTCAGGCCTTTCTTACTTTTTTTAATCTGTAGGTGGAGAAACTGAAGTTGAGTGTTCAGGAGGCGGAGCAGGCCAGAGTAAAACTCCTTGAGAGAGCAAAAAGACATGTAAGTATCGGCTTGATATTACTAATGACATAAAAGTGACTATAATTATTTTATCTTTATAATAAATAAGTTGAAGAAGTGTCATAATATAAATGGGGATGTTAATCAGTATTTTCATGATGTTCTAACATCTCGCAGCAAATCATCCACCAGACGAACCAACAGAAAAGTGAGAATGAGCTTCAGATGTTAAACAAGGTGATCAATAAAGTCAGAGAGGTGAGCTTCATAATGCGTCTGTGCTGTCTTTTGTCAAGAGTGTAAATGCTTTATGTTTGGATGTATTTATATTTGAGGTAATGATTGTTTGTTTTCTCTGCACAGACTCTGCACTCTTTGCCGGTGGTCGTGAAGAATTGTGAACAACTCCAACAGCTTGTTGAATACATCGGCTGACATGTTTTTTTATTGTCAGCTATGTTCATTGTATTTATGTCTCTTATATTTTAATTTGTTCAGGCTGTAAGTGTCATATTTTTTGTATGATTTTAAATACATTTTTAAACATTTATGGATTGGTTTGTGTATTTTTTATTGTTTTATTTAAAAAAAAAGAAAAAATGCAGTTATACAATTTAAAAAAAAATGTTTGTCTACTTGGAGTCAGAAGATGTTAAATATTTAAAACCACACATATATACACTGTTAGTTTTACACACAAAAAAACAATTGTGTGTTGCTCCAAGCTGGAAAAATAATTTTTCTACACTGTTTTTTAGTATCAGATGATGTTGAGTGAAGTCATACCTGTGTGTCCTACACCTGGCTTTGCATTTTATTTATTTTTTTTGTTTTGATTTTATGCATGTTTATACCAGAGCAGATGATGAAGTTCAATATCTTTACCTAGTTTTTAGGGTGGCAGTGGTTCAGGAGGTACAGTGGGTTGTCCCCAAATCCAAGGACCCTTTCGTGTAATCCTCGGCTCCGCCAGTCCGAATGTCAAAGTATCCTTAAGAGAAATTGTGTGTGTGTGTGAGTGTGTGAGTGAGAGAATGCAGGTGACTGTTTATGCAGGTGGCACCTTGTGAGGTTGCATATTGTATAAAAGGGCTTTGAAACTGCAGCCGTATACAAATGGAAGTCCATATACCGTCCATATTTAGTTCAGGCATTTCAAACTGTTCACAGCTTAATTTAGAAAATGTTTCCTATGTGCGTGCCATATTTATACAGGATTCCCAAAGTCATAGGAAACCTGGAAAAGTCATAGACAATCACATTTTCCAGGCCTTTAAAGGCAGAATGGAATTGATAAAAATCATTGAAAGTTTTGGAAACATCGTGGAATTTCCTAATGTGTAGTGAATTTTTTACTGTAGGTAACTTTACATGGTAACTTTCCATGTGATGTAACTACAAATTTATTTCTGTAGTGTTCAGCGTCACATAGCTCTAAATGCATCGATGTATTATGTTTAGTTTACCATCACGTACACTTCTTTCTATTCTCCCTGCGCTCTGTCTCTCACTTTATTAAGGAAAATCCTTAAAAGGTCATACAAAATTATAAAAATATAAATAAATATTGTTAACTTACTCCGAAAGAAAAGTTTAGCAATCATCAGTAACATTTGTCTCAGGTACAACTCAACCTCAAATGCTAAAGAACAGAGCTACAATCATTAATCTATTAGTTTAACAATAAATTAATTGCCAATTTATTTGCTAATTGATTAATCAGTTGGGATAAATTTCCAAGTTTCTTTACTCCTTTTTAATAGTAAACTGAATCATCTTTGGGTTGTAGACAAAACAAGACATTTAAGGACATTATCTTGGGCTTTGGGGATATACTGATTGATTTTTTTCACCATTTTCTGATATTGTAAAGACCAAAATAATTAACAGATTAACCAACAATGCAAGTAATTGTAAGTTGGAGCCCCGTTTACAGGATAGGCTGCATAATAAACAAAAAGATGTTTCCCAATTAATAGCTTTATGTTACTGTACACAGTAATTTTCTGTTAATGTTTTTTTTAACATAAATTATGCTCCTGTAGGCTGCACCAGAGTTTGTGTAAATCTCTAAACCCCTTGTTTTTTATTGTACTAGATTAATGTCATAATATTAAATAACTGCACATTGTGAAAATCCTAATTTTTCATATTATAGGCGACCATTGGACCAATGAATAACCCAAGCTTTTGTTTATCTTTGTTGTTTCACTTTTATCTTGAGTGCAGACCTTACACTAATGAAATCATTGTCCTTTTGACACTTGCTGATTATGGCTGTCTTCATACAATCCTCAAAGATTTTCACATTCAGAAAAAATAGCAGATACCGTGGATACTTTGCTGGGGAAAAAAATCGTATCTGTCAACAAAGCTGCTTTTCTGATAGGGAAATCAAGTGTCTTCACCATAATGAAGCGTTTCCTTACGAGTCTCATCTTGTCAGACATGCGGACTCCGTGTTGGGGAGGTTTCTCGTGTTGAGATAAAGGACTCGAACTACTTAACTTTATAGGCTGACATATCGAGTTACAAGTCAATTCATTTTCTTGATTAGGGGATCTGTGTGGGAGATTAACTGTGTCTGTCGGTCTAAGTGCTGTGTTGATGTCTGGACATGATAATTGAGGCCGGTCACGGTGACTGGTAATACTGTGGCTCCAGACAACACTTCAAACCCGCTGAGCTGAAACAGCAAAGAAAACACGCACAAAAGAAAAAGATGTTTGAGGGCAAATGTCTTGATCTGATTTTACTTGTTATATTGTAATGAATTGTAGTTTAATTATAACTATTACAAATATAACTGTCAATTCAATATATGGCAAACCAACCCCCCCCTCCGGACATAATAAAATAATTCTGGTGTGTAACTCTGGCACCAAGTCCTTAAATTGCAATGGAAAATAATACCTAAATAATTTAAACATTTTTCTTTCTTGAAGAACCAAAGTGCTGTATCACTGTTTATTTCCAAAAAGACAACCTAATATGCATTTTCATTTGACAACAAAATACATGCAAATGTAGTAAAGCTTCTTCATACAAGCCACTTATCGCAAAGCTTATGACAATGAAGCACAATAATTTATACTTAAATCACCAGTAAATATTAAACTTGCACATTCAATTCATGATAAAAAAATTGAAGTTTATAGTGTGTATCTCAAAGTAAATTACCATCTGTGTGGAAAGTGGGTTGTAGGGTTAACATGGTAAATCACAGTTATGTCAGGTGTGGTGTTTTTAATCAGTCTGTTCAGTTTTGTCCTTAACAATTGTCATGAACAAAGAAAAACAGTTTGCGCACGGAAATGTCTGGCTAACTGGGCGCCATCTCAAGTCACTGATATTTTGTCAAAAATGTAGCAAGATGCTTGGATCTAGACTCTCACATTGCAGACACAAACCTGTCCATATTCCCTGGATACGTGGGGTGTCTCAGGTAACCCCCAGTGTTGGTGATGGGACCTGCAGCACTGTTATACTGGGAGAAAGAGCCCAGCTGCACTGGGGAAACCCTGCCGTAATGATCCACAGGCTCCACAGACCCGTGGGCTGAGGAGTGGAGGCGCCCTGTCGCTGCATACCCCTGTGTGTGGGCCTGTCCATACGAGCCCTGGTGCGTATGGTGGTGTAGGTGGCTGGTTGGCGCGGAGTAGGTGAACCCGGGATGCGAAGAGGATCGTGATGACACGGCCCCTCCGCATGGTTGGCTTTGGAAAGCCGGGGCTCCGAGGCTACAGGGACTGGACCCGTTTGGGAGTCCCTCAGGACTGAAGGTGCGCCCGGGCTGTTGCATCACCTCTGACCCTTGACCTCCCAGCATGCTGGCTGGAGGTGGGTGTCCTATGAGGTTATTGATGCTGAACATGCGGGTCTGACCAGGTCCAAACCCAGGAGGAGATGAGGAGGGATAATAAGGCGAGGACAGCTGCTGCCCGTAGGCTGGACTCACTGTCATGTTGTTGTAGACTGAGTTGGAATATGCGGCTGATCTGGCAATCTGGACAGGAGAGAAAACTGGCGTCTCATGGACATATGAGGCGTAAGTGCTCAAGTCACAGCGTTTAAACCTCTTCCTGCGCCTCAGGAAGCTGCCGCTCTCAAACATGTCCTCTGCGTTGGGGTCTAAAGCCCAGTAGTTGCCCTTCCCTGGCCGTCCCGGCTCTCGGGGGATCTTGATAAAGCAGTCATTGAGAGTCAAGTTATGGCGGATAGAGTTCTGCCATTTCTTTGAATTGTCTCTGTAGAAGGGAAAGCGCTCCGTGATGAACTTGTAGATGCCCCCCAGAGTCAGCTTGCGGTCGGGGGAGTTGGCTATGGCCATGGAAATGAGTGCGATGTAGCTGTAAGGGGGTTTCCCTCGCTGCAGAGGTCTCTTCCTTCTCCGCCCTCTGGGCTGCTCCTCTGTCTGCGGTGGAGGGTTGGGGGCAGACATGGTGGTGTCTGCTGGAGAGTCTTTCTCCACTTTGACCACCGGCATTGTCATGAAGAGTTCAGAAATGTCCCTCAAAAGACAGATTGTGAAGTGGACTTAAACTGCAAATGCTGCAGTTCAGAAGAAGTGTTTGTTTTTTATCTTCTGATTAAATCCTGGACAGCAGAAATCAAAACAAGAGATCAGCCCAGCACACAAATCGTGCCAGAAAGATCACATTTGTTTATAACAACTTACTGTCTTTAAGTCCAAAACCAGCAGCTCTTCAAATGCTTCCTCCAAGAAATCCTGTTTCATTGAATGGTGTCCGTCTTTATCCCAGACTGTTGTCAGGTGAAGTGTAAGAGTTACGGTGTGAGCGCGCCGTGCGTGGTATTCAAGGTGTGTGTGAGAATGAGTCACTCAGCCTTACCTGAAGAGTGTACTACCTCCACAGAGTACCTGAGGGGCCACACCCCCCTGAGCATCACATGCTCTTGACATACCACAGCTCTATAAGGGTCTATTGTTCACGTTCGACAAAGTCTGCATACTTTGTGGTGGAAATTTTTATTTCAGGAGTTTTCTTTACATATTTTTGATGAACATGTGATTAATGGTTGATGCCCTGGAATGGGAAAAGATCTCTACTGTCCAAATCAGAATCTACTTTTCTGATTACATTTTAAAAAGCTTTAACTTTTGCTTAGGAAAAGAATCAACACATCATTTTAGGGTTCATCTTTGATTGCTTTTTATGCATGTACTTGCAACTATCATTTATTCTCTGCAGTGCCTTTTTTTTTTTTTTTTTTTTTTTAAGTTTCATGGACCAGAACTGTCAAAACAAACATTGTTTCCTCTTGATATTCAAATTCCTCTTTAAAGCCGACCTCAGTTTATTTTTAAAAGTCCAAAATGGTCCATGTTGTTTTGACGTTTAACACTAAAAGGCCTCTTTAGTGGTAACTTAACCTACGTGTTGTTTTTCTACCTTGCTTCCTTGTTTGTTTTGTGCCAGTGGTTGGACAAGCCAGCTGTGTTAAGAGATGTAAATGTTTTCCAGACAAAGGCAGTCCTGTGATTTCAGCATGCAAAATATAGGCCATCATCGCAATCCCTGGACGCAAACTGAGAGGCAGGAATAACCAACTCTCAGCATTGAAATTACTCATTGAGATTAGTTTTGATTCAGTGTCTTCCAGGAATTGGCTGTAAAATGTGGTGGACATGTTCTGGACATGTGTCATAGTGTTTTTGTCCCTGTATGAAAGTCACTTATTACAGTGCAGAAATTGCTGCACACCCTCGGCTCGTTTGTGGATAGTGTCCTCTGTGAAAGATCTGCTTTGAAGCTGATTTCAAATACTATTAAATTTCGTCTGCAACAGTGATGGAGACAATGCTGACACTCTGAGCGGCTCTGTTGGTATGAAGTCAGGGGACTCCACAGGTTGAGGGTTCACCACCTTAATCTTTTAAACAAACAGAGAGGAAAACACGGGAGCACACTCCCACCACTCATCACCAGGCTGGGTTAGCACTGCGGGCATGTGTCAGAGCAGGAGCGTGCTGAGAGAGTGTGTGTTTCCTCAGACAAACAGCCTGATGAAAAGTTTAGTCTTGTGGCTCTCCTGAGCTCGACCGGCATCACCGTGTTATATGACGGGGTGGGGTGTATGAAGGTTAACATGAAATACCTGTTAGTTTCAATTCAACTTTGTACAACCTTAAATCCTAAAATGTTTTACCTTTGTTCAGTCGAATACAGTACAAATACAAGATATTAAATATTGAAACTGATAAACTGTACACATATATTTTTTTTAAAAATATACATATATATTTGACATGTTCCAAAAATGTGTTAATTGCTGTGTTACATCACCTTTTCTTTAGACAAGACAAGGCATGACGGCTTTAATTGTAAAGTACATTTCATACAATAGGGCAATTCAAAGTGCTTTACAGAGCAAAAAAAGCTAAAATATAGCATATAAAAGGTAAAATAATTACTAAATGATTTAAAACAATTTAAAATAAAAATTATAAAAAAATAGCAGAAGTGCAGACAAGTGATTCAAAGATAAAAATAATTTAAAATGATAAAACATCAATTTGAAAAAATGTCATCAGTCATCTGTCAAACAGTCATCAGAGTATTGAGTGTAAAATGTTTAAACCTTGAAACAACACTCAGTAAGTGTTTGGGAGCTGAGGAAATTGTTGAAATTTTGAAAATGAAAGTCTTTTCCTTTTTGCTTACTTTGCTCATCAGTTGCTGTTTGTTGTCAGGTTTGGTGGGTCATAATACTCCCCACATGTTCAGAGGAGATGGGTTTGGACTGCTGGTAGGCCAGTATTGTGCCTGCACTCTTTTACTTAGAAGCTGTGTTGTAACATGTGCAGAATGTGGTTTTGAGTCGTCTTGCTGGAATAAGTAGGGACATCCCTGAAAAGATGTTGTTGGCAGCATTCGTTGCTCCAAAACCTGTATGTACCCCATACCTTCACAAATGCTGGCTTTTGAACTTTGTGCCGGTATCAGTCTGGATGGGCCTTTTTTTTTTTTTTTTTTTTAAGGATACAATATTCATGATTACCAAATACAGTTTGAAATGTGGAGACATCAGACCAAACCTAACCCTATAACTCTGAAAAAAAAACCCAGTTGTGAACGTAAAGGTAAAAGGTAAAAAGAAAAGAATACATTTTTATTTACTGATTATACTTAACTACTTAATGTTTATTTATTTACTGCTTATATTTTTATTCATTTTATTTACATTCTAAAGTTATCCAAGTATTTGAGACTACTTTAAGGCCTTTATAATCTGCCAATATTAGAGCAATACTTTATTTTTTAAATTTCATTATTATTACTTATTATGATTTAATTAGTATTTATTATGACTTGATCACTACATTCAGCAGAAAGTTACAGTTGCAGAATTGTCCAATGATTAACGTGACTCAGAGTCTCGGGAGTAAGACTAAGTCACTTAACTGTGACGGTGCAGTTATTTAATTTTACAATATGTTTATATTACATTAGCCTGTGATTAATTAACATCCTTTAATTTTTGTAAATATTTTATCAAGTTAAAGCCAGCATGCACCTCTCTTTATAGTGCACAGAAACTGACTATTTTCTCAGTGTGTTGTTGCTGCCGGATTTACATATCAAAATGTAATTTTTTATTGGATCACAAATGTTTCATTGTGGACATTTCTGTGTGTTCATTAGTAATCTATGAGTACACTAGGATTTGTCTAAGGTTGTGCATGTACAGTATAAACTGTAGAAGGCTTAGTGTGTGTGTGTGCACAGGACAAACCTGACACCTCTGTCAGTGAAAGCAGAGCGCTTGGTCACAGTGGATATTTGGGCTGCACAACTAATTGAATCACTAAAAAAAATGCAATATGGCCAAGTGCAATAGTTTTGGATAAAGGTAAAATGTGTCACAACATACTGTTATAAATACAGCATTGTGGTGCTATGCCCCAGCCTACAACATGGGAATATGCTTCTTTGGCCCAGAATCTAGCGAAAATTGCATCATCTTCATCATTTATATTATTTTCAGTAAAAACGAATGCAAAAAAACCCCTCTAAAATTGTGAATCATATTGCAAATGCAATATCTGACAAAATAATTGCATTGTATGTAATTTTTGCATATCATGCAGCCCTTGTGAATACAATTACTTGTCATTGTGATAAGTTACAGCCCAAATGTAAATGGATATACATTAATGCTTATATCATTAGTTGATCGATTGATTAGTAGAATTGCACGATGTGAATCTATTTTGATAATCATTTAAGTCAGTGTTTCTGGGGTATGGGTACCCCTACAGGGTATTTTGGAGTACTGTAGAGGGTACGAAAGATTTAAAAAAAGAAGTTAATTCTAAAATGATCAGTCAAGCGAAATTCTTTAAATAATTATATATATATAAAAAACATAAATATAGGTTTGGTTAACCACATTTTTAATTCAGTATTCCTATTGTCAATGCAACTGCTTACCACCATAAACTGTCAACTGCCGAAACAATTGCAATCACATTCATGTTTAGGTTTGCTCACTGGGAAAGTGAAGTCAGTTTCAGAATATTGGTTGTTTTGGACTGTTCAGGGTACATTATTGATATAAGTTTGAGAAACAATGTTTTGAGTCATTTATTAAGCAAAACTACCAAAGACTCCCCAGCATCTGAAATATGAAAATTTTATGTTATTGTAAATGGAAAAGATTTTAAGATTTTAATTTTCAAATCAAGCGATTTGAGGATGTCACAAAAGGCTCTGGAAAAATGGATTGGACATTTGTCATCTTTTTAAACAATATATCGACTTAGCAGTTCGTTAAAAGAATATTTGACAGATTACTAAGAAAGTAATCATCAGTTGCAGCCATAATGTGAATAGGTTACTATTATAGGCTAGCATCTAAAAACTTATGAATGGGAGTATGGATTTTCATTTTGGATCTCTTGTCTAAATTTTACTCTGATCAAAATAACAGACATATACTTAAATGAATTTTGTAAAATCAAGTCAGTGAAGATGCTAAGAGTTCACATCTGTAGTTTATTGAAAAATTGAATAGTTTTCAATATTTTCCTTGAATATGTGTGCAAATCTTTGTTGTTCTGCAAAAGGAAATTCTGCAGCAAGGTACCTTTAAAATAACAAAAATACAGTATAAAATAATAAATCAAAGAATCAAGAATAAAGTGCAAATACACTACACACACAGAGAAGAATACGATATATGATATAGTTCAAACACTAAAAACTGCATCAGTAGGAAAAAGGATGAAGTTAATAGTAAGTCAGTTTATGTTTTATTTAAAGTAAGTTCATTTATGGCATGCAGAATACGTAAAATAATGACCCTTTCTGAAAGTAGATTTTTAAACAGTACATTTGTGGATTGAAGACACAATGTAAACACAGGGAAAATTGCATGAGGTTAATGCACTCTTATCCTAATGACTGTAATAATGTGTTTGATTGTGTGGTTTCTTCTCGTTAACTTCTGACAGATGTGATGGACATGCAGTTTAGTTTGCAGCCGACCTCACCCTTTGCTTAAGACGGCTTCTTATGCTTTATGGCAACAAACAATTAGTGGTGAGTAATTTCTCAGGTACTCGTTGTTAGTGGAGCTCAGGATCATAGTTGCCATAGTTTGCTTATGCATCACGATTTGGCACCCACACAGCACTCACTGTTAATATTTGTTCATGAGCCTTTTATCTCAGTGTTTGTGCTGATGGATCAAAAATATGAGTTATGCTGCTGAAAGGTGACTCTAGTGTCAACATTGGTGATCAAAAATGTTTTTATAACGTGTTGATGTGCTTCGGTTACTTAAATGATTCTCCATTCATGCCAAATGGATTGTCGTCGTGTGACCTGAAAAGACAATTCTTATTTAGAACGAAACAAACTTTCACTATTTTCAAAAACAATATTTTCTCTGAGTAACAATGAATGCAAATCTTATAATTATTATGCTTTGATGCTTATTTTTTTCACTACTTCAAATGATTGAATTTAATTATAGACTAATTTCATCCAAGAATGTACTTTGTTTTCCACGATACAAACTAATTTCATCATACATTACAAATTAAACAAAACAAGGGGAAAGAACAATGTAAGCATCATATATAAATCCAATACCAGTGTTTAAGTACAGGGAAAATGTAGGAAAAAATGTAAGTAAAAAATAAGATGAAATTTGTAAAATAAATAAACAAATAAATGAAAATAGAATAATAATTATATAAATCATAATCACAATAATTGTAATAAAGAGAAATAAATACTATTACAATAAAATAAGTTCTGACACATTATAAGGTAGATGAAAGCTGATTGCGAGGCAGTATTTTATTAATAAGGGGTTATATATGTTGACAAAACCATGGGGAATTATCTGTCAAATCTGCTGCTGACTTCACTACTACAGGGCTTTTTAAGAAGTTTCAGCTCATTGTTTTGTTTTTTCCAGCTCACAGCTTTACAGTTCACTTTCATCAATAGTTGCTGCATGTGTCAGTGCTAGAGAAAGGTCTGTAATCACCGATTACAGCGGTACACCGGCTATCATTCTGTAAGATGGAGTCTCGACTTTTCTGAGGTGCATCCACAAGTTGTCTTATTAGTTGTACATCTTAACCAAAAGAACAAAGAAGGCATGCCTTATTGCATGATCCAAATCTGTCAAAACTTGATATTTGCATTTAAGTTTTTAAGGACAGAGTTGATGTTTTTTTAATGTTGTTGAAGACTTCCTCTTCCGTGTTTTGGTCATTGTTTACAGTCCGATCAGCAACTTGAGACATGAGAATGGAGTTGAGACAATGTCAACGACCAGATTTTTATCTACAAAAAAGCTCATAAAATGCTCAAATTTTTTTAGACGATAGCCAGTAAGTTTTGAGATTGCATTTCGGCCAATGCGTTCTGCCTCTTTTGCTTCCCCCACTGACTTTTTACCAGAAGGCATCCAGTGCTCACTCAAACTTGATTGGTCATTGCTACTCGGACTACACGCGGAAACCAGAACGCTTCCTTTACCAGAACTTCTGCTTATGCAGATATCTTTTTACAGAGATTAATGCATCCTCAACTTCTAGGAGGTTGAGAGAATAACATAAACCACTCATGAAAAGCTACTGTATGAATTTAGTAATTCACAATCACAAATTGGGAGGTTGTACTGTCAATTGTTTACAGTATGGAATTGTTCTGAAAATCAATACAATACAAGGATTAGGTTGCACGGGTATGGATGCATTAACTCACTTTTGTTGCCTTACTTAAAATTTAAATGTAATTACCTTAAAGTTAACATTCATTTTTCATGGATGTTGTCCACACTTTGTACTTTCATCATGTGTGCAAACCGAGTCTTGCTGTTGAAGTGCACTTGGGTTTGGCATCACTGAATATATGTTGGGGCCTCTGCAACTAAGGGCCCTGGAGCCATGCATTGATGCTGCCCTGAGAGGCCTCCACCTGTCCATCACCGCCCAGTGTGGAGACAGAAATGATGGCTGGAGGCTGGGACAGCTGCACAGGAGAGCAGGGCTGCAGCCAAGGCAAATGAAGAGCCCTTCACTTTGTTTCTCACATATACTTCTGGCTGTGCCAGAGAGAAACGGCTCTCTCCAAACAAAGACAAACAAATTAGACATTTGAATTTGAACACTTGACTTTAACCATTTGATGGCTGCACATATACAGGTGTTGGATGACTCTAGCACTGATACTGGATGTAAACGAATCACATTTCACATGCAGCAAAGAGTAGATAATGGAGGATCTTTAGAAACTTGTTTCACATTTTTAGATATGATTTTTAAATTTGTGAGTATCTTTGAAAGGCGTATACGGAAAAAAAAATGACCAGATAACTAAACAATGAGCTAGACGTCACTGTTAAGCTCCTTAAGGGCAAGAAAGATTCAGATTCGAGTGATAAGTCTCTGTAGGTCTTCACTGTGAACTATCTCTTTCATTGTACCTGCAGGATAAATTAGATAAATCTACTTGACACTTTTTTTCATACTACATGTACCCACAAGTTTTATTCCCCTTTGTCAATGCGTCTACTAAACACACACACACACACACACACACACACACACACACACACACACACACACTCACACTCACACTCACACACACACACACACACACACACACACACACACACTCACACTCACACACACACACACACACACACTGATTTAACGGCAGGCTCCCCGGGCAGTGCAGTGCTTCAGTTATGTAAACTGGCCCGGGTTTGGAGCAAGTCAACCGTCAGGATTTTGCATCCTCACCAAGCCCCTGCAGCTGCTAAAGCAAACAAGAAACTTTCACTTGTTCCACAGCAGCCTTACTGGGTCAGCATATGCGCACACGTCACACACACACACGCGCACACGTCACACACACACACACACACACACACACACACACACACACACACACACACACACACTCAGAAAAGCAGCATTAGACTCAAATTCAAATACAAATAAGCTTAATTTTACATCATGATATTCACTGCTTTAAAAAAAGGAAACCTCTGTCATTTATAGTGAATAATATGAAATAAATTATGGTGCCTTTCAAGGCTTGAGTAGTTTTATTTTGGCAACAGTGGGCAGGAATCCCATTATAAACATTGAGCATATTGTGATTCAAGTGGACTGAGAGAACACTAGACTTTTGCGCCTTTGCTTGCGTGTGATTTCAGGTTTTAGAAAATCTAGCCCGTGATAAGAAACTATGGCAGAGAATCCTGCAGAAAAAGTACTACCTCACTACCCACCAAAGCCAGGCTAAAGAGACAGATTTTTCTCTCAGTGGCACAGACCAAAAATTGAGCTGAAATGAGAGTGAATATTGGCCTTAAATTCAAGTAACTCAAATAACCAAAACATTGCAGGTTTTAGTTTTTCAGATGTAAAACTGCCTAGTATGTGGTGTCAGAATGGCACACTGAGTGACTGATGACCTGAGAGAGGAGTGCCAAATGGTGATCATACATTTACTGTACAACATGAACAGTTTTGAGGATCAACATGTGTAAAGAGGACAGATGGTTTATGTCAGAAAGGAGGTGTTCTTACAGTGCTGCCTTAATTTCGCTGCCTTGGTATTTCTTCAGCAAGACCCCTAGCCCGAACCCGAAAAAGGGGACATCTAGGTTTACGGTCTCAGTAGGCCTGAAACCCCCTCCCCCTACACAAGTAAACACACACACATTTTAAATGTTTGAAATGGCTTCCCAAAACTGAAAATGATCTGACATCACACTTACTTAATGCTGTGGTTGGCCAGATGTGTGAAGGTGAGAAAATGAGAAGTTCTCTTTTGTCCATCTTCCCACAAATATCAGTAAAAGATGTGCTTATCTTTAGTGACTGCAAAGCATTACATTTTTGTTTGGATTACAGGCTACTCTGCAAAGAGTTTAAACTCTTTTGGGCCATTGTACCTATATGTGCTGGTGTGCTGTATTTTAAGCTTAAACAATGTTAAACTGTGGTTTTCAGCCACAAAATCCAAGTACACAAAAGTCCCTTTCATGCTGACACCAAACAGTTTAAAACACAATGTAGCAAACATTGAGTCCACACCCATCGGAGTCAATTAAATAGTTAAATAAATTTGAACTGCTGCGTCAGTGCCAGATCTGTTGTGGCCTTGATAACTTAAAGCATTGCAAATAGACACAATGCAAACAAATGAAGACATACCAACTTCAAAACGCACACTACTCGATCCAGGGTACTAAATTGCCATCATCCACGAGCCAAACACCGATAAATGCAAATGGCTCGTAGATTTGCTTTGTAGATTTGCTAGCCAAAAAAGAGCAATCGATTCATTGTCTGGTAAAATTTGAACATCAGCTTGCCATCAATGGTGTTGGAAAATCACATAAATCTGACTTTTTTGGCATATTTAACACTGTGATCCCATTATTCAGATAGCATTGTAAATTTCAGGTCTGCTGTTAACGCAGCGTTAGCCTGTTGCTTATTATTAGCCTGCAGATTAAATAATTTAAGGATCACCAGTTATGGTAATCCAATTATAATTGATAAACAAATTATGCAAAGTGATTTAATTTTTTAATCAAGTCGTCACAACCTACTTGTAGTTTAACAACTACCTAGGTTCTAAAAGTTGCTATTAACGTTACAGCCAAGTAACATAATGTTATTCTGTTTCATAATACATTTTGTGTATTTTCCCAGACTATTTGTATTGGCAGGCTAATAATAAGCAAAACACAAACAGTGGATATCTGACACAAGCATGCCAAACCAACAGTAGCAGTAATATAACCATAACCCAAAAGCCACATGTAGAAAGAGCAGAAGATGTTGACCTATCAGTACCAGTACTATTTTGGCCACCTCCACCATTGCACTAAAGTCGCCTCATCTGTGTCGTGTCACAAAGGACAAAAAGGCAAGCACACTGACATCATAAGCCAAAAACACAGTTTCTCCTTGTCTACACCCCATCACTGAAAACACAGTTTCTGAAGATCTTCACCCTGAAGCACTTTTACAAAAGATCCATTTTCAGTGACCCCAAAAAGCAGTTTGCAGGTTGTTAAAATGTACAGAAAACGCTACACTTTTTAAAATACCTGTGCATGTGGACTAGGCCCAAATGCTGTGCATGTGTCCTCAAGTTGCTGAAGATATTTTGTTGTATGTTTGTGTTGTGTATGTTTGCAGTGCGTTGAGCTCTCAGGGTCACCATACAGACCAGCTTCATAAGTCGCCCAGTGACACTCCAATCAGGTCTTATTACTTTACTAATTATCACTTTAAATAATCAACACATGTTAATGCTGCAAGATAAGAGGTGCAGTTCTAATGCAGGGGAAGAAAATATTTTGACCAAGTCAATGAAAATAAACTTTATTTGTATACTTATTGGTTTATTCTAATAATTTATCAAAAGATAATAAAATGATCCACCTTTTGAATCCCTCTTCATAGTCAGTTGCGGATCAGGTTTTCTTGTATGACTCACACACAGAATGACTCACCCACACCTGATAGAGACAGTATCTCTCCTGCACTGTAACAGAGCTCACAATTATAGTCATGCCTGGCTGCAAATGTCAGAGCATCTATGTCAGATGGGCTCTGTAAGGATCCATGTGTCAACACCTCATAGATGTCTCAGCCTGCACAGAGCCCAGCCGGCCGCACATGAGCATTTTTACCAGTGCTTGCACATGAAAAGGACCTCAGTTGCACAATAGGATTGCACGTTAGGATGGTTCTAGAAGTTGAGCACTATCCTCCTTATTTTGTTCTACTTCATTAACACGGATTCATTTCTGTGTGTGTGTGTGTGTCTTCGTCTGAAAGCGAGGCGGAGGGTGGAGGAGTCAGAGGAGATGAGTTGTTACCACACAGAGCTCTTGTGGCTTTGGCAAAGTATTTCCCATGAAGTAAAGCTTTTGCTGTTTTTTTTTTTTTTTGGAGCTGTGCAGTGCAGTGCCTTCTGTGTGTGGGCACGCACTGGCACGCAATTTAAACTACAAAGTCATGTCGTTTTAAAGGCCCAGTGTGTAGAATTTGGGGGTGGGGGGTGGTGGGATTTGGCTTAAATGAAATATATTAAGAATATTGTATTTTTGTGTATAATTACCTGAAACTAATAATCATTGTGTTTTTGTTACCTTTGAATGAGCTGTTTATATCTACATAGGGAGTGGGTCTTCGTCCGCAGAGATTGCCATGTTGCACTGCCATGTTTCTACAGTAGCCTTAACAAGCCAAACACTGGCTCTAAACAGGGCCATTTGCGTTTTTTCGCCGGCTGCTGTAGTCGGCAGCTACTCTGTGAGAAGCAGTGTTGATAAAGCAAAGATTTATTTAACGTGAAACTGCTTTATTCAGTGTTTTTACATATTTATATCAAAGGGTCAATTTATTTTGGAGAGGAAGAGAACTCTGTGGGTTATTCAACTCCTGCTAAAAACCTCCTGAACGTCTGCATCTCAAGTTATCAGTGAAAAACAGTGGTAGAGAAACATTTATTGATAACATGTTGGTGAAGATTCTCATGATAATTCTAGGTATTATGTCATAGGCAACTGGAATTGCTTCCATATGTTTTTGGGAGGGAAGAGACCTTTGCAGATTAACTGGCTCACAGTAAAAACCTCCTGAGCAATGAACAACAACAAAGAAATTCCAGCTGGGAGAAATTTCAGCTGGTTATAATCTGCAATCCTCACTGCTAGATGCCACTAAATCCCCCTAAATCTTTTACACTATATCTTTAGAACATTATACATCCTTAGACTGGAAAGAAAGGGAAACAGCTCGCCCGGTTAACAAAATCTACCTAGTAACACCTCTAAAGCTCAATATTTAAAATCATGTTTGTTTAATTTGTAAGAATAGTATAAGGTGTTAAATTTAATTTAGAGATGCTGGTGGTCAGTGGATTTTGTAACCTTTGGACAGAGCTAGGCAAGCTGTTTCTCTGATTTTAGTCTTAATGCTAAGCTAAACAGCTGCTGGCTGTAGCTTCATATTTACCAGACATATACTGTTGTCTTATCTATGTGAAAAAGGCACCGTGCCAAAAATTTACCTCCATAATTGCAGCAATAATGGACAAAACCTTCTATTTCAACTCGATCATAATCGCTGCTTTGGTCGTAGGTATTGCAAATTTTCAGTCATGCATAAGAAGGCTTATGTGTGTGTCATTGCTGACAAGCTTTCACCGCTGCCTAAATCCTCTGATTCCTAAGCAGGAAGATACAGGTATTCATCCAGCTTCCACTGATATCCCTGAGCGCAGTGTCGTGTTTTCTCAGCTGTCAAACTCCTGACATGTCTTTTTAAGCCTGGCAGATGGAGCACTTGTAAAAAGGGCTCTGAAAATACATGTTTGTCATTGTGCGAGGTTGAACCTGCTGAATTTTTTTAAATACAAAGAGATGATTGATTTTCATATAAATGGATCATAAACAGTAAGTGGATTTTGTAAAGCAATAGGTAATGCCTCCTCCAATGACAAAACTGCATCCATCGTGCACCACTTGACTATAGTCTGTGACTCCTCAACTTCAACCTGACCTTTTTGTTCCGAAGAGAAATTTGAAAAATGGTCCTAAAACACACAGATGTAAACAAAAGATACATAAAAAACAATTAAATAAATAAAACACATGATAACAAGACTGAGAGTCTTAAGCATCGCTAGCAGCTCTGTAAGGCTGTGCTTAGGCAAAGTGGCGATTTGAGCAAAATGCTAACATTAGAGTGCTAATATACTCGCAGTGGTCATGCTAACATGCTGATGGCTAACAGGTAAATTGTTTATATCATGTCTATCCTTGTCAAGTATTTTAGCATGCTTGCTACCATTTGGCAACACAAAGTATGTGTCAATGGTTTTACAGATGTTTAAACGTAAACCAAAGAACTGAACAACAGCCCAGTTGCCAGAAGAAAAATGTTGCCACTGCATGTTTCTTCAAACTATGGATACTTTACATTTGAACTTTTCATTTGGATCATATCAATGTTTCTTCCGTGACATAGCGTGTCACCTAGGAGAGACACCTGCCAAGCTGCAGACCAACAAAAAACAAAACCAGATGTGTTTTAGTGAGTCACTGCTGCATCTTCCAACGGCTTTGTAGCTACCAAACACACCCATCTCAACATTTAATCTTCTGGGGGTGAGGGCCAGTATTTTGTGTTGACACGGTGTAGCCAGCAGATATCTGGGCCAAAACTTCCTCTTCCGTACCAGTCATTTTGTCTAAGTTTGATAAACATTTATCTACTATAAAGCAACTTGTTATACGATAGCTGATATGAGATTGCATTTTGGCCGATGTGTTTCCCCTCGCTGTTCATTGTCGTTCAGATGTGATTGGTTAATATTACTTAGACTCCAGACAGAAACCCGAACACTTCTGATACCAAAATCTTGTATCGTCACCTACAGAAGCTGCATACATTTGCAGAATCTGTTTATAGAAATTAGTTTTTTAGCCCCTCATTGATTTGTCCTTTCTGCCCAGATATCACAAAAAGCTTTTTTTATTTATTTATAGAGACATTACCACAGTTCCAGGGGTGATTGTGCAAAAAAAAAAAAAAAAAACCAAGGTATTTTATGCCAAAATGCGATCTTTTCCTAACCATAACCAGGTGCAGCCTAAAGCTACATTCTTCTTGAATATGCTTTTATTTTAGTTGTTTTTTTAATCTATTTTTCTATTCTAATGCTTTTATCTTGTGGTACTTTGAGATTTGTTTCAAATGTAGAGTGCATTCTGAATAAAATCTCTTATTATTATTATTATTAAACGTAAAGTTTCATCGAATCTGCTACACGATAACATACAAATGTAAAATATCCATGTTTTGCAGACACATAAAATGCCAATCTATTCTGGTGACTGGGTTTTGGAAAAAATTTAACTTTGATCCAGTGATGGCGCTGGAAAAAATGTCAGGGAATCACCAGGGATTATGAATTATTACATTTAATCTAGAGGGAAATATGAATGTCTGAACCAACTTTGATGTCAATCCATTTAATAGTTAAAAAAAAACACAAATGTTGGGAGATACTCAAAGTCACAATGATTCATCCATTTATGCCTGTGCATGTTACTGTCAGGGTTCATGTTAACCTTTGTAACCAAGTGAGGACTTTTTATGACTTGTCATCACACACGTCTATGAGCTGAGATCAGCTCAACCAAAGAACGTTGTTTGATTTAAATATTTTTTAGATAGAGCTATGGTATAACTCTGGTATTTTACTAGAAGAAGAGAGAGAAGCATTATCATAATGTGTTGCAGAAATGTTTTTTTCTAATTTTTTAAAAAGATTTTGTTAATCATAGGAACCACACACACAGTTCGTTGCCCCACCTTGTAAAATGTTCCTTTCACTCCTGTGAGAGTTGAGAATTTAGTTTGTTTAATACTTACTTATATTTTCTAGTTTACAAAGCTCAATGAGAATCCGCCTTGGTTCTTTGAAGGTTAAGATAAATATATCCAGTGTTGCTGTTGCTGGATTTAAATGAGTAATTACGGATCATTAAGTAGATATCCAGTTATTTTAAGTTTCACGTCACATCATCTAGTTACAGTTTGTGCCAGAGTAATAAAAGACGAGAGAGAACACACACACACATGCAATGGCAGTGGTTGCAGCACATCTTTGTGCATGAGTTGAGTAAGAGACTAGAGCATGACCACTCAAACAGGATGTGGTGCAGAGCAGTCCACTTGTAAGTGTGTATCTAGGAAAGACAGAGAGGCAGCAGTGTTTTGGGTGTTGCAGATCTCACGCATACCTGTATCTGCAAAGGGAGGTTGCTCTTATGACTCAGGCTCTCATGGTATTTTGCCAGAGAGGAAGAAAGAGAGAAATCTAGACTGGTATGCTATTTCTTTCCAGTGCCACCTGTGTGTCTGTTACAGTGGGATTTGTACCTCCTCAATCACTGACACATGTGGATTATCTGTACTTAAAGGAAAAAGCCGATACAAGCCACATCTTGTGTGCAAGCAATCAGGCACTCAAACACAACATATCTTTCCCTTTGTGGGCTGAATCTTTTAAAGATCTGCTACCAGTATAATTGCTGTAATTAGACCTGGAAAAGGAATGTTATTTCAGTGTAACCCTCCCCAATTGTAAATTTAACACATTTAAAAAAACACAGACAGCCTGAAGCAGCATTGTCTTAAAAAGTATTTTAGATTGATGCCGTTTGTGACATAATGAGGAATTATTCTCCCGGTGTTTAGCGAGTTGGATGATAAGTGGTCTTTGTGGTTTTGTCTTGAGGTGCCCGGTGCTTTTGCTTGGCAAAGACAGCCAAAAGCGGGTGCAAATACAGGTTAAAGGTGGGTCAACTGTTGAGGAAACATTACTAGCAAGTGAGTAAGCCAAAGAGAGAGAGAGAGAGGGAGAGAGAGGAAATACTGTTGAACAATGCTGATAATCTCCCTCATCAGAAACCTACTCACCTGGATTTCTCTCTGTGCAGGTGCAGGTCTGCCCCAAAGCAGATACTTTCCTTTGTTTAGCTTCCACAGGTGTTGTCATGGTCTGTTCGCTATCTATGCTGTCAGGGAGTTTATATTAACTGACATAATAAACTGTATGTCTATTACTTTTTGTATATAGAATACCTTGGGACAGTTTGTGGGAAAATTTATATTCAAATAGATTAAAGCCTAATCAATAAGTTATCCAAACAATTGCTTTAACTGCTTATCCGGGAGGGTCACGGGGGGGTGACCATGGATATGTAAAGAGAATTGGATACAGCGTTGGCTTTGGGGTCCTGGTTATTCCTATGAAAGTTGCTCAGATAAGTCACCTCTGCTTCCACACTGTGTGGCCCACAGAACAAGCGCACCAGAGACTTCTGCTGGTTCAGCCGGTTACTTCTGGTTTAGCCCTGTGCTTACCTGAATGGGGATAAAAATTGTTCAATCATACAGTTCTTCTAGTCTTTCAAAATGTTATCGGACTGATTGGATCAACTCCTGACATCAGACTGGTCACAGAGCGGGGCTGTGATGCTCAAAACAAAAAAATAATTCCATTATTTACAGACATGTCTTTTGCTGTGTAGGTCAACAGAGTGCTCCAGAAATGAGTCCCAAAACCCAAAAATTAGTTAGCACTTTAGCACTCTGTTCCCTTGCCAATGGGTTTTTTGAATGGGTTTTCGGTCAAATGCCTTAAATAAAGTCTGTTGTTAACACAAGCTAAAGAGACTTGACACAAGCATCAGACAGATTTCAAACAAATCTCCAGTCTAGTAAGACATATTTGAAAGAGAAAGCTGTCTGCTGTAAACACCCATCCCAGTTTACAGATCCAGATTTTGATTTTAATTTTGACCCGTTGTGCTAAATGCAGTTGTGCATGCTGTACGTTATTCTACATTATTCTGTAATGTACATTATTCTGTAATGTAGAAAAATCATTACTTGATCATCAGAATGCTTGCATTTCTTTCCATGTGCTGTAGCAATGTTGCTCTCTTTTCAGATAGCATAAGCGAAAGAAGCCACAGGCAAAATCACAAAATTAAGACCTACATTGTAGTAAACAGGAATGATACTTGAAAGGTGACATTAGGAGAAACAGAACTAATGATGTCTAGAGCTGAAGGAGGGATAAAGAACGCAACAGAAACAGTGCAGAGACATAGTGCAGGGGGTTTCACTCGCGAAAACAAACATGTTGTATTAGCAACCGATAAAGATTTAGTCTGGTTAAAGAAAAACAAATTAATTGATGCATGTCAGACTTTTTTAAAACTGTTGTTCAGGAGGATGAAGTTTTGCTGCTAGACAAGTTATTCTTGATGTCTTAACATTAAAAGACGACAGAGTCAGACAGACAGAGAGGCATTTTAACACCTGGATGCATGAGGCTCTAAATCTGCAGGTATACACTTGAACGATTGTAAATGCATAAAATACTAAAAGTGAAGACTCTGAATTGTGTGTGTGTGGCATTGACTTTACACGCTTGTGTGCATACATGCATGTGTGTGTTTGTGTGTGTGTGTGTGTGTGTGTGTGTGTGTGTGTGTGTGTGTGTGCGCACGCAATTTGGGCTGTGTTTGCAGGATGATAAACTCAAGCACCCACACTCTGTCATGCATAGAGAAGTTTCAGCTGCACAATAGCAGTGTGATGGGTGTGACTGTCTCCTGGATTAAAGCATGAGAATAGATCCAGAAACTGACAGGTTCCACCGCCTTGCTCACTCGCTCTGTATTCAGATTCCCCCTAAACAGCAAGCAGTGAAATCCTTACACTCTTTAATGTACCTGCAGCTCTATTTAGCTCTTTGAGTTCTATTGAGGTCTGAGTTAGATTATACTTTTTCTAAGTGCCAGGTTTGAGCTGGTTTCCAGTGTGAGTGAACACTTAAAAAAAAAAATGCAAAGATTCTGATTTCTCCCCCCTTCCTCTGGTTAATTGACTTGTTTGTGTATCAACTTTTTGTTCGCGACACCATTTGAATGGACTGGTGGATTTGCACACCAAATGTTGTCCCATTGTACTGTTTTGCATGCTGTGCGGCTGGCCCTTCGCCTGGCACCATTTGTCATGAGAGCCCTTGTCTCTGGTTCACTGTCAGCGCACACTTTAAAACCTTTTTGTAAGTTAAACCACTATGGAGAATTTATGACCAGGAATAAGCTACACTGAAGTTAATGTGTTCAGTCCAGCCAAATAACTCTGGCTCGAAACCCACTTCTTAATACAGAGCCTGGTGGAGTTTTCTTTTGGTGTGTGTTTTTTTTGTGTGTTTTCTTTTAGATTAAATTCCACAGTAGATGTTATCTTTATGTTTTTGAAGCATTTTGCTCTCATTTGAGGGCATTGTTTACTCTTGGAGTGAGTGACAGACAGAGAATGAAGAGGAAATGATGTGAGAAATTGCCCCTTTTGTCACTGGAAAATCATTATGCAACTGTGAAAAGATAAAAGCTTCCAAAAAGGAAGAGAAGGACATAAAGGTTTCTGTTTGGTTGGATAGACTAAAAAGCTATGACAAAAATGAATTTGTTGATTTTGTGATATTATATGAATAACGGCAAAAAATCTGCAATATTAGAGGTGTTGATTTCATAATACTGGTATCAATACTGACCGGGACTTATTTATGTGGCTACTAGGGGTTTAAGAAAATTATAATTACAACATAAATATACAATAGTATTGCAATATTCTGTTTAGTGATTGTGTAATGATTCTCAAAAACTATCGATTTTTCATCGTATCCTTATAGAACAGTTTGTATGATATCCTACAAAAATGCACACACAGCAGTTCATATGATCTCCTACAAATTCAAATTAGCACCCTATAAATGACATTAGGTCCATAATGTTAAGTTATGCAATTAACGTAAAGTTGCTGTGGTTAGGTTTAGGAAAAGAAACAGAAGAGGAACCTAAAAATTGACTCAAACTTCACACGGTTCTGAACACACCACCACCCCAACCAATCGGCACTGCATCCCTGTTAACTTCCTATCAGCGCATTTGTCACGTGATCACATCCTTCCAACAAATTCCCACAAATTACTGGCTCATGATTACGTTGGATAGGTACGTATTTGGTTGCATTACTTCCCATAGGAAAACACACAAAGACTTTATGAGACCAACCTGCAATTTTTAATTAATAAATTACATTTTTGGCACTGGTTAATTTTGTGTCATGCTTAAACCCCTGACCGTTAGATAGTACTGTTGTAATTTGTTTTCAGCCATTTGACTCTTCCACTTCAATTTGACAACATTACACTAGCAAAAACACAAAGAACATGAGCCTATGAAACAGACAGTCATAAAGGCCACACTGCTAGCTCCTAAAATTTGAAATTATGAAATTATCACAATATATCACAACATATTTGTCATGGTTTGGGGTTTTTGTTATACTATGGACCTTGTTTTGGGGTTTTCTGTTTTCTAGTTTTTCCTTGTTCTTAGATGCTGATGTTCTGTTTCCTGTTTTATTTTGTATTTTTAGGCATGTCACCTTGCTTGCTTTTGCGTGCTTTTTCTCTGTGTCTCCCTGTCTCTTTGTGTGTCTCTGTGTCTCTCTCCCTGTCTCTGCTTCCCTGATTCTGTGTCCCTCTGTCTCTGTTTCCCTGATTTGTTTCACCCGTGTTATGAGTCTTGTCTGTCCTTCCCTGTCAGTTTCTTCTGCACACCTGTGTCTGTTCAAGTCTCATTTGCTCCAGCCTAGTGTTTCGAGTCACACCGTCTTTATTTAAACAATCCCTGTGTTTCCCTCCTGCTCCTGTGTCCACCTACCCAGCCGTGTGTCTTTGTCTTGAATAGTTCTTTTCTGTGTATATACCTGTGTTTCCCTTTTTCTTTTGTCTGTTTTCCTCGCCGTCTTCCTGTGGTCTTGATCCTCCGTGTTTCCCTGTGTCATCACCTGAGTTCCCTGGTTTGTTTTAATTCAGTTTGTGTTCATGTTTTATTTGTGCTTTTTATTTTTGTTCAGCTGTTTGTTTTTTGTGTGGATAATCTTCAGAATTAAAGCTTGCTTTTAGTTTGAACTTCCGGCTCCCTTTTTGTTTGTTCTGCATTTTGGGTCCTCATTCTGCTTAATCGTGACAATATTGAATCATAACCCCTGTATTGTGATGTGGACATTGCCAAATTCTTGCCTATAAACAGGCCTAGTGGCATCATAATGTCACACACCAAATTTATTGCCATTTTATACAATTAACTTTTCAAACAACACACATGCAACAGGGTTGAAAGCTTGTGAAAAGATAGCACACGTGTTCACAGCTCTCACAAGGTGTATAATCCTTCCAAAACAGAAGAATACACTCCTCACTCGAGGAATGAATATGAATGACAAGTGTAAATGAAGCCTACAATAAAATCATGTATGCCAGGTGCCTTCAAGCTGTATGAAAGTCTGAGGATGGAAACACTGTGAATAACCTGAGTAAAAGTGTTCTCTAATAATCATTGTGTGATGTACTTGAAATGTGTACTTGGCAAAAAAACCCCAAAACAAAACACTGATACTAATTCATCTTAATTGAATTAAAGTGAAACTGAACTGTCAACAGTGGTAAATAATGATGTTATCAGGGCTGATCCTGTCCTTATGGAGCCTCTGACCTTTCGTAACTCTGCATCCACCCTTTGGTGGTCCAGATAAAAAAGAGCATTTTGTGGCTGCATTTTCTCACACACAGTTTTTCTTCCTATTTTGGATTACACCCTCTCAGTGGACAGAGCTGGTGTTGGGAGTGAATCCTGAGCCGGAAACAAACTTCATCCCACTTCAGACTGATGGACAAGCATGGCGTCAGACCCCTAGAGACCCTCACGGTATGATTAACAAATATGCATGAACACACACACGCACACATGAAATGCCTCCTCCCTGTTGGCACTTACACAGTCATTTCAATCTCCGCCTCCCCTCGTTTCTCTCTCTCTCTCTCTCTCTGCTGTTGCTGTGGAGCTGCCGGACCTGTCTTACTGCCTCGTTTGTCATCTCCAATCACTTGCTCTTTGAGCGGCCCTGACAGACAGGGGTATTAGCTGCCTCTGTCTGGTGTTGAGAGCAGAGCTTTCCTGCTGAATAGAGAAACTATGTATGAACGCCACAGGAAAACATGTAATGACACACACTGGCACACTCCCACCAACAGCTGCTCCTCAGAGTGTATCTTTCTCTCTCTCTCTCTTACTCTCTCTCTCTCCTTATATATATATGTATATATATGTATATGTGTATATATACATATATATATATACATATACAGTATCCAGCGGTGGAGGACCTCAGAGACTTTACTTGAGAAAAAGTAGCAATGTCACGATGTAAAATTGCTCCATTACAAGTAGTCTCATGTTTAAAACATTGCAATTTAATTTATTTGCATTGTAATTTAATTAGAAAACTGTGAAGATAGTATTTACCATGCAGAAGGAAACATTTCTGTTTATGCTTTTAGTAAGTATATAAATTATTGTTTATATTGATGCACTGATGTGTAAATAGCATTTTGCTGTTGTAAATGGTTGAAGTAAAGCTGATTTTAGCTTTTTCATACACTTTTAGATGGTTTCATTTATAACAATTTATCATATCAAGCTCATTTTTGTGTGTGTAAAATCTTAATTTGTAAATTAAGTGTAGATTGAGTGCTTGAGTGAATGTACTTATCCTCCATTACTGGTAGAGACAGAGAGAGAAGAGATAGTGTGTTTCAGGCTGCTGATGTAAACATAAACACATCTCAAATGTTTGTTTTACACGTGAGCCCTTATGATATTTAAAAATGTTTCTCTCAGTTTCTAGCATACCTAAAATGTCATGTGGCTGGGCCGTTTTATCAGAGGAATGTAGTGACTTGAGCATCTCTTAAAAGTTTTGCCTGATGTACTTGTACACCGTTAGGGGCCTCAGGACAGAGGCAGGTTGCTGACCTTCATCACCTGTAGGATGCCAATGGCTGGTTGGCAATTAAGGGCCCTGTTGCACCGAGCTGGTAGTCAATGTTTGGCCGTCGGTGAGTGTCTGTTGTCCTAGTTTTTCCAGTGTGTCCTGCACCGTTGGCATTAGCTACTGGCAGTATATCTCTGGCCGATTCAGCATGTTGAAGCTCAGTGCAGTTGAGCTGAGTGCACAAGAAGATAAACGGAAGTGAGAAAAGCAAACCAACAGTCAAGAGGGTGTGAGACAGAAAAAAACGGGTTATATGAGGTAAGATTATTTTTATAAGTCATTGAGCTCTTCAGCAGAAATGTTTTGTAACCGTGTTATTGTTCACCAGCACACACCAAATATCCTTTGTTCCTCCAACACTGGGATGTGTTGTCAATGTGCAAACTGGCTAACTAGCATCTTGAATCCTTCCTATCAGTCTTCTGGTTTCGCTATGAAGAGCTTGTCCTTTCAGGCGCAGAACATACATGCCAGTTGGTGACTCTCTGTAGACTTTGCTGTGTGTTCAGGTGCAGCTTTTTGGTTGAGACACAGGTGACGTGAAGATACAAAACAGTTGGCCTTCGTCATTACAAGTTCTTCTGTGTTGGTTTGGTGTGTTTGGACCCATGGGGCATGGGGGCTGTAGGTGCTGGGGTGCCCCCTCTACCCATGGAGCATGATGAATGGACCATGAGATGTTGTGAAGATTTTAAAATAATTGCTGCAAAACATGCATTTGTTGTAGGATTGCAACAAAATAAGATTTTTATGGTATAATTACTGTCTCAGAAAATACCACGGTTTCTCTGTGTACTGTAAACACAATTATTATTATTGTTATTATTATTATTATTATTATTATTATTATTATTATTATTATTATTATGATACAACGACCTTTAAAGTAATGAAAAAAGAGGATTTTGAGGTGTTGAACAAACATTTTATTATAATTGTAACTTGAAACTTGTCATATTATGAAAGTACCTTTAAAAGGTCTACCTGTTAAATAAATAAAGGTGAGGTTCTCTGGTTGCAGCTATGGTTGCATTTTTCACAATACCTTGGATGAACAAATGTGCACGGTATGATAACTGTCAGTTTTCATACCACCTTGAAACAAGTGGCGCTTCAACCCTAATTTGTCATAATGGATCTACATTGTTAAGGAGATTAAATACATTTTTGGCCAATGAGAGTTTTGGTGTAATTTTTAGTTTAATTAGTTTGTTTTTCTGTCAACACCTTTTAGACTGCACACAGTAGTATTTACAGTATATTCAGTATCTTTTACATATGAAAGTAACTAGTAGAACCAGTTTTGATGTTGTGGGAGTTACTTCAGTTTGATGCTTATTGTTCCTTCGGCCTCGGTGAATATGTAGAGCATGTCTGTAACTGGTGTGGGTGTCTTGTGGTCTGCTGTGGTTTTGAGTTGGCCAGAAAACAGATTCAGTCTGCTATTCATGCATTAAGAGCTGCGGCTGATTCAGGTGTCAAAAATGATGGAGTGGCTGAAAACCTTGCCAGTTTAAGCTTGCCGTGGCTGGCTAGCTGAGCGGCTGACTGAGTGTGCAGCATCGCTCCTCTTTACACGCAAACTAAATGAATCGTTGAATTCTGCAGACAGTTTAGTGAGATTTTGGAGGGAAGGGTTTTCTCCACTTAACATCAAAATAGCTCTGATGCAAAACACAAGATACATTTAAAATACATATAAGCAACTCATAAGCCACTGTGCATGTTTAAAATAACGATCTGTGTCAGCAGTGGTCAGGGATCATTTGGCATTTGAACACAATAGGATCAGTTGTTAGAGATGTTCAGCTGCTATGGAAGCGAGTCAGTGGGTGTAACACAGGACGGTGTGGGCAGACACAATGGCTGTAAAGGATTTTTTGGAAAACAAGCTGCTGTGTCTGTGGTGCAGCATCCAAGCAGGCCACCCACCAGGAGAGAGGGTCTGAGGAATGCTTTTTAGTGGATTGCTTGTCTTGTCGCCCCCCCACCTCAGACCTACAGTGTGTCTGTGTGTGTGTGTGTGTGTGTGTGTGGGGGCATGTGTCAGAAGTGTCATTACATACATTAGCTGGAAGAGAGCAATGTGTGTTTGTTTGCTTGGACATGGATTTTCCACGTGCACTGTGACCACCGGTGTTGTGGTTTTGAGTCAGTGGTTCCTTTTTACTGTGTCGGCCTCGTTGTTCAAAGAGAGGCTGCACATAACCGCTTTTTCTTTTAATACATTTACAAATTACACCACTAGCTGAGAAGTTAATAAACAGAAAATTATGTGGCAACAATTTTGATAATCTCTAGATTGCTTTACCCTTTGAAACCTGATTTGACATCAGTTTTCTGCAGCCCTCAGACGCCAAGAATTCAAACCTTTAATACGTGAGCAAATTGGCTTGATTTCTTTCAAAAACAAAGGGAAAAAGGCAATCAGCAACTTTATTTAGTAAAAGCTGACAAGAAAATGACTTGAAAATTATCTGTAAAAGAAGACAGAAAATCATAGGAGAATGATCAAATAATAGGGAAAAACATTAAGAAAACAATATTCATGATTATCATAATTATACATTTAAAATTGGGTTATAGAAATAAATATGTTTTTTTATTAATATTTATATATTTCTTTGTTATACTTAAGCACTTTTTGGGGTTAATTTCCTATTTTGTGTTGTTTTTTCTTGTAACCCCCCCCCCACACACTAATTTGTGGGTCACTTCTTGTTTCTTGTTTTAAAGAAATCAATCCAATCTGCTCAGGTTTCAAAGGGTTCAAAGCAGAACTTAACTGAACTCCACTTCTGCATACATTAAGGTTATATTTATATATTATATGTTATATATTTTGGTTGTAAAATCAATATCTTTGGGTGCTGGACTTTTGGTCACACAGAAACATGCAGGTTGCTTATCTCAGCTGGGGTTTTGGAAGATGACATGTTTTTGTTATTTTTTGACATTTTATAGACTGAACAATTAGTCTAGGATTTTTTTTACTAATTAAAATTACTAATTAAAAGAACTGTTAGTTGCAGTTCTATTTTATTATTTTTTTAAAATACTTTTTATTAGATTGTGAGTCTGTATCAAACTTACCGTCAAACTCAAAGTCAAACTAAAACACTGACACAGGATTCACGTGAGCATTGTTGTCTTTGTCTTAGCAACTGTCATTTGTTTGACAAATTTAATCCCATGCTGGAGCAGCTGAGAGACAAGAAAAATAAAATACCCATCATACAGTATTTCCCAGAGTCCAAGATTATGTCATTAAATTGCTTGTTTTGCCTGACCAGCAGTCTAAAAACCAAAGGTATTCAGTTTACAATAAAAAAAAGATCAAAGAGAGAAGCAGCAAGAGAAGGATAGAACGACAAAATGTTAATAAATGCTCTTAAATTATTAATCAGTTATCACAATAGTTGCAGATTAATTTTCTGTTGATCAACTTATCAGTTAATTGACCAACTCTTAAAAAGTACCAGGGGTTGCACCTCTTGGTATTTGTGCATTGCATCAGACTTATGAGAGCTGGACTTTAGCTTTTTTCTTTTTTTTGTTTTTTTTGTAGAAAGAAGCAGAGACTTCATACATTTGCTGTTGATGACTTGATTGACAACCATTTTTTGTAGGCAGGTTCAAAGGACTCATACCTGAAGCTGAAAAAGGCACAGCTGAAATGTTCGTCAACCTGTGCTAAATATAGATAAATAATGTAGAAAATGAAAAAAAAAAAGAAGTTAAATAAGCATCATGACAGATTTTTGTTCGCAAACTTTTTGTAAGTGAGCTTTAAGTAGAGTCAGAGCCCCCAGCTTTTTTCTGTCTTCAGTTAAATGTCTTATCCTTGTTGCTTCAAATATAAAAATATCAACCATAGAGGAAGTTTCTAAGTTTCTGAACAACTTATTTTTCTTAGGGCAAAAATCTTCATACTAACCTGCTTAAACACATCGATATGGAGAAGTGTTTTGTGTCAAAATGAAAGGAAATAACAGATTTATGTATCTTTTGCAGCCTCTTATTAATTCTTAGCTCATTATCTACAGTATCTACAGTAAGAAACCTAATTGATATTACGATCTGTATTTTTGTGATGCAACAAAAACATATTTATACAAAAGGATACGTCATGTAAGTTGGAGGAAAGGAAATAAAATAATGAGTCCAGTGTTCCTGTGAGTGTAACTCTACAAAACAACATTGTTTTTGATGAAACCTCCACACTGAGCACTGTAAGTTTGCCATCACCAGAGGGTGCTTCATCTCTAGTTTCAGTTTAACTGAGCAGCAGAGTGAGTGAGACTCAGGCAAACAGCTGGCACCGGTTCATAAACAACATTTAAAAGGAGACGCCCTGTATCCACAATATCCACCTGTACACATATGACAATGGCAGTCACTGTATCTTGTGGTTGGCATAAGTGTTTGTAGACTTATCTCACCTGCAACATGTCAAACAAAGTGCAGGCTGTGTCTATATTTGCAGTTATCAGCAGAGCGACAGGCCACAGGGTGTGTGACTGTGAGGACGATATGCTCTGATGCTGTTCAAAAGACCTGGCTGACTTAGTCCCCTGCAGGACGTTACAGCAAACACCTCCTATACTGGACCAGAGTCAGCACAGCAGAGCAGCGTGTGTGTGTTTCATATGTGTGTATTTGCAGCAGGGCAGAGCAGGGGTTAAACTGTGTGCACGAAGGGAGGGTGTAGCCAGATTGACTTGTGCTGATAGATAATGGGTGGGGACCAAAAGGTGTCACCCCAGGTCTGATGTTAACTGTCATACAGTTATAACCTGAGCCGGCTTATCAGATTGTCAAGTTCCTCCTATCTGATGCACGGAAAGCAGCATATTACAGTATCACAGTTTACACAGTTATTTTACTATGGCAGTTTGACGACCATTTCATTGTACAGAACAGTACTGGGCTCATGCAACATGCGAAATGACAACTGCCTTTTTTATATTGTTTTTATATTGTTTTTATATTTAGGAATCTTACAGAGCAGTCCTTAATTGCAACATTGTATTTCTTATCATTAAATATCATTTAATTCGTATCATGATTGCAAACCAAAGTTTAGAAATGTAATGCAGTGATGGTGAAGTGACTGGCATTTTCTGGGTGATTTTAATGTGTGTGAACATGTTGCATTGATTTTTGGTCTATTATTTTTGGGAAGAGCATGTCATTTAGTGTTTAGCACTTTGTGTCCAGGTTGTCTTAAAGGTAAGAAAATATTGAGTCAGTTTGGTCTGGCATTAGTTGCCACTCAATGTGAGAAATGTTCTTCTGTTAAAACAAAAACAACAAAAAAAATTACATTTTTATTTGCATACTATACTATGACTATTTAGTGACTTTATTTTGTCAAACTATACTATGATTTATTTTTGTGTGAAATTTTCATGACAAACTAATCTATGACTTTTTCAAAATCAATTTTTATAACATACTATAGGGTGACCTTTATTCACTTTCTTGGACAATCTGTACTGTGACTTTCTAATCACCTTTTCATGATGTACTATGAAATGAGTTTTTTAGCACTTTTTTTTTTTTTTACATACTATGAACTTTATAAATACCTTTTTATGACACACTATACTTTTTTTTTTTTTACTATGTACTGAGATTTTATGACATTATAATTTTACTTTTTTATGACAACGGCATTTTCAGCCATTTTTAACATACTGTGTACTATGAAATTTTTTATGACATATTTTGACTTTTTTGAAACTATGGTGCAACTTTTTTTCTTAAACTTTTATTTTATGAAACCTTAATTTAACCAGGAATAGTTAAAAGACATGTCCCAAAAACAGCTGAAATACCAAATACCAAATAAAATAGCGTGCTTAGTCACGCTGCGGCATAGAATGTTGAAAAAGCAGGCAAAAACACAATAAAATGGCATGTTGAAAAAATGACCCAAAAAGCAAGGCTATAGTATGTCAAAAAATATTAAAAAATGAAATGTCCCAAAAATAGCTGAAAAAACTGAAAACTGCATAAAATGACATGCTTAGGCACACAATGGCATAGACTGTTGTAAAAACAAGAAAAAATGGCATGTCCAGAAAATCGCACAAAAAGTAAGGCTATACTATGGCGAAAAATGTCAAAAAATGACCAGTCCCAAAAACAGCTGAAAACAACTGAAAACCACATAAAACAGAGTGCTTTTTCATGCTGTGGCTTAGAATTTGGCAAAAACGAGCAAAAACACAAAAAACTAGCATGTTAAAAAAATGACCCAAAAAGCAAGATTATAGTACGGCAAAAATGTCAGATTCACCAGTCCCAAAAACAGCTGAAAGCAACTAAAAAACACATAAAATAGTGTGCTTAGTCACACGGTAGCATAGAATGTTGCAAAAACAGGCAAAAACACACAAAAATGGCATCTCGAAAAAATGACACAAAAATGCAAGGCTATAGTATGTCAAAAATGTCAAAAAATGACCGGTCCCAAAAATAGCTGAAAACAACTGAAAACCACATAAAATAGTGTGCTGAGTCACACTGTAGCATAGAATGTTGCAAAAACAGGCAAAAACACACAAAAATGGATTGTCGAAAAACTAACCAAAAAAGCAAGGCTATAGTATGGCAAAAATGTGAAAAAGTGACCGGTCCCAAAAATAGCTGAAAACAACTGAAAACCACATAAAATAGTGTGCTTTGTCGCACTGTAGCATAGAATGTTGCAAAAACAGGCAAAAACACACAAAAATGGACTGTCAAAAAAAATCACCAAAACAGCAAGGCTATAGTATGGCAAAAATGTCAAAAAATGACCGGTCCCAAAAATAGCTGACAACAACTGAAAACCACATAAAATAGTGTGCTTTGTCGTACTGTAGCATAGAATGTTGCAAAAACAGGCAAAAACACACAAAAATGGACTGTCAAAAAAAATCACCAAAACAGCAAGGCTATAGTATGGCAAAAATGTCAAAAAATGACCGGTCCCAAAAATAGCTGAAAACAACTGAAAACCACATAAAATAGTGTGCTTTGTCGTACTGTAGCATAGAATGTTGCAAAAACAGGCAAAAACACACAAAAATGGATTGTCAAAAAAAATCACCAAAACAGCAAGGCTATAGTATGGCAAAAATGTCAAAAAATGACGGATCGCAAAAACAGCTGAAAACAAATGAAAACCACATAAAATAGTGTGCTTAGTCACACTGCAGCATAGAATGTTGCAAAAACAGGCTAAAACACACAAAAATGGATTGTAGAAAAACTCACCAAAAAAGCAAGGCTATAGTATGGCAAACTGTGAAAAAATGACAAGTCCCAAAAATAGCTGAAAACAACTGAAAACCACATGAAATAGTGTGCTTAGTCACACTGTAGCATAGAATGTTGCAAAAACAGGCAAAAACACACAAAAATGGACTGTCAAAAAAAATCACCAAAACAGCAAGGCTATAGTATGGCAAAAATGTCAAAAAATGACCGGTCCCAAAAATAGCTGAAAACAATTGAAAACCACATAAAATAGTGTGCTTTGTCGCACTGTAGCATAGAATGTTGCAAAAACAGGCAAAAACACACAAAAATGGACTGTCAAAAAAAATCACCAAAACAGCAAGGCTATAGTATGGCAAAAATGTCAAAAAATGACCGGTCCCAAAAATAGCTGAAAACAACTGAAAACCACATAAAATAGTGTGCTTAGTCACACTGTAGCATAGAATGTTGCAAAAACAGGCAAAAACACCCAAAAATGGATTGTCAAAAAAAATCACCAAAACAGCAAGGCTATAGTATGGCAAAAATGTCAAAAAATGGCCGGTCCCAAAAATAGCTGAAAACAACTGAAAACCACATAAAATAGCGTGCTTTGTCACACTGTAGCATAGAATGTTGCAAAAACAGGCAAAAACACACAAAAATGGACTGTCAAAATAAATCACCAAAACAGCAAGGCTATAGTATGGCAAAAATGTCAAAAAATGACCGGTCCCAAAAATAGCTGAAAACAACTGAAAACCACATAAAATAGCGTGCTTTGTCACACTGTAGCATAGAATGTTGCAAAAACAGGCAAAAACACAAAAATGGGCTGTCAAAAAAAAATCACCAAAACAGCAAGGCTATAGTATGGCAAAAATGTCAAAAAATGACCGGTCCCAAAAATAGCTGAAAACAACTGAAAACCACATAAAATAGCGTGCTTAGTCACACTGTAGCATAGAATGTTGCAAAAACAGGCAAAAACACACAAAAATGGATTGTCAAAAAATCACCAAAACAGCAAGGCTATAGTATGGCAAAATGTCAAAAATGGCCGGTCCCAAAAATATCTGAAAACAACTGAAAACCACATAAAATAGCGTGCTTTGTCACACTGTAGCATAGAATGTTGCAAAAACAGGCAAAAACACACAAAAATGGACTGTCAAAAAAAAATCACCAAAACAGCAAGGCTATAGTATGGCAAAAATGTCAAAAAATGACCGGTCCCAAAAATAGCTGAAAACAACTGAAAACCACATAAAATAGTGTGCTTAGTCACACTGTAGCATAGAATGTTGCAAAAACAGGCAAAAACACACAAAAATGGACTGTCAAAAAAAATCGCCAAAACAGCAAGGCTATAGTATGGCAAAAATGTGAAAAAATGACCGGTCCCAAAAATAGCTGAAAACAACTGAAAACCACATAAAATAGTGTGCTTTGTCGCACTGTAGCATAGAATGTTGCAAAAACAGGCAAAAACACACAAAAATGGACTGTCAAAAAAAATCACCAAAACAGCAAGGCTATAGTATGGCAAAAATGTCAAAAAATGACGGATCGCAAAAACAGCTGAAAACAAATGAAAACCACATAAAATAGTGTGCTTAGTCACACTGCAGCATAGAATGTTGCAAAAACAGGCTAAAACACACAAAAATGGATTGTAGAAAAACTCACCAAAAAAGCAAGGCTATAGTATGGCAAACTGTGAAAAATGACAAGTCCCAAAATAGCTGAAAACAACTGAAAACCACATGAAATAGTGTGCTTAGTCACACTGTAGCATAGAATGTTGCAAAAACAGGCAAAAACACACAAAAATGGACTGTCAAAAAAAATCACCAAAACAGCAAGGCTATAGTATGGCAAAAATGTCAAAAAATGACCGGTCCCAAAAATAGCTGAAAACAACTGAAAACCACATAAAATAGTGTGCTTTGTCGCACTGTAGCATAGAATGTTGCAAAACAGGCAAAAACACACAAAAATGGACTGTCAAAAAATCACCAAAACAGCAAGGCTATAGTATGGCAAAAATGTCAAAAAATGACCGGTCCCAAAAATAGCTGAAAACAACTGAAAACCACATAAAATAGTGTGCTTAGTCACACTGTAGCATAGAATGTTGCAAAAACAGGCAAAAACACACAAAAATGGATTGTCAAAAAAAATCACCAAAACAGCAAGGCTATAGTATGGCAAAAATGTCAAAAAATGGCCGGTCCCAAAAATAGCTGAAAACAACTGAAAACCACATAAAATAGCGTGCTTTGTCACACTGTAGCATAGAATGTTGCAAAAACAGGCAAAAACACACAAAAATGGACTGTCAAAATAAATCACCAAAACAGCAAGGCTATAGTATGGCAAAAATGTCAAAAAATGACCGGTCCCAAAAATAGCTGAAAACAACTGAAAACCACATAAAATAGCGTGCTTTGTCACACTGTAGCATAGAATGTTGCAAAAACAGGCAAAAACACAAAAATGGGCTGTCAAAAAAAAATCACCAAAACAGCAAGGCTAAAGTATGGCAAAAAAGTCAAAAAATGACCGGCCCCAAAAATAGCTGAAAACAACTGAAAACCACATAAAATAGCGTGCTTAGTCACACTGTAGCATAGAATGTTGCAAAAACAGGCAAAAACACACAAAATGGATTGTCAAAAAAAATCACCAAAACAGCAAGGCTATAGTATGGCAAAAATGTCAAAAAATGGCCGGTCCTAAAAATAGCTGAAAACAACTGAAAACCACATAAAATAGCGTGCTTTGTCACACTGTAGCACAGAATGTTGCAAAAACAGGCAAAAACACACAAAAATGGACTGTCAAAAAAAATCACCAAAACAGCAAGGCTATAGTATGGCAAAAATGTCAAAAAATGACCGGTCCCAAAAATAGCTGAAAACAACTGAAAACCACATAAAATAGTGTGCTTTGTCGCACTGTAGCATAGAATGTTGCAAAAACAGGCAAAAACACACAAAAATGGACTGTCAAAAAAAATCACCAAAACAGCAAGGCTATAGTATGGCAAAAATGTCAAAAAATGACCGGTCCCAAAAATAGCTGAAAACAACTGAAAACCACATAAAATAGTGTGCTTAGTCACACTGTAGCATAGAATGTTGCAAAAACAGGCAAAAACACACAAAAATGGACTGTCAAAAAAAATCACCAAAACAGCAAGGCTATAGTATGGCAAAATGTCAAAAAATGACCGGTCCCAAAAATAGCTGAAAACAACTGAAAACCACATAAAATAGTGTGCATAGTCACACTGTAGCATAGAATGTTGCAAAAACAGGCAAAACACACAAAATGGACTGTCAAAAAAATCACCAAAACAGCAAGGCTATAGTATGGCAAAAATGTAAAAAAATGACCGGTCCCAAAAATAGCTGAAAACAACTGAAAACCACATAAAATAGTGTGCTTTGTCGCACTGTAGCATAGAATGTTGCAAAACAGGCAAAAACACACAAAAATGGACTGTCAAAAAAATCACCAAAACAGCAAGGCTATAGTATGGCAAAAATGTCAAAAAATGACCGGTCCCAAAAATAGCTGAAAACAACTGAAAACCACATAAAATAGTGTGCTTAGTCACACTGTAGCATAGAATGTTGCAAAAACAGGCAAAAACACACAAAAATGGACTGTCAAAAAAATCACCAAAACAGCAAGGCTATAGTATGGCAAAATGCCAAAAAATGACCGGTCCCAAAAATAGCTGAAAACAACTGAAAACCACATAAAATAGTGTGCTTAGTCACACTGTAGCATAGAATGTTGCAAAAACAGGCAAAAACACACAAAATGGACTGTCAAAAAAATCACCAAAACAGCAAAGGCTATAGTATGGCAAAATGTCAAAAATGACCGGTCCCAAAATAGCTGAAAACAACTGAAAACCACATAAAATAGTGTGCTTAGTCACACTGTAGCATAGAATGTTGCAAAAACAGGCAAAAACACACAAAATGGACTGTCAAAAAAATCACCAAAACAGCAAGGCTATAGTATGGCAAAATGTCAAAAAATGACCGGTCCCAAAAATAGCTGAAAATAACTGAAAACCACATAAAATAGTGTGCTTAGTCACACTGTAGCATAGAATGTTGCAAAAACAGGCAAAAACACACAAAAATGGATTGTCAAAAAAAATCACCAAAACAGCAAAGGCTATAGTATGGCAAAAATTTCAAAAATGACCGGTCCCAAAAATAGCTGAAAATAACTGAAAACCACATAAAATAGTGTGCTTAGTCACACTGTAGCATAGAATGTTGCAAAACAGGCAAAAACACACAAAATGGATTGTTAAAAAAATCACCAAAACAGCAAGGCTATAGTATGGCAAAATGTCAAAAAATGACCGGTCCCAAAAATAGCTGAAAACAACTGAAAACCACATAAAATCGTGTGCTTTGTCGCACTGTAGCATAGAATGTTGCAAAAACAGGCAAAAACACACAAAATGGACTGTCAAAAAAAATCACCAAAACAGCAAGGCTATAGTATGGCAAAAATGTCAAAAAATGACCGGTCCCAAAAATAGCTGAAAACAACTGAAAACCACATAAAATAGTGTGCTTAGTCACACTGTAGCATAGAATGTTGCAAAAACAGGCAAAAACACACAAAATGGACTGTCAAAAAAATCACCAAAACAGCAAGGCTATAGTATGGCAAAAATGTCAAAAAATGACCGGTCCCAAAAATAGCTGAAAACAACTGAAAACCACATAAAATAGTGTGCTTTGTCGCACTGTAGCATAGAATGTTGCAAAAACAGGCAAAAACACACAAAAATGGATTGTCCAAAAAAATCACCAAAACAGCAAGGCTATAGTATGGCAAAAATGTCAAAAATGACCGGTCCCAAAAATAGCTGAAAACAACTGAAAACCACATAAAATAGTGTGCTTTGTCGCACTGTAGCATAGAATGTTGCAAAAACAGGCAAAAACACACAAAATGGACTGTCAAAAAAATCACCAAAACAGCAAAGGCTATAGTATGGCAAAAATGTCAAAAAATGACGGATCATAAAAACAGCTGAAAACAAATGAAAACCACATAAAATAGTGTGTAGTCACACTGTAGCATAGAATGTTGCAAAAACAGGCTAAAACACACAAAAATGGATTGTAGAAAAACTCACCAAAACAGCAAGGCTATAGTATGGCAAACTGTGAAAAAATGACAAGTCCCAAAAATAGCTGAAAACAACTGAAAACCACATGAAATAGTGTGCTTAGTCACACTGTAGCATAGAATGTTGCAAAAACAGGCAAAAACACACAAAAATGGATTGTCAAAAAAAATCACCAAAACAGCAAGGCTATAGTATGGCAAAAATGTCAAAAAATGACCGGTCCCAAAAATAGCTGAAAACAACTGAAAACCACATAAAATAGTGTGCTTAGTCACACTGTAGCATAGAATGTTGCAAAAACAGGCAAAAACACACAAAAATGGACTGTCAAAAAAAATCACCAAAACAACAAAGGCTATAGTATGGCAAAAATGTCAAAAATGACGGATCGCAAAACAGCTGAAAACAAATGAAAACCACATAAAATAGTGTGCTTAGTCACACTGTAGCATAGAATGTTGCAAAAACAGGCTAAAACACACAAAAATGGATTGTAGAAAAACTCACCAAAACAGCAAGGCTATAGTATGGCAAACTGTGAAAAAATGACAAGTCCCAAAAATAGCTGAAAACAACTGAAAACCACATGAAATAGTGTGCTTAGTCACACTGTAGCATAGAATGTTGCAAAAACAGGCAAAACACACAAAATGGACTGTCAAAAAATCACCAAAACAGCAAGGCTATAGTATGGCAAAAATGTCAAAAATGACCGGTCCCAAAAATAGCTGAAAACAACTGAAAACCACATAAAATAGTGTGCTTAGTCACACTGTAGCATAGAATGTTGCAAAAACAGGCAAAAACACACAAAAATGGACTGCCAAAAAAAAATCACCAAAACAGCAAGGCTATAGTATGGCAAAAATGTCAAAAAATGACCGGTCCCAAAAATAGCTGAAAACAACTGAAAACCACATAAAATAGTGTGCTTAGTCACACTGTAGCATAGAATGTTGCAAAAACAGGCAAAAACACACAAAATGGACTGTCAAAAAATCACCAAAACAGCAAGGCTATAGTATGGCAAAAATGTCAAAAAATGACGGATCGCAAAAACAGCTGAAAACAAATGAAAACCACATAAAATAGTGTGCTTAGTCACACTGCAGCATAGAATGTTGCAAAAACAGGCTAAAACACACAAAAATGGATTGTAGAAAAACTCACCAAAAAGCAAGGCTATAGTATGGCAAACTGTGAAAAAATGACAAGTCCCAAAAATAGCTGACAACAACTGAAAACCACATGAAATAGTGTGCTTAGTCACACTGTAGCATAGAATGTTGCAAAAACAGGCAAAAACACACAAAAATGGACTGTCAAAAAAAATCACCAAAACAGCAAGGCTATAGTATGGCAAAAATGTCAAAAAATGACCGGTCCCAAAAATAGCTGAAAACAACTGAAAACCACATAAAATAGCGTGCTTTGTCACACTGTAGCATAGAATGTTGCAAAAACAGGCAAAAACACACAAAAATGGACTGTCAAAAAAAATCACCAAAACAGCAAGGCTATAGTATGGCAAAAATGTCAAAAAATGACCGGTCCCAAAAATAGCTGAAAACAACTGAAAACCACATAAAATAGCGTGCTTTGTCACACTGTAGCATAGAATGTTGCAAAAACAGGCAAAAACACAAAAATGGGCCGTGAAAAAAAAAGTACCAAAAAAACAAGGCTATAGTATGGCAAAAATGTCAAAAAATGACCGGTCCCAAAAATAGCTGAAAACAACTGAAAACCACATAAAATAGCGTGCTTAGTCACACTGTAGCATAGAATGTTGCAAAAACAGGCAAAAACACACAAAAATGGATTGTCAAAAAAAATCACCAAAACAGCAAGGCTATAGTATGGCAAAAATGTCAAAAAATGGCCGGTCCCAAAAATAGCTGAAAACAACTGAAAACCACATAAAATAGCGTGCTTTGTCACACTGTAGCATAGAATGTTGCAAAAACAGGCAAAAACACACAAAAATGGACTGTCAAAAAAAAATCACCAAAACAGCATGGCAAAAATGTCAAAAAATGACCGGTCCCAAAAATAGCTGAAAACAACTGAAAACCACATAAAATAGTGTGCTTAGTCACACTGTAGCATAGAATGTTGCAAAAACAGGCAAAAACACACAAAAATGGACTGTCAAAAAATCACCAAAACAGCAAGGCTATAGTATGGCAAAAATGTCAAAAAATGACCGGTCCCAAAAATAGCTGAAAACAACTGAAAACCACATAAAATAGTGTGCTTTGTCGCACTGTAGCATAGAATGTTGCAAAAACAGGCAAAAACACACAAAAATGGATTGTCAAAAAAAATCACCAAAACAGCAAGGCTATAGTATGGCAAAATGTCAAAAATGACCGGACCCAAAAATAGCTGAAAACAACTGAAAACCACATAAAATAGTGTGCTTTGTCGCACTGTAGCATAGAATGTTGCAAAAACAGGCAAAAACACACAAAAATGGACTGTCAAAAAAAATCACCAAAACAGCAAGGCTATAGTATGGCAAAAATGTCAAAAAATGACGGATCGCAAAAACAGCTGAAAACAAATGAAAACCACATAAAATAGTGTGCTTAGTCACACTGTAGCATAGAATGTTGCAAAAACAGGCTAAAACACACAAAAATGGATTGTAGAAAAACTCACCAAAACAGCAAGGCTATAGTATGGCAAACTGTGAAAAAATGACAAGTCCCAAAAATAGCTGAAAACAACTGAAAACCACATGAAATAGTGTGCTTAGTCACACTGTAGCATAGAATGTTGCAAAAACAGGCAAAAACACACAAAAATGGACTGTCAAAAAAAATCACCAAAACAGCAAGGCTATAGTATGGCAAAAATGTCAAAAAATGACCGGTCCCAAAAATAGCTGAAAACAACTGAAAACCACATAAAATAGTGTGCTTAGTCACACTGTAGCATAGAATGTTGCAAAAACAGGCAAAAACACACAAAATGGACTGTCAAAAAAAATCACCAAAACAGCAAGGCTATAGTATGGCAAAAATGTCAAAAAATGACGGATCGCAAAAACAGCTGAAAACAAATGAAAACCACATAAAATAGTGTGCTTAGTCACACTGTAGCATAGAATGTTGCAAAAACAGGCTAAAACACACAAAAATGGATTGTAGAAAAACTCACCAAAACAGCAAGGCTATAGTATGGCAAACTGTGAAAAAATGACAAGTCCCAAAAATAGCTGAAAACAACTGAAAACCACATGAAATAGTGTGCTTAGTCACACTGTAGCATAGAATGTTGCAAAAACAGGCAAAAACACACAAAAATGGACTGTCAAAAAAAATCACCAAAACAGCAAGGCTATAGTATGGCAAAAATGTCAAAAAATGACCGGTCCCAAAAATAGCTGAAAACAACTGAAAACCACATAAAATAGTGTGCTTAGTCACACTGTAGCATAGAATGTTGCAAAAACAGGCAAAAACACACAAAAATGGACTGCCAAAAAAAAATCACCAAAACAGCAAGGCTATAGTATGGCAAAAATGTCAAAAAATGACCGGTCCCAAAAATAGCTGAAAACAACTGAAAACCACATAAAATAGTGTGCTTAGTCACACTGTAGCATAGAATGTTGCAAAAACAGGCAAAAACACACAAAATGGACTGTCAAAAAATCACCAAAACAACAAAGGCTATAGTATGGCAAAAATGTTCAAAAATGACGGATCGCAAAAACAGCTGAAAACAAATGAAAACCACATAAAATAGTGTGCTTAGTCACACTGCAGCATAGAATGTTGCAAAAACAGGCTAAAACACACAAAAATGGATTGTAGAAAAACTCACCAAAAAAGCAAGGCTATAGTATGGCAAACTGTGAAAAAATGACAAGTCCCAAAAATAGCTGACAACAACTGAAAACCACATGAAATAGTGTGCTTAGTCACACTGTAGCATAGAATGTTGCAAAAACAGGCAAAAACACACAAAATGGACTGTCAAAAAACTCACTAAAACAGCAAGGCTATAGTATGGCAAAAATGTCAAAAAATGACCGGTCCCAAAAATAGCTGAAAACAACTGAAAACCACATAAAATAGCGTGCTTTGTCACACTGTAGCATAGAATGTTGCAAAAACAGGCAAAAACACACAAAAATGGACTGTCAAAAAAAATCACCAAAACAGCAAGGCTATAGTATGGCAAAAATGTCAAAAAATGACCGGTCCCAAAAATAGCTGAAAACAACTGAAAACCACATAAAATAGCGTGCTTTGTCACACTGTAGCATAGAATGTTGCAAAAACAGGCAAAAACACAAAAATGGGCTGTCAAAAAAAAATCACCAAAACAGCAAGGCGATAGTATGGCAAAATGTCAAAAAATGACCGGTCCCAAAAATAGCTGAAAACAACTGAAAACCACATAAAATAGCGTGCTTAGTCACACTGTAGCATAGAATGTTGCAAAAACAGGCAAAAACACACAAAAATGGATTGTCAAAAAAAATCACCAAAACAGCAAGGCTATAGTATGGCAAAAATGTCAAAAAATGGCCGGTCCCAAAAATAGCTGAAAACAACTGAAAACCACATAAAATAGCGTGCTTTGTCACACTGTAGCATAGAATGTTGCAAAAACAGGCAAAAACACACAAAATGGACTGTCAAAAAATCACCAAAACAGCATGGCAAAATGTCAAAAATGACCGGTCCCAAAAATAGCTGAAAACAACTGAAAACCACATAAAATAGTGTGCTTAGTCACACTGTAGCATAGAATGTTGCAAAAACAGGCAAAAACACACAAAAATGGACTGTCAAAAAAAATCGCCAAAACAGCAAGGCTATAGTATGGCAAAAATGTCAAAAAATGACCGGTCCCAAAAATAGCTAAAAACAACTGAAAACCACATAAAATAGTGTGCTTTGTCGCACTGTAGCATAGAATGTTGCAAAAACAGGCAAAAACACACAAAAATGGACTGTCAAAAAAAATCACCAAAACAGCAAGGCTATAGTATGGCAAAAATGTCAAAAAATGACCGGTCCCAAAAATAGCTGAAAACAACTGAAAACCACATAAAATAGCGTGCTTTGTCACACTGTAGCATAGAATGTTGCAAAAACAGGCAAAAACACACAAAATGGGCTGTCAAAAAAATCACCAAAACAGCAAGGCTATAGTATGGCAAAAATGTCAAAAAATGACCGGTCCCAAAAATAGCTGAAAACAACTGAAAACCACATAAAATAGCGTGCTTAGTCACACTGTAGCATAGAATGTTGCAAAAACAGGCAAAAACACACAAAAATGGATTGTCAAAAAAAATCACCAAAACAGCAAGGCTATAGTATGGCAAAATGTCAAAAATGGCGGTCCCAAAAATAGCTGAAAACAACTGAAAACCACATAAAATAGCGTGCTTTGTCACACTGTAGCATAGAATGTTGCAAAAACAGGCAAAAACACACAAAAATGGACTGTCAAAAAAAAATCACCAAAACAGCATGGCAAAAATGTCAAAAAATGACCGGTCCCAAAAATAGCTGAAAACAACTGAAAACCACATAAAATACTGTGCTTTGTCGCACTGTAGCATAGAATGTTGCAAAAACAGGCAAAAACACACAAAAATGGACTGTCAAAAAATCACCAAAACAGCAAGGCTATAGTATGGCAAAAATGTCAAAAATGACCGGTCCCAAAAATAGCTGAAAACAACTGAAAACCACATAAAATAGCGTGCTTAGTCACACTGTAGCATAGAATGTTGCAAAAACAGGCAAAAACACACAAAAATGGATTGTCAAAAAAAATCACCAAAACAGCAAGGCTATAGTATGGCAAAAATGTCAAAAAATGGCCGGTCCCAAAAATAGCTGAAAACAACTGAAAACCACATAAAATAGCGTGCTTTGTCACACTGTAGCATAGAATGTTGCAAAAACAGGCAAAAACACACAAAAATGGAGTGTCAAAAAAAATCACCAAAACAGCAAGGCTATAGTATGGCAAAAATGTCAAAAAATGACCGGTCCCAAAAATAGCTGAAAACAACTGAAAACCACATAAAATAGCGTGCTTTGTCACACTGTAGCATAGAATGTTGCAAAAACAGGCAAAAACACACAAAAATGGACTGTCAAAAAAAATCACCAAAACAGCAAGGCTATAGTATGGCAAAAATGTCAAAAAATGACCGGTCCCAAAAATAGCTGAAAACAACTGAAAACCACATAAAATAGCGTGCTTTGTCACACTGTAGCATAGAATGTTGCAAAAACAGGCAAAAACACACAAAATGGACTGTCAAAAAATCACCAAAACAGCAAGGCTATAGTATGGCAAAAATGTCAAAAAATGACCGGTCCCAAAAATAGCTGAAAATAACTGAAAACCACATAAAATAGTGTGCTTAGTCACACTGTAGCATAGAATGTTGCAAAAACAGGCAAAAACACACAAAAATGGACTGTCAAAAAAAATCACCAAAACAGCAAGGCTATAGTATGGCAAAAATGTCAAAAAATGACCGGTCCCAAAAATAGCTGAAAATAACTGAAAACCACATAAAATAGTGTGCTTAGTCACACTGTAGCATAGAATGTTGCAAAAACAGGCAAAAACACACAAAAATGGATTGACAAAAAATCACCAAAACAGCAAGGCTATAGTATGGCAAAAATGTCAAAAAATGACCGGTCCCAAAAATAGCTGAAAACAACTGAAAACCACATAAAATAGTGTGCTTAGTCACACTGTAGCATAGAATGTTGCAAAACAGGCAAAAACACACAAAAATGGACTGTCAAAAAAATCACCAAAACAGCAAGGCTATAGTATGGCAAAATGTCAAAAAATGACCGGTCCCAAAAATAGCTGAAAACAACTGAAAACCACATAAAATAGTGTGCTTAGTCACACTGTAGCATAGAATGTTGCAAAAACAGGCAAAACACACAAAATGGACTGTCAAAAAATCACCAAAACAGCAAGGCTATAGTATGGCAAAATGTCAAAAATGACCGGTCCCAAAAATAGCTGAAAACAACTGAAAACCACATAAAATAGTGTGCTTTAGTCACACTGTAGCATAGAATGTTGCAAAAACAGGCAAAACACACAAAATGGACTGTCAAAAAAAATCACCAAAACAGCAAGGCTATAGTATGGCAAAAATGTCAAAAAATGACCGGTCCCAAAAATAGCTGAAAACAACTGAAAACCACATAAAATAGTGTGCTTAGTCACACTGTAGCATAGAATGTTGCAAAAACAGGCAAAACACACAAAAATGGACTGTCAAAAAAATCACCAAAACAGCAAGGCTATAGTATGGCAAAAATGTCAAAAAATGACCGGTCCCAAAATAGCTGAAAACAACTGAAAACCACATAAAATAGTGTGTAGTCACACTGTAGCATAGAATGTTGCAAAAACAGGCAAAAACACACAAAATGGACTGTCAAAAAATCACCAAAACAGCAAGGCTATAGTATGGCAAAAATGTCAAAAAATGACCGGTCCCAAAAATAGCTGAAAATAACTGAAAACCACATAAAATAGTGTGCTTTGTCACACTGTAGCATAGAATGTTGCAAAAACAGGCAAAACACACAAAAATGGACTGTCAAAAAAATCACCAAAACAGCAAAGGCTATAGTATGGCAAAAATGTCAAAAAATGACCGGTCCCAAAAATAGCTGAAAACAACTGAAAACCACATAAAATAGTGTGCTTTAGTCACACTGTAGCATAGAATGTTGCAAAACAGGCAAAAACACACAAAATGGACTGTCAAAATAAATCACCAAAACAGCAAGGCTATAGTATGGCAAAAATGTCAAAAAATGACCGGTCCCAAAAATAGCTGAAAACAACTGAAAACCACATAAAATAGTGTGCTTAGTCACACTGTAGCATAGAATGTTGCAAAAACAGGCAAAAACACACAAAAATGGACTGTTAAAAAAAATCACCAAAACAGCAAGGCTATAGTATGGCAAAAATGTCAAAAAATGACCGGTCCCAAAAATAGCTGAAAACAACTGAAAACCACATAAAATAGTGTGCTTAGTCACACTGTAGCATAGAATGTTGCAAAAACAGGCAAAACACACAAAAATGGACTGTCAAAAAAATCACCAAAACAAGCAAGGCTATAGTATGGCAAAAATGTCAAAAATGACCGGTCCCAAAAATAGCTGAAAACAACTGAAAACCACATAAAATAGTGTGCTTTGTCACACTGTAGCATAGAATGTTGCAAAACAGGCAAAACACACAAAATGGACTGTCAAAAAAATCACCAAAACAGCAAGGCTATAGTATGGCAAAAATGTCAAAAATGACCGGTCCCAAAATAGCTGAAAACAACTGAAAACCACATAAAATAGTGTGCTTAGTCACACTGTAGCATAGAATGTTGCAAAAACAGGCAAAAACACACAAAAATGGATTGTCAAAAAAAATCACCAAAACAGCAAGGCTATAGTATGGCAAAAATGTCAAAAAATGACCGGTCCCAAAAATAGCTGAAAACAACTGAAAACCACATAAAATAGTGTGCTTTGTCGCACTGTAGCATAGAATGTTGCAAAAACAGGCAAAAACACACAAAAATGGACTGTCAAAAAATCACCAAAACAGCAAGGCTATAGTATGGCAAAAATGTCAAAAATGACCGGTCCCAAAAATAGCTGAAAATAACTGAAAACCACATAAAATAGTGTGCTTGTCACACTGTAGCATAGAATGTTGCAAAAACAGGCAAAACACACAAAAATGGACTGTCAAAAAAATCACCAAAACAACAAGGCTATAGTATGGCAAAAATGTCAAAAAATGACCGGTCCCAAAAATAGCTGAAAACAACTGAAAACCACATAAAATAGTGTGCTTAGTCACACTGTAGCATAGAATGTTGCAAAAACAGGCAAAAACACACAAAAATGGACTGTCAAAAAATCACCAAAACAGCAAGGCTATAGTATGGCAGAAAGGTCAAAAATGACCGGTCCCAAAAATAGCTGAAAACAACTGAAAACCACATAAAATAGTGTGCTTAGTCACACTGTAGCATAGAATGTTGCAAAAACAGGCAAAAACACACAAAAATGGACTGTCAAAAAAAATCACCAAAACAGCAAGGCTATAGTATGGCAAAAATGTCAAAAAATGACCGGTCCCAAAAATAGCTGAAAACAACTGAAAACCACATAAAATAGTGTGCTTAGTCACACTGTAGCATAGAATGTTGCAAAAACAGGCAAAAACACACAAAAATGGATTGTTAAAAAAAACACCAAAACAGCAAGGCTATAGTATGGCAAAATGTCAAAAATGACCGGTCCCAAAAATAGCTGAAAACAACTGAAAACCACATAAAATAGTGTGCTTTGTCACACTGTAGCATAGAATGTTGCAAAAACAGGCAAAAACACACAAAATGGACTGTCAAAAAAAATCACCAAAACAGCAAGGCTATAGTATGGCAAAAATGTCAAAAAATGACCGGTCCCAAAAATAGCTGAAAACAACTGAAAACCACATAAAATAGTGTGCTTAGTCACACTGTAGCATAGAATGTTGCAAAACAGGCAAAACACACAAAAATGGACTGTCAAAAAACTCACCAAAAAAGCAAGGCTATAGTATGGCAAAATGTCAAAAAATGACCGGTCCCAAAAATAGCTGAAAACAACTGAAAACCACATAAAATAGTGTGCTTAGTCACACTGTAGCATAGAATGTTGCAAAAACAGGCAAAAACACACAAAAATGGATTGTCAAAAAAAATCACCAAAACAGCAAGGCTATAGTATGGCAAAAATGACAAAAAATGACCGGTCCCAAAAATAGCTGAAAACAACTGAAAACACATGAAATAGTGTGCCTTGTCGCACTGTAGCAGAGAATGTTGCAATAACAGGCAAAAACACACAAAATGGACTGTCAAAAAAAATCACCAAAACAGCAAGGCTATAGTATGGCAAAATGTCAAAAATGACCGGTCCCAAAAATAGCTGAAAACAACTGAAAACCACATAAAATAGTGTGCTTTAGTCACACTGTAGCATAGAATGTTGCAAAAACAGGCAAAAACACACAAAAATGGACTGTTAAAAAAATCACCAAAACAGCAAGGCTATAGTATGGCAAAATGTCAAAAATGACGGTCCCAAAAATAGTTGAAAACAACTGAAAACCACATAAAATAACTGTAGCATAGCAGTATGGCAAAATGTCAAAATAGCTGAAAACAACTGAAAACCACATAAATATAGTACTGTAGCATAGAATGTTGCAAAAACAGGCAAAAACACAAAAAATGGATTGTCAAAAAAAATCACCAAAACAGCAAGGCTATAGTATGGCAAAATGTCAAAAAATGACCGGTCCCAAAAATAGCTGAAAACAACTGAAAACCACATAAAATAGTGTGCTTAGTCACACTGTAGCATAGAATGTTGCAAAAACAGGCAAAAACACACAAAAATGGACTGTCAAAAAAAATCACCAAAAAAGCAAAGCAATAGTATGGCAAAAATGTCAAAAATGACCGGTCCCAAAATAGCTGAAAACAACTGAAAACCACATAAAATAGTGTGCTTTGTCACACTGTAGCATAGAATGTTGCAAAACAGGCAAAAACACACAAAAATGGATTGTCAAAAAATCACCAAAACAGCAAGGCTATAGTATGGCAAAAATGTCAAAAAATGACCGGTCCCAAAAAATAGCTGAAAACAACTGAAAACCACATAAAATAGTGTGCTTTAGTCACACTGTAGCATAGAATGTTGCAAAAACAGGCAAAACACACAAAAATGGACTGTCAAAAAAATCACCAAAACAAGCAAGGCTATAGTATGGCAAAAATGTCAAAAAATGACCGGTCCCAAAAATAGCTGAAAACAACTGAAAACCACATAAAATAGTGTGCTTTGTCACACTGTAGCATAGAATGTTGCAAAAACAGGCAAAAACACACAAAATGGACTGTCAAAAAAAATCACCAAAACAGCAAGGCTATAGTATGGCAAAAATGTCAAAAAATGACCGGTCCCAAAAATAGCTGAAAACAACTGAAAACCACATAAAATAGTGTGCTTTGTCGCACTGTAGCATAGAATGTTGCAAAAACAGGCAAAAACACACAAAATGGACTGTCAAAAAAATCACCAAAACAACAAGGCTATAGTATGGCAAAAATGTCAAAAAATGACCGGTCCTATAGATAGCTGAAAGCTACGGAAATTCACATAAAATAGTGTGCTTAGTCACACTGGAGCATAGAATGTTGCAAAAACAGGCAAAACACACAAAAATGGACTGTCAAAAAAATCACCAAAACAGCAAGGCTATAGTATGGCAAAATGTCAAAAATGACCGGTCCCAAAAATAGCTGAAAACAACTGAAAACCACATAAAATAGTGTGCTTTGTCACACTGTAGCATAGAATGTTGCAAAACAGGCAAAAACACACAAAAATGGACTGTCAAAAAATCACCAAAACAACAAAGGCTATAGTATGGCAAAAATGTCAAAAATGACCGGTCCCAAAAATAGCTGAAAACAACTGAAAACCACATAAAATAGTGTGCTTAGTCACACTGTAGCATAGAATGTTGCAAAAACAGGCAAAAACACACAAAAATGGACTGTCAAAAAATCACCAAAACAACAAAGGCTATAGTATGGCAAAAATGTCAAAAATGACCGGTCCCAAAAAATAGCTGAAAACAACTGAAAACCACATAAAATAGTGTGCTTTGTCGCACTGTAGCATAGAATGTTGCAAAAACAGGCAAAAACACACAAAATGGACTGTCAAAAAAATCACCAAAACAACAAGGCTATAGTATGGCAAAAATGTCAAAAATGACCGGTCCCAAAAATAGCTGAAAACAACTGAAAACCACATAAAATAGCGTGCTTTGTCACACTGTAGCATAGAATGTTGCAAAAACAGGCAAAAACACAAAAAAATGGAGTCAAAAAATCACCAAAACAACAAGGCTATAGTATGGCAAAAATGTCAAAAATGACCGGTCCCAAAAATAGCTGAAAACAACTGAAAACCACATAAAATAGTGTGCTTAGTCACACTGTAGCATAGAATGTTGCAAAAACAGGCAAAAACACACAAAAATGGACTGTCAAAAAAAATCACCAAAACAGCAAGGCTATAGTATGGCAAAAATGTCAAAAATGACCGGTCCCAAAAATAGCTGAAAACAACTCAAAACCACATAAAATAGTGTGCTTAGTCACACTGTAGCATAGAATGTTGCAAAAACAGGCAAAAACACACAAAAATGGATTGTCAAAAAAAATCACCAAAACAGCAAGGCTATAGTATGGCAAAAATGTCAAAAAATGACCGGTCCCAAAAATAGCTGAAAACAACTGAAAACCACATAAAATCGTGTGCTTTGTCACACTGTAGCATAGAATGTTGCAAAAACAGGCAAAAACACACAAAAATGGACTGTCAAAAAATCACCAAAACAGCAAGGCTATAGTATGGCAAAAATGTCAAAAAATGACGGATCGCAAAAACAGCTGAAAACAAATGAAAACCACATAAAATAGTGTGCTTAGTCACACTGCAGCATAGAATGTTGCAAAAACAGGCTAAAACACACAAAAATGGATTGTAGAAAAACTCACCAAAAAAGCAAGGCTATAGTATGGCAAACTGTGAAAAAATGACAAGTCCCAAAAATAGCTGACAACAACTGAAAACCACATAAAATAGCGTGCTTTGTCACACTGTAGCATAGAATGTTGCAAAAACAGGCAAAAACACACAAAAATGGACTGTCAAAAAAAATCACCAAAACAGCAAGGCTATAGTATGGCAAAAATGTCAAAAAATGACCGGTCCCAAAAATAGCTGAAAACAACTGAAAACCACATAAAATAGCGTGCTTTGTCACACTGTAGCATAGAATGTTGCAAAAACAGGCAAAAACACACAAAAATGGACTGTCAAAAAAAAATCACCAAAACAGCAAGGCTATAGTATGGCAAAAATGTCAAAAAATGACCGGTCCCAAAAATAGCTGAAAATAACTGAAAACCACATAAAATAGTGTGCTTAGTCACACTGTAGCATAGAATGTTGCAAAAACAGGCAAAAACACACAAAAATGGACTGTCAAAAAAAATCGCCAAAACAGCAAGGCTATAGTATGGCAAAAATGTCAAAAAATGACCGGTCCCAAAAATAGCTGAAAACAACTCAAAACCACATAAAATAGTGTGCTTTGTCGCACTGTAGCATAGAATGTTGCAAAAACAGGCAAAAACACACAAAAATGGACTGTCAAAAAAAATCACCAAAACAGCAAGGCTATAGTATGGCAAAAATGTCAAAAAATGACCGGTCCCAAAAATAGCTGAAAACAACTGAAAACCACATGAAATAGTGTGCTTAGTCACACTGTAGCATAGAATGTTGCAAAAACAGGCAAAAACACACAAAAATGGACTGTCAAAAAAAATCACCAAAACAGCAAGGCTATAGTATGGCAAAAATGTCAAAAAATGACCGGTCCCAAAAATAGCTGAAAACAACTGAAAACCACATAAAATAGTGTGCTTAGTCACACTGTAGCACAGAATGTTGCAAAAACAGGCAAAAACACACAAAAATGGATTGTCAAAAAAAATCACCAAAACAGCAAGGCTATAGTATGGCAAAAATGTCAAAAAATGACCGGTCCCAAAAATAGCTGAAAACAACTGAAAACCACATAAAATAGTGTGCTTTGTCGCACTGTAGCATAGAATGTTGCAAAAACAGGCAAAAACACACAAAAATGGACTGTCAAAAAAAATCACCAAAACAGCAAGGCTATAGTATGGCAAAAATTTCAAAAAATGACCGGTCCCAAAAATAGCTGAAAATAACTGAAAACCACATAAAATAGTGTGCTTAGTCACACTGTAGCATAGAATGTTGCAAAAACAGGCAAAAACACACAAAATGGATTGTCAAAAAAATCACCAAAACAGCAAGGCTATAGTATGGCAAAAATGTCAAAAAATGACCGGTCCCAAAAATAGCTGAAAACAACTGAAAACCACATAAAATCGTGTGCTTTGTCGCACTGTAGCATAGAATGTTGCAAAAACAGGCAAAAACACACAAAATGGACTGTCAAAAAAAATCACCAAAACAGCAAGGCTATAGTATGGCAAAAATGTCAAAAAATGACGGATCGCAAAAACAGCTGAAAACAAATGAAAACCACATAAAATAGTGTGCTTAGTCACACTGTAGCATAGAATGTTGCAAAAACAGGCTAAAACACACAAAAATGGATTGTAGAAAAACTCACCAAAACAGCAAGGCTATAGTATGGCAAACTGTGAAAAAATGACAAGTCCCAAAAATAGCTGAAAACAACTGAAAACCACATGAAATAGTGTGCTTAGTCACACTGTAGCATAGAATGTTGCAAAAACAGGCAAAAACACACAAAAATGGACTGTCAAAAAATCACCAAAACAGCAAGGCTATAGTATGGCAAAAATGTCAAAAATGACCGGTCCCAAAAATAGCTGAAAACAACTGAAAACCACATAAAATCGTGTGCTTAGTCACACTGTAGCATAGAATGTTGCAAAAACAGGCAAAAACACACAAAATGGATTGTCAAAAAAATCACCAAAACAGCAAGGCTATAGTATGGCAAAAATGTCAAAAATGACCGGTCCCAAAATAGCTGAAAACAACTGAAAACCACATAAAATCGTGTGCTTTGTCGCACTGTAGCATAGAATGTTGCAAAACAGGCAAAAACACACAAAATGGACTGTCAAAAAATCACCAAAACAGCAAGGCTATAGTATGGCAAAATGTCAAAAAATGACGGATCGCAAAAACAGCTGAAAACAAATGAAAACCACATAAAATAGTGTGCTTAGTCACACTGTAGCATAGAATGTTGCAAAAACAGGCTAAAACACACAAAAATGGATTGTAGAAAAACTCACCAAAACAGCAAGGCTATAGTATGGCAAACTGTGAAAAAATGACAAGTCCCAAAAATAGCTGAAAACAACTGAAAACCACATGAAATAGTGTGCTTAGTCACACTGTAGCATAGAATGTTGCAAAAACAGGCAAAAACACACAAAAATGGACTGTCAAAAAAAATCACCAAAACAGCAAGGCTATAGTATGGCAAAAATGTCAAAAAATGACCGGTCCCAAAAATAGCTGAAAACAACTGAAAACCACATAAAATAGTGTGCTTAGTCACACTGTAGCATAGAATGTTGCAAAAACAGGCAAAAACACACAAAATGGACTGTCAAAATAAATCACCAAAACAGCAAGGCTATAGTATGGCAAAAATGTCAAAAAATGACCGGTCCCAAAAATAGCTGAAAACAACTGAAAACCACATAAAATAGTGTGCTTAGTCACACTGTAGCATAGAATGTTGCAAAAACAGGCAAAAACACACAAAAATGGACTGTCAAAAAAAATCACCAAAACAGCAAGGCTATAGTATGGCAAAAATGTCAAAAAATGACGGATCGCAAAAACAGCTGAAAACAAATGAAAACCACATAAAATAGTGTGCTTAGTCACACTGCAGCATAGAATGTTGCAAAAACAGGCTAAAACACACAAAAATGGATTGTAGAAAAACTCACCAAAAAAGCAAGGCTATAGTATGGCAAACTGTGAAAAAATGACAAGTCCCAAAAATAGCTGACAACAACTGAAAACCACATGAAATAGTGTGCTTAGTCACACTGTAGCATAGAATGTTGCAAAAACAGGCAAAAACACACAAAAATGGACTGTCAAAAAAAATCACCAAAACAGCAAGGCTATAGTATGGCAAAAATGTGAAAAAATGACCGGTCCCAAAAATAGCTGAAAACAACTCAAAACCACATAAAATAAGCGTGCTTTGTCACACTGTAGCATAGAATGTTGCAAAACAGGGAAAAACCGACATAAATGGACTGTCAAAAAAAATCACCAAAACAGCAAGGCTATAGTATGGCAAAAATGTCAAAAAATGACCGGTCCCAAAAATAGCTGAAAACAACTGAAAACCACATAAAATAGCGTGCTTTGTCACACTGTAGCATAGAATGTTGCAAAAACAGGCAAAAACACAAAAATGGGCTGTCAAAAAAAAATCACCAAAACAGCAAGGCTATAGTATGGCAAAAATGTCAAAAAATGACCGGTCCCAAAAATAGCTGAAAACAACTGAAAACCACATAAAATAGCGTGCTTAGTCACACTGTAGCATAGAATGTTGCAAAAACAGGCAAAAACACACAAAAATGGATTGTCAAAAAAAATCACCAAAACAGCAAGGCTATAGTATGGCAAAAATGTCAAAAAATGGCCGGTCCCAAAAATAGCTGAAAACAACTGAAAACCACATAAAATAGCGTGCTTTGTCACACTGTAGCATAGAATGTTGCAAAAACAGGCAAAAACACACAAAAATGGACTGTCAAAAAAAATCACCAAAAAAACAAAGGCTATAGTATGGCAAAAATGTCAAAAATGGCCGGTCCCAAAAATAGCTGAAAACAACTGAAAACCACATAAAATAGTGTGCTTAGTCACACTGTAGCATAGAATGTTGCAAAAACAGGCAAAAACACACAAAAATGGACTGTCAAAAAAAATCGCCAAAACAGCAAGGCTATAGTATGGCAAAAATGTCAAAAAATGACCGGTCCCAAAAATAGCTGAAAACAACTGAAAACCACATAAAATCGTGTGCTTTGTCGCACTGTAGCATAGAATGTTGCAAAAACAGGCAAAAACACACAAAAATGGACTGTCAAAAAATCACCAAAACAGCAAGGCTATAGTATGGCAAAAATGTCAAAAAATGACGGATCGCAAAAACAGCTGAAAACAAATGAAAACCACATAAAATAGTGTGCTTAGTCACACTGTAGCATAGAATGTTGCAAAAACAGGCTAAAACACACAAAAATGGATTGTAGAAAAACTCACCAAAACAGCAAGGCTATAGTATGGCAAACTGTGAAAAAATGACAAGTCCCAAAAATAGCTGAAAACAACTGAAAACCACATGAAATAGTGTGCTTAGTCACACTGTAGCATAGAATGTTGCAAAAACAGGCAAAAACACACAAAATGGATTGTCAAAAAAAATCACCAAAACAGCAAGGCTATAGTATGGCAAAAATGTCAAAAAATGACCGGTCCCAAAAATAGCTGAAAACAACTGAAAACCACATAAAATCGTGTGCTTTGTCGCACTGTAGCATAGAATGTTGCAAAAACAGGCAAAAACACACAAAAATGGACTGTCAAAAAAAATCACCAAAACAGCAAGGCTATAGTATGGCAAAAATGTCAAAAAATGACGGATCGCAAAAACAGCTGAAAACAAATGAAAACCACATAAAATAGTGTGCTTAGTCACACTGTAGCATAGAATGTTGCAAAAACAGGCTAAAACACACAAAAATGGATTGTAGAAAAACTCACCAAAACAGCAAGGCTATAGTATGGCAAACTGTGAAAAAATGACAAGTCCCAAAAATAGCTGAAAACAACTGAAAACCACATGAAATAGTGTGCTTAGTCACACTGTAGCATAGAATGTTGCAAAAACAGGCAAAAACACACAAAAATGGACTGTCAAAAAAAATCACCAAAACAGCAAGGCTATAGTATGGCAAAAATGTCAAAAAATGACCGGTCCCAAAAATAGCTGAAAACAACTGAAAACCACATAAAATAGTGTGCTTAGTCACACTGTAGCATAGAATGTTGCAAAAACAGGCAAAAACACACAAAAATGGACTGTCAAAAAAAATCACCAAAACAGCAAGGCTATAGTATGGCAAAAATGTCAAAAAATGACCGGTCCCAAAAATAGCTGAAAACAACTGAAAACCACATAAAATAGTGTGCTTAGTCACACTGTAGCATAGAATGTTGCAAAAACAGGCAAAAACACACAAAAATGGACTGTCAAAAAAAATCACCAAAACAGCAAGGCTATAGTATGGCAAAAATGTCAAAAAATGACGGATCGCAAAAACAGCTGAAAACAAATGAAAACCACATAAAATAGTGTGCTTAGTCACACTGCAGCATAGAATGTTGCAAAAACAGGCTAAAACACACAAAAATGGATTGTAGAAAAACTCACCAAAAAAGCAAGGCTATAGTATGGCAAACTGTGAAAAAATGACAAGTCCCAAAAATAGCTGACAACAACTGAAAACCACATGAAATAGTGTGCTTAGTCACACTGTAGCATAGAATGTTGCAAAAACAGGCAAAAACACACAAAATGGACTGTCAAAAAAATCACCAAAACAGCAAGGCTATAGTATGGCAAAAATGTCAAAAAATGACCGGTCCCAAAAATAGCTGAAAACAACTGAAAACCACATAAAATAGCGTGCTTTGTCACACTGTAGCATAGAATGTTGCAAAAACAGGCAAAAACACACAAAAATGGACTGTCAAAATAAATCACCAAAACAACAAGGCGATAGTAGGGCAAAAATGTCAAAAATGACCGGTCCCAAAAATAGCTGAAAACAACTGAAAACCACATAAAATAGCGTGCTTTGTCACACTGTAGCATAGAATGTTGCAAAAACAGGCAAAAACACAAAAATGGGCTGTCAAAAAAAAATCACCAAAACAGCAAGGCTATAGTATGGCAAAAATGTCAAAAATGACCGGTCCCAAAAATAGCTGAAAACAACTGAAAACCACATAAAATAAGCGTGCTTAGTCACACTGTAGCATAGAATGTTGCAAAAACAGGCAAAAACACACAAAATGGATTGTCAAAAAAAATCACCAAAACAGCAAGGCTATAGTATGGCAAAAATGTCAAAAAATGGCCGGTCCCAAAAATAGCTGAAAACAACTGAAAACCACATAAAATAGCGTGCTTTGTCACACTGTAGCATAGAATGTTGCAAAAACAGGCAAAAACACACAAAAATGGACTGTCAAAAAAAAATCACCAAAACAGCAAGGCTATAGTATGGCAAAAATGTCAAAAAATGACCGGTCCCAAAAATAGCTGAAAACAACTGAAAACCACATAAAATAGTGTGCTTAGTCACACTGTAGCATAGAATGTTGCAAAAACAGGCAAAAACACACAAAAATGGACTGTCAAAAAAAATCGCCAAAACAGCAAAGCTATAGTATGGCAAAATGTCAAAAATGACCGGTCCCAAAAATAGCTGAAAACAACTGAAAACCACATAAAATCGTGTGCTTTGTCGCACTGTAGCATAGAATGTTGCAAAACAGGCAAAAACACACAAAATGGACTGTCAAAAAATCACCAAAACAGCAAGGCTATAGTATGGCAAAAATGTCAAAAAATGACGGATCGCAAAAACAGCTGAAAACAAATGAAAACCACATAAAATAGTGTGCTTAGTCACACTGTAGCATAGAATGTTGCAAAAACAGGCTAAAACACACAAAAATGGATTGTAGAAAAACTCACCAAAACAGCAAGGCTATAGTATGGCAAACTGTGAAAAAATGACAAGTCCCAAAAATAGCTGAAAACAACTGAAAACCACATGAAATAGTGTGCTTAGTCACACTGTAGCATAGAATGTTGCAAAAACAGGCAAAAACACACAAAAATGGACTGTCAAAAAAAATCACCAAAACAGCAAGGCTATAGTATGGCAAAAATGTCAAAAAATGACCGGTCCCAAAAATAGCTGAAAACAACTGAAAACCACATAAAATAGTGTGCTTAGTCACACTGTAGCATAGAATGTTGCAAAAACAGGCAAAAACACACAAAATGGATTGTCAAAAAAATCACCAAAACAGCAAGGCTATAGTATGGCAAAAATGTCAAAAAATGACCGGTCCCAAAAATAGCTGAAAACAACTGAAAACCACATAAAATCGTGTGCTTTGTCGCACTGTAGCATAGAATGTTGCAAAAACAGGCAAAAACACACAAAAATGGACTGTCAAAAAAAATCACCAAAACAGCAAGGCTATAGTATGGCAAAAATGTCAAAAATGACGGATCGCAAAACAGCTGAAAACAAATGAAAACCACATAAAATAGTGTGCTTAGTCACACTGTAGCATAGAATGTTGCAAAAACAGGCTAAAACACACAAAAATGGATTGTAGAAAAACTCACCAAAACAGCAAGGCTATAGTATGGCAAACTGTGAAAAAATGACAAGTCCCAAAAATAGCTGAAAACAACTGAAAACCACATGAAATAGTGTGCTTAGTCACACTGTAGCATAGAATGTTGCAAAAACAGGCAAAAACACACAAAAATGGACTGTCAAAAAAAATCACCAAAACAGCAAGGCTATAGTATGGCAAAAATGTCAAAAATGACCGGTCCCAAAAATAGCTGAAAACAACTGAAAACCACATAAAATAGTGTGCTTAGTCACACTGTAGCATAGAATGTTGCAAAAACAGGCAAAAACACACAAAAATGGACTGTCAAAAAAAATCACCAAAACAGCAAGGCTATAGTATGGCAAAAATGTCAAAAAATGACCGGTCCCAAAAATAGCTGAAAACAACTGAAAACCACATAAAATAGTGTGCTTAGTCACACTGTAGCATAGAATGTTGCAAAAACAGGCAAAAACACACAAAATGGACTGTCAAAAAAATCACCAAAACAGCAAGGCTATAGTATGGCAAAAATGTCAAAAAATGACGGATCAATAAAACAGCTGAAAACAAATGAAAACCACAAAAAATAGTGTGCTTAGTCACACTGCAGCATAGAATGTTGCAAAAACAGGCTAAAACACACAAAAATGGATTGTAGAAAAACTCACCAAAAAAGCAAGGCTATAGTATGGCAAACTGTGAAAAAATGACAAGTCCCAAAAAATAGCTGACAACAACTGAAAACCACATGAAATAGTGTGCTTAGTCACACTGTAGCATAGAATGTTGCAAAAACAGGCAAAAACACACAAAAATGGACTGTCAAAAAAAATCACCAAAACAGCAAAGCTAAAGTATGGCAAAATGTCAAAAAATGACCGGTCCCAAAAATAGCTGAAAACAACTGAAAACCACATAAAATAAGCGTGCTTTGTCACACTGTAGCATAGAATGTTGCAAAAACAGGCAAAAACACACAAAAATGGACTGTCAAAAAAAATCACCAAAACAGCAAGGCTATAGTATGGCAAAAATGTCAAAAAATGACCGGTCCCAAAAATAGCTGAAAACAACTGAAAACCACATAAAATAGCGTGCTTTGTCACACTGTAGCATAGAATGTTGCAAAAACAGGCAAAAACACAAAAAAAGGATGTCAAAAAAAAATCACCAAAACAACAAAGGCTATAGTATGGCAAAAATGTCAAAAATGACCGGTCCCAAAAATAGCTGAAAACAACTGAAAACCACATAAAATAAGCGTGCTTAGTCACACTGTAGCATAGAATGTTGCAAAAACAGGCAAAAACACACAAAATGGATTGTCAAAAAATCACCAAAACAGCAAGGCTATAGTATGGCAAAATGTCAAAAAATGGCCGGTCCCAAAAATAGCTGAAAACAACTGAAAACCACATAAAATAGCGTGCTTTGTCACACTGTAGCATAGAATGTTGCAAAAACAGGCAAAAACACACAAAAATGGACTGTCAAAAAAAATCACCAAAACAGCAAGGCTATAGTATGGCAAAAATGTCAAAAAATGACCGGTCCCAAAAATAGCTGAAAACAACTGAAAACCACATAAAATAGTGTGCTTAGTCACACTGTAGCATAGAATGTTGCAAAAACAGGCAAAAACACACAAAAATGGACAGTCAAAAAAAATCGCCAAAACAGCAAGGCTATAGTATGGCAAAAATGTCAAAAAATGACCGGTCCCAAAAATAGCTGAAAACAACTGAAAACCACATAAAATAGTGTGCTTAGTCACACTGTAGCATAGAATGTTGCAAAAACAGGCAAAAACACACAAAAATGGACTGTCAAAAAAAATCACCAAAACAGCAAGGCTATAGTATGGCAAAAATGTCAAAAAATGACCGGTCCCAAAAATAGCTGAAAACAACTGAAAACCACATAAAATAGTGTGCTTTGTCGCACTGTAGCATAGAATGTTGCAAAAACAGGCAAAAACACACAAAAATGGACTGTCAAAAAAATCACCAAAACAGCAAGGCTATAGTATGGCAAAATGTCAAAAATGACCGGTCCCAAAAATAGCTGAAAACAACTCAAAACCACATAAAATAGTGTGCTTAGTCACACTGTAGCATAGAATGTTGCAAAAACAGGCAAAAACACACAAAAATGGACTGTCAAAAAAAATCACCAAAACAGCAAGGCTATAGTATGGCAAAAATGTCAAAAAATGACCGGTCCCAAAAATAGCTGAAAACAACTCAAAACTACATAAAATAGTGTGCTTTGTCGCACTGTAGCATAGAATGTTGCAAAAACAGGCAAAAACACACAAAAATGGACTGTCAAAAAAAATCACCAAAACAGCAAGGCTATAGTATGGCAAAAATGTCAAAAAATGACCAGTCCCAAAAATAGCTGAAAATAACTGAAAACCACATAAAATAGCGTGCTTAGTCACACTGTAGCATAGAATGTTGCAAAAACAGGCAAAAACACACAAAAATGGATTGTCAAAAAAAATCACCAAAACAGCAAGGCTATAGTATGGCAAAAATGTCAAAAAATGGCCGGTCCCAAAAATAGCTGAAAACAACTGAAAACCACATAAAATAGCGTGCTTTGTCACACTGTAGCATAGAATGTTGCAAAAACAGGCAAAAACACACAAAAATGGACTGTCAAAAAAAAATCACCAAAACAGCAAGGCTATAGTATGGCAAAAATGTCAAAAAATGACCGGTCCAAAAAATAGCTGAAAACAACTGAAAACCACATAAAATAGTGTGCTTTGTCGCACTGTAGCATAGAATGTTGCAAAAACAGGCAAAAACACACAAAATGGACTGTCAAAAAAATCACCAAAACAGCAAGGCTATAGTATGGCAAAAATGTCAAAAATGACCGGTCCCAAAATAGCTGAAAACAACTGAAAACCACATAAAATAGCGTGCTTTGTCACACTGTAGCATAGAATGTTGCAAAAACAGGCAAAAACACACAAAAATGGACTGTCAAAAAAAATCGCCAAAACAGCAAGGCTATAGTATGGCAAAAATGTCAAAAAATGACCGGTCCCAAAAATAGCTGAAAATAACTTAAAACCACATAAAATAGTGTGCTTAGTCACACTGTAGCATAGAATGTTGCAAAAACAGGCAAAAACACACAAAATGGATTGTCAAAAATCACCAAAACAGCAAGGCTATAGTATGGCAAAAATGTCAAAAAATGGCCGGTCCCAAAAATAGCTGAAAACAACTGAAAACCACATAAAATAGCGTGCTTTGTCACACTGTAGCATAGAATGTTGCAAAAACAGGCAAAAACACACAAAAATGGACTGTCAAAAAAAAATCACCAAAACAGCAAGGCTATAGTATGGCAAAAATGTCAAAAAATGACCGGTCCCAAAAATAGCTGAAAACAACTGAAAACCACATAAAATAGTGTGCTTAGTCACACTGTAGCATAGAATGTTGCAAAACAGGCAAAAACACACAAAATGGACTGTCAAAAAAATCGCCAAAACAGCAAAGGCTATAGTATGGCAAAAATGTCAAAAAATGACCGGTCCCAAAAATAGCTGAAAACAACTGAAAACCACATAAAATCGTGTGCTTTGTCGCACTGTAGCATAGAATGTTGCAAAAACAGGCAAAAACACACAAAAATGGACTGTCAAAAAAAATCACCAAAACAGCAAGGCTATAGTATGGCAAAAATGTCAAAAAATGACGGATCGCAAAAACAGCTGAAAACAAATGAAAACCACATAAAATAGTGTGCTTAGTCACACTGTAGCATAGAATGTTGCAAAAACAGGCTAAAACACACAAAAATGGATTGTAGAAAAACTCACCAAAACAGCAAGGCTATAGTATGGCAAACTGTGAAAAAATGACAAGTCCCAAAAATAGCTGAAAACAACTGAAAACCACATGAAATAGTGTGCTTAGTCACACTGTAGCATAGAATGTTGCAAAAACAGGCAAAAACACACAAAAATGGACTGTCAAAAAAAATAACCAAAACAGAAAGGCTATAGTATGGCAAAAATGTCAAAAAATGACCGGTCACAAAAATAGCTGAAAACAACTGAAAACCACATAAAATAGTGTGCTTAGTCGCACTGTAGCATAGAATGTTGCAAAAACAGGCAAAACACACAAAAAAGGATTTTTAAAAAAAAATCACCAAAACAGCAAGGCTATAGTATGGCAAAAATGTCAAAAAATGACCGGTCCCAAAAATAGCTGAAAACAACTGAAAACCACATAAAATCGTGTGCTTTGTCGCACTGTAGCATAGAATGTTGCAAAAACAGGCAAAAACACACAAAAATGGACTGTCAAAAAAAATCACCAAAACAGCAAGGCTATAGTATGGCAAAAATGTCAAAAAATGACGGATCGCAAAAACAGCTGAAAACAAATGAAAACCACATAAAATAGTGTGCTTAGTCACACTGTAGCATAGAATGTTGCAAAAACAGGCTAAAACACACAAAAATGGATTGTAGAAAAACTCACCAAAACAGCAAGGCTATAGTATGGCAAACTGTGAAAAAATGACAAGTCCCAAAAATAGCTGAAAACAACTGAAAACCACATGAAATAGTGTGCTTAGTCACACTGTAGCATAGAATGTTGCAAAACAGGCAAAAACACACAAAATGGACTGTCAAAAAATCACCAAAACAGCAAGGCTATAGTATGGCAAAATGTCAAAAAATGACCGGTCCCAAAAATAGCTGAAAACAACTGAAAACCACATAAAATAGTGTGCTTAGTCACACTGTAGCATAGAATGTTGCAAAAACAGGCAAAAACACACAAAATGGACTGTCAAAAAATCACCAAAAAAGCAAGGCTATAGTATGGCAAAAATGTCAAAAAATGACCGGTCCCAAAAATAGCTGAAAACAACTGAAAACCACATAAAATAGCGTGCTTTGTCACACTGTAGCATAGAATGTTGCAAAAACAGGCAAAACACACAAAATGGGCTGTCAAAAAACTCACCAAAACAGCAAGGCTATAGTATGGCAAAAATGTCAAAAATGACCGGTCCCAAAAATAGCTGAAAACAACTGAAAACCACATAAAATAGCGTGCTTAGTCACACTGTAGCATAGAATGTTGCAAAACAGGCAAAAACACACAAAATGGATTGTCAAAAAAATCACCAAAACAGCAAGGCTATAGTATGGCAAAATGTCAAAAATGGCCGGTCCCAAAAATAGCTGAAAACAACTGAAAACCACATAAAATAGCGTGCTTTGTCACACTGTAGCATAGAATGTTGCAAAACAGGCAAAAACACACAAAATGGACTGTCAAAAAAATCACCAAAACAACAAGGCTATAGTATGGCAAAAATGTCAAAAATGACCGGTCCCAAAATAGCTGAAAACAACTGAAAACCACATAAAATAGTGTGCTTTGTCACACTGTAGCATAGAATGTTGCAAAAACAGGCAAAACACACAAAATGGACTGTCAAAAAATCACCAAAACAGCAAGGCTATAGTATGGCAAAAATGTCAAAAATGACCGGTCCAAAATAGCTGAAAACAACTGAAAACCACATAAAATAGTGTGCTTAGTCACACTGTAGCATAGAATGTTGCAAAAACAGGCAAAACACACAAAATGGATTGTCAAAAAATCACCAAAACAGCAAGGCTATAGTATGGCAAAATGTCAAAAATGACTGTCCCAAAAATAGCTGAAAACAACTGAAAACCACATAAAATAGTGTGTCACACTGTAGCATAGAATGTTGCAAAACAGGCAAAAACACACAAAATGGACTGTCAAAAAATCACCAAAACAACAAAGGCTATAGTATGGCAAAAATGTCAAAAATGACCGGTCCAAAAACTAGCTGAAAACAACTGAAAACCACATAAAATAGTGTGCTTAGTCACACTGTAGCATAGAATGTTGCAAAAACAGGCAAAAACACACAAAAATGGACTGTCAAAAAAAATCACCAAAACAGCAAGGCTAAAGTAAGGCAAAATGTCAAAAATGACCGGTCCCAAAAATAGCTGAAAACAACTGAAAACCACATAAAATAGCGTGCTTTGTCACACTGTAGCATAGAATGTTGCAAAACAGGCAAAAACACACAAAATGGACTGTCAAAAAAATCACCAAAACAACAAGGCTATAGTATGGCAAAATGTCAAAAATGACCGGTCCCAAAAATAGCTGAAAACAACTGAAAACCACATAAAATAGTGTGCTTAGTCACACTGTAGCATAGAATGTTGCAAAACAGGCAAAACACACAAAAATGGATTGTCAAAAAAATCACCAAAACAGCAAGGCTATAGTATGGCAAAAATGTCAAAAATGGCCGGTCCCAAAATAGCTGAAAACAACTGAAAACCACATAAAATAGTGTGCTTTGTCACACTGTAGCATAGAATGTTGCAAAAACAGGCAAAAACACACAAAAATGGACTGTCAAAAAAATCACCAAAACAACAAGGCTATAGTATGGCAAAATTGTCAAAAATGACCGGTCCCAAAAATAGCTGAAAACAACTGAAAACCACATAAAATAGTGTGCTTAGTCACACTGTAGCATAGAATGTTGCAAAAACAGGCAAAAACACACAAAAATGGACTGTCAAAAAAATCACCAAAACAGCAAGGCTATAGTATGGCAAAAATGTCAAAAATGACCGGTCCCAAAAATAGCTGAAAACAACTGAAAACCACATAAAATAGTGTGCTTTGTCACACTGTAGCATAGAATGTTGCAAAAACAGGCAAAAACACACAAAATGGACTGTCAAAAAAATCACCAAAACAGCAAGGCTATAGTATGGCAAAATGTCAAAAAATGACCAGTCCCAAAAATAGCTGAAAACAACTGAAAACCACATAAAATAGTGTGCTTAGTCACACTGTAGCATAGAATGTTGCAAAAACAGGCAAAAACACACAAAAATGGACTGTCAAAAAAAATCACCAAAACAGCAAGGCTATAGTATGGCAAAATGTCAAAAATGACCGTCCCAAAAATAGCTGAAAACAACTGAAAACCACATAAAATAGTGTGCTTAGTCACACTGTAGCATAGAATGTTGCAAAACAGGCAAAAACACACAAAAATGGACTGTCAAAAAAATCACCAAAACAGCAAGGCTATAGTATGGCAAAATGTCAAAAATGACCGGTCCCAAAAATAGCTGAAAACAACTGAAAACCACATAAAATAGTGTGCTTAGTCACACTGTAGCATAGAATGTTGCAAAAACAGGCAAAAACACACAAAATGGACTGTCAAAAAAATCACCAAAACAGCAAGGCTATAGTATGGCAAAAATGTCAAAAAATGACCGGTCCCAAAAATAGCTGAAAACAACTGAAAACCACATAAAATAGCGTGCTTTGTCACACTGTAGCATAGAATGTTGCAAAAACAGGCAAAACACACAAAATGGACTGTCAAAAAAATCACCAAAACAGCAAGGCTATAGTATGGCAAAAATGTCAAAAAATGACCGGTCCCAAAAATAGCTGAAAACAACTGAAAACCACATAAAATAGTGTGCTTAGTCACACTGTAGCATAGAATGTTGCAAAAACAGGCAAAACACACAAAATGGACTGTCAAAAAATCACCAAAACAGCAAGGCTATAGTATGGCAAAATGTCAAAAAATGACCGGTCCCAAAAATAGCTGAAAACAACTGAAAACCACATAAAATAGTGTGCTTTGTCACACTGTAGCATAGAATGTTGCAAAAACAGGCAAAAACACACAAAATGGACTGTCAAAAAAATCACCAAAACAGCAAGGCTATAGTATGGCAAAAATGTCAAAAATGACCGGTCCCAAAAATAGCTGAAAACAACTGAAAACCACATAAAATAGTGTGCTTAGTCACACTGTAGCATAGAATGTTGCAAAACAGGCAAAACACACAAAATGGACTGTCAAAAAAATCACCAAAACAGCAAGGCTATAGTATGGCAAAATGTCAAAAAATGACCGGTCCCAAAATAGCTGAAAACAACTGAAAACCACATAAAATAGTGTGCTTTGTCACACTGTAGCATAGAATGTTGCAAAAACAGGCAAAAACACACAAAAATGGACTGTCAAAAAAATCACCAAAACAGCAAGGCTATAGTATGGCAAAATGTCAAAAATGACCGGTCCCAAAAATAGCTGAAAACAACTGAAAACCACATAAAATAGTGTGCTTAGTCACACTGTAGCATAGAATGTTGCAAAAACAGGCAAAACACACAAAAATGGACTGTCAAAAAATCACCAAAACAGCAAGGCTATAGTATGGCAAAAATGTCAAAAATGACCGGTCCCAAAAATAGCTGAAAACAACTGAAAACCACATAAAATAGTGTGCTTTGTCACACTGTAGCATAGAATGTTGCAAAACAGGCAAAAACACACAAAATGGACTGTCAAAAAAATCACCAAAACAGCAAGGCTATAGTATGGCAAAAATGTCAAAAATGACCGGTCCCAAAAATAGCTGAAAAACAACTGAAAACCACATAAAATAGTGTGCTTTGTCACACTGTAGCATAGAATGTTGCAAAACAGGCAAAAACACACAAAATGGACTGTCAAAAAATCACCAAAACAGCAAGGCTATAGTATGGCAAAATGTCAAAAATGACCGGTCCCAAAAAATAGCTGAAAACAACTGAAAACCACATAAAATAGCGTGCTTTGTCACACTGTAGCATAGAATGTTGCAAAAACAGGCAAAAACACACAAAAATGGACTGTCAAAAAAAATCACCAAAACAGCAAGGCTATAGTATGGCAAAATGTCAAAAATGACCGGTCCCAAAAATAGCTGAAAACAACTGAAAACCACATAAAATAGTGTGCTTAGTCACACTGTAGCATAGAATGTTGCAAAACAGGCAAAACACACAAAAATGGACTGTCAAAAAAATCACCAAAACAGCAAGGCTATAGTATGGCAAAAATGTCAAAAATGGCCGGTCCCAAAAATAGCTGAAAACAACTGAAAACCACATAAAATAGTGTGCTTTGTCGCACTGTAGCATAGAATGTTGCAAAAACAGGCAAAAACACACAAAAATGGACTGTCAAAAAAAATCACCAAAACAGCAAGGCTATAGTATGGCAAAAATGTCAAAAAATGACCGGTCCCAAAAATAGCTGAAAATAACTGAAAACCACATAAAATAGTGTGCTTAGTCACACTGTAGCATAGAATGTTGCAAAACAGGCAAAAACACACAAAAATGGACTGTCAAAAAATCACCAAAACAGCAAGGCTATAGTAAGGCAAAAATGTCAAAAAATGGCCGGTCCCAAAAATAGCTGAAAACAACTGAAAACCACATAAAATAGTGTGCTTTGTCGCACTGTAGCATAGAATGTTGCAAAAACAGGCAAAAACACACACAAAATGGACTGTCAAAAAAATCACCAAAACAGCAAGGCTATAGTATGGCAAAAATGTCAAAAATGACCGGTCCCAAAAATAGCTGAAAACAACTGAAAACCACATAAAATAGTGTGCTTAGTCACACTGTAGCATAGAATGTTGCAAAACAGGCAAAACACACAAAAATGGACTGTCAAAAAAATCACCAAAACAGCAAGGCTATAGTATGGCAAAAATGTCAAAAAATGACCGGTCCCAAAAATAGCTGAAAACAACTGAAAACCACATAAAATAGTGTGCTTTGTCGCACTGTAGCATAGAATGTTGCAAAAACAGGCAAAAACACACAAAAATGGACTGTCAAAAAAAATCACCAAAACAGCAAGGCTATAGTATGGCAAAATGTCAAAAAAAGAACGGTCCCAAAAAAAGCTGAAAACAACTGAAAACCACATAAAATAGTGTGCTTTGTCACACTGTAGCATAGAATGTTGCAAAAACAGGCAAAACACACAAAATGGACTGTCAAAAAATCACCAAAACAGCAAGGCTATAGTATGGCAAAAATGTCAAAAAATGACCGGTCCCAAAAATAGCTGAAAACAACTGAAAACCACATAAAATAGTGTGCTTAGTCACACTGTAGCATAGAATGTTGCAAAAACAGGCAAAAACACACAAAATGGACTGTCAAAAAATCACCAAAACAGCAAGGCTATAGTATGGCAAAAATGTCAAAAAATGACCGGTCCCAAAAATAGCTGAAAACAACTGAAAACCACATAAAATAGTGTGCTTTAGTCACACTGTAGCATAGAATGTTGCAAAAACAGGCAAAAACACACAAAATGGACTGTCAAAAAATCACCAAAACAGCAAGGCTATAGTATGGCAAAAATGTCAAAAAATGACCGGTCCCAAAAATAGCTGAAAACAACTGAAAACCACATAAAATAGTGTGCTTTGTCGCACTGTAGCATAGAATGTTGCAAAAACAGGCAAAAACACACAAAAATGGACTGTCAAAAAATCACCAAAACAGCAAGGCTATAGTATGGCAAAAATGTCAAAAATGACCGGTCCCAAAAATAGCTGAAAACAACTGAAAACCACATAAAATAGTGTGCTTAGTCACACTGTAGCATAGAATGTTGCAAAAACAGGCAAAAACACACAAAATGGACTGTCAAAAAATCACCAAAACAGCAAGGCTATAGTATGGCAAAATGTCAAAAATGACCGGTCCCAAAATAGCTGAAAACAACTGAAAACCACATAAAATAGTGTGCTTTGTCGCACTGTAGCATAGAATGTTGCAAAAACAGGCAAAAACACACAAAAATGGACTGTCAAAAAATCACCAAAACAGCAAGGCTATAGTATGGCAAAAATGTCAAAAATGACCGGTCCCAAAAATAGCTGAAAACAACTGAAAACCACATAAAATAGTGTGCTTAGTCACACTGTAGCATAGAATGTTGCAAAAACAGGCAAAAACACACAAAAATGGACTGTTAAAAAAAATCACCAAAACAGCAAGGCTATAGTATGGCAAAAATGTCAAAAAATGGCCGGTCCCAAAAATAGTTGAAAACAACTGAAAACCACATAAAATAGTATGCTTTGTCGCACTGTAGCATAGAATGTTGCAAAAAAAGGCAAAAACACACAAAATGGATTGTCAAAAAAATCACCAAAACAGCAAGGCTATAGTATGGCAAAAATGTCAAAAATGACCGGTCCCAAAAATAGCTGAAAATAACTGAAAACCACATAAAATAGTGTGCTTTGTCACACTGTAGCATAGAATGTTGCAAAAACAGGCAAAAACACACAAAATGGACTGTCAAAAAATCACCAAAACAGCAAGGCTATAGTATGGCAAAAATGTCAAAAATGACCAGTCCCAAAAATAGCTGAAAACAACTGAAAACCACATAAAATAGTGTGCTTAGTCACACTGTAGCATAGAATGTTGCAAAAACAGGCAAAAACACACAAAATGGACTGTCAAAAAAATCACCAAAACAGCAAGGCTATAGTATGGCAAAAATGTCAAAAATGACCGGTCCCAAAAATAGCTGAAAACAACTGAAAACCACATAAAATAGTGTGCTTTGTCACACTGTAGCATAGAATGTTGCAAAACAGGCAAAAACACACAAAAATGGATTGTCAAAAAATCACCAAAACAGCAAGGCTATAGTATGGCAAAATGTCAAAAATGACCGGTCCCAAAAATAGCTGAAAACAACTGAAAACCACATAAAATAGTGTGCTTAGTCACACTGTAGCATAGAATGTTGCAAAAACAGGCAAAAACACACAAAATGGATTGTCAAAAAATCACCAAAACAGCAAGGCTATAGTATGGCAAAATGTCAAAAATGACCGGTCCCAAAAATAGCTGAAAACAACTGAAAACCACATAAAATACTGTGCTTTGTCACACTGTAGCATAGAATGTTGCAAAAACAGGCAAAAACACACAAAAATGGACTGTCAAAAAAATCACCAAAACAGCAAGGCTATAGTATGGCAAAATGTCAAAAATGACCGGTCCCAAAAATAGCTGAAAACAACTGAAAACCACATAAAATAGTGTGCTTAGTCACACTGTAGCATAGAATGTTGCAAAAACAGGCAAAAACACACAAAATGGATTGTCAAAAAATCACCAAAACAGCAAGGCTATAGTATGGCAAAAATGTCAAAAATGACCGGTCCCAAAATAGCTGAAAACAACTGAAAACCACATAAAATAGTGTGCTTTGTCACACTGTAGCATAGAATGTTGCAAAAACAGGCAAAAACACACAAAAATGGACTGTCAAAAAAATCACCAAAACAGCAAGGCTATAGTATGGCAAAAATGTCAAAAATGACCGGTCCCAAAAATAGCTGAAAACAACTGAAAACCACATAAAATAGCGTGCTTTGTCACACTGTAGCATAGAATGTTGCAAAAAAAGCCAAAAACACACAAAATGGACTGTCAAAAAATCACCAAAACAGCAAGGCTATAGTATGGCAAAATGTCAAAAATGACCGGTCCCAAAATAGCTGAAAATAACTGAAAACCACATAAAATAGTGTGCTTAGTCACACTGTAGCATAGAATGTTGCAAAACAGGCAAAACACACAAAAATGGACTGTCAAAAAAAATCACCAAAACAGCAAGGCTATAGTATGGCAAAAATGTGAAAAAATGACCGGTCCCAAAAATAGCTGAAAACAACTCAAAACCACATAAAATAGTGTGCTTAGTCACACAGTAACATAGAATGTTGCAAAAACAGGCAAAAACACACAAAATGGACTGTCAAAAAAATCACCAAAACAGCAAGGCTATAGTATGGCAAAAATGTCAAAAATGACCGGTCCCAAAATAGCTGAAAACAACTGAAAACCACATAAAATAGTGTGCTTTGTCGCACTGTAGCATAGAATGTTGCAAAAACAGGCAAAAACACACAAAAATGGACTGTCAAAAAAATCACCAAAACAGCAAGGCTATAGTATGGCAAAATGTCAAAAAATGACCGGTCCCAAAAATAGCTGAAAACAACTGAAAACCACATAAAATAGTGTGCTTAGTCACACTGTAGCATAGAATGTTGCAAAAACAGGCAAAAACACACAAAAATGGACTGTCAAAAAAAATCACCAAAACAGCAAGGCTATAGTATGGCAAAAATGTCAAAAAATGACCGGTCCCAAAAATAGCTGAAAACAACTGAAAACCACATAAAATAGTGTGCTTTGTCGCACTGTAGCATAGAATGTTGCAAAAACAGGCAAAAACACACAAAAATGGACTGTCAAAAAAAATCACCAAAACAGCAAGGCTATAGTATGGCAAAAATGTCAAAAATGACCGGTCCCAAAAATAGCTGAAAACAACTGAAAACCACATAAAATAGTGTGCTTAGTCACACTGTAGCATAGAATGTTGCAAAAACAGGCAAAAACACACAAAAATGGACTGTCAAAAAATCACCAAAACAGCAAGGCTATAGTATGGCAAAATGTCAAAAATGGCCGGTCCCAAAAATAGTTGAAAACAACTGAAAACCACATAAAATAGTATGCTTTGTCGCACTGTAGCATAGAATGTTGCAAAACAGGCAAAAACACACAAAATGGATTGTCAAAAAAATCACCAAAACAGCAAGGCTATAGTATGGCAAAAATGTCAAAAAATGACCGGTCCCAAAAATAGCTGAAAACAACTGAAAACCACATAAAATAGTGTGCTTTGTCGCACTGTAGCATAGAATGTTGCAAAAACAGGCAAAAACACACAAAAATGGACTGTCAAAAAAAATCACCAAAACAGCAAGGCTATAGTATGGCAAAAATGTCAAAAAATGACCAGTCCCAAAAATAGCTGAAAACAACTGAAAACCACATAAAATAGTGTGCTTAGTCACACTGTAGCATAGAATGTTGCAAAAACAGGCAAAAACACACAAAATGGATTGTCAAAAAAATCACCAAAACAGCAAGGCTATAGTATGGCAAAAATGTCAAAAATGACCGGTCCCAAAAATAGCTGAAAACAACTGAAAACCACATAAAATACTGTGCTTTGTCACACTGTAGCATAGAATGTTGCAAAAACAGGCAAAAACACACAAAATGGACTGTCAAAAAAATCACCAAAACAGCAAGGCTATAGTATGGCAAAAATGTCAAAAAATGACCGGTCCCAAAATAGCTGAAAACAACTGAAAACCACATAAAATAGTGTGCTTAGTCACACTGTAGCATAGAATGTTGCAAAAACAGGCAAAAACACACAAAAATGGACTGTCAAAAAATCACCAAAACAGCAAGGCTATAGTATGGCAAAAATGTCAAAAAATGGCCGGTCCCAAAAATAGCTGAAAACAACTGAAAACCACATAAAATAGCGTGCTTTGTCACACTGTAGCATAGAATGTTGCAAAAACAGGCAAAAACACACAAAAATGGACTGTCAAAAAAAAATCACCAAAACAGCAAGGCTATAGTATGGCAAAAATGTCAAAAAATGACCGGTCCCAAAAATAGCTGAAAACAACTGAAAACCACATAAAATAGTGTGCTTAGTCACACTGTAGCATAGAATGTTGCAAAAACAGGCAAAAACACACAAAAATGGACTGTCAAAAAAAATCACCAAAACAGCAAGGCTATAGTATGGCAAAAATGTCAAAAATGACCGGTCCCAAAAATAGCTGAAAATAACTGAAAACCACATAAAATAGTGTGCTTAGTCACACTGTAGCATAGAATGTTGCAAAAACAGGCAAAAACACACAAAAATGGATTGTCAAAAAAAATCACCAAAACAGCAAGGCTATAGTATGGCAAAAATGTCAAAAAATGACCGGTCCCAAAAATAGCTGAAAACAACTCAAAACCACATAAAATAGTGTGCTTAGTCACACTGTAGCATAGAATGTTGCAAAAACAGGCAAAAACACACAAAAATGGACTGTCAAAAAAAATCACCAAAACAGCAAGGCTATAGTATGGCAAAAATGTCAAAAAATGACCGGTCCCAAAAATAGCTGAAAACAACTCAAAACTACATAAAATAGTGTGCTTTGTCGCACTGTAGCATAGAATGTTGCAAAAACAGGCAAAAACACACAAAATGGACTGTCAAAAAAATCACCAAAACAGCAAGGCTATAGTATGGCAAAAATGTCAAATAATGACCGGTCCCAAAAATAGCTGAAAATAACTGAAAACCACATAAAATAGCGTGCTTAGTCACACTGTAGCATAGAATGTTGCAAAAACAGGCAAAAACACACAAAAATGGATTGTCAAAAAATCACCAAAACAGCAAGGCTATAGTATGGCAAAAATGTCAAAAAATGGCCGGTCCCAAAAATAGCTGAAAACAACTGAAAACCACATAAAATAGCGTGCTTTGTCACACTGTAGCATAGAATGTTGCAAAAACAGGCAAAAACACACAAAAATGGACTGTCAAAAAAAAATCACCAAAACAGCAAGGCTATAGTATGGCAAAAATGTCAAAAAATGACCGGTCCCAAAAATAGCTGAAAACAACTGAAAACCACATAAAATAGTGTGCTTTGTCGCACTGTAGCATAGAATGTTGCAAAAACAGGCAAAAACACACAAAAATGGACTGTCAAAAAAATCACCAAAACAGCAAGGCTATAGTATGGCAAAATGTCAAAAATGACCGGTCCCAAAAATAGCTGAAAACAACTGAAAACCACATAAAATAGCGTGCTTTGTCACACTGTAGCATAGAATGTTGCAAAAACAGGCAAAAACACACAAAATGGACTGTCAAAAAAATCGCCAAAACAGCAAGGCTATAGTATGGCAAAAATGTCAAAAAATGACCGGTCCCAAAAATAGCTGAAAATAACTTAAAACCACATAAAATAGTGTGCTTAGTCACACTGTAGCATAGAATGTTGCAAAAACAGGCAAAAACACACAAAAATGGACTGTCAAAAAAAATCACCAAAACAGCAAGGCTATAGTATGGCAAAAATGTGAAAAAATGACCGGTCCCAAAAATAGCTGAAAACAACTCAAAACCACATAAAATAGTGTGCTTAGTCACACTGTAGCATAGAATGTTGCAAAAACAGGCAAAAACACACAAAATGGACTGTCAAAAAAATCACCAAAACAGCAAGGCTATAGTATGGCAAAATGTCAAAAATGACCGGTCCCAAAAATAGCTGAAAACAACTGAAAACCACATAAAATAGTGTGCTTAGTCACACTGTAGCATAGAATGTTGCAAAAACAGGCAAAAACACACAAAAATGGACTGTCAAAAAAAATCACCAAAACAGCAAGGCTATAGTATGGCAAAATGACAAAAAATGACCGGTCCCAAAAATAGCTGAAAACAACTGAAAACCACATAAAATAGTGTGCTTAGTCACACTGTAGCATAGAATGTTGCAAAAACAGGCAAAAACACACAAAAATGGATTGTTGAAAAACTCACCAAAACAGCAAGGCTATAGTATGGCAGAAATGTCAAAAATGACCGGTCCCAAAAATAGCTGAAAACAACTGAAAACCACATAAAATAGTGTGCTTTGTCGCACTGTAGCACAGAATGTTGCAAAAACAGGCAAAAACACACAAAAATGGACTGTCAAAAAAAAATCACCAAAACAGCAAGCCTATAGTATGGCAAAAATGTCAAAAAATGACCGGTCCCAAAAATAGCTGAAAACAACTGAAAACCACATAAAATAGTGTGCTTTGTCGCACTGTAGCATAGAATGTTGCAAAAACAGGCAAAAACACACAAAATGGACTGTCAAAAAATCACCAAAACAGCAAGGCTATAGTATGGCAAAAATGTCAAAAAATGACCGGTCCCAAAAATAGCTGAAAACAACTCAAAACCACATAAAATAGTGTACTTAGTCGCACTGTAGCATAGAATGTTGCAAAAACAGGCAAAAACACACAAAAATGGATTGTCAAAAAAAATCACCAAAACAGCAAGGCTATAGTATGGCAAAAATGTCAAAAAATGGCCGGTCCCAAAAATAGCTGAAAACAACTGAAAACCACATAAAATAGCGTGCTTTGTCACACTGTAGCATAGAATGTTGCAAAAACAGGCAAAAACACACAAAAATGGACTGTCAAAAAAAATCACCAAAACAGCAAGGCTATAGTATGGCAAAAATGTGAAAAAATGACCGGTCCCAAAAATAGCTGAAAACAACTGAAAACCACATAAAATAGCGTGCTTTGTCACACTGTAGCATAGAATGTTGCAAAAACAGGCAAAAACACACAAAATGGACTGTCAAAAAAATCACCAAAACTGCAAGGCTATAGTATGGCAAAATGTCAAAAAATGACCGGTCCCAAAAATAGCTGAAAACAACTGAAAACCACATAAAATAGTGTGCTTAGTCACACTGTAGCATAGAATGTTGCAAAAACAGGCAAAAACACACAAAAATGGATTGTTGAAAAACTCACCAAAACAGCAAGGCTATAGTATGGCAGAAATGTCAAAAATGACCGGTCCCAAAAATAGCTGAAAACAACTGAAAACCACATAAAATAGTGTGCTTTGTCGCACTGTAGCATAGAATGTTGCAAAAACAGGCAAAAACACACAAAAATGGAATGTCAAAAAATCACCAAAACAGCAAGGCTATAGTATGGCAAAAATGTCAAAAATGACCGGTCCCAAAAATAGCTGAAAACAACTGAAAACCACATAAAATAGTGTGCTTAGTCACACTGTAGCATAGAATGTTGCAAAAACAGGCAAAAACACACAAAAATGGATTGTCAAAAAAAATCACCAAAACAGCAAGGCTATAGTATGGCAAAAATGTCAAAAATGGCGGTCCCAAAAATAGCTGAAAACAACTGAAAACCACATAAAATAGTGTGCTTTGTCGCACTGTAGCATAGAATGTTGCAAAAACAGGCAAAAACACACAAAAATGGATTGTCAAAAAAAATCACCAAAACAGCAAGGCTATAGTATGGCAAAAATGTCAAAAAATGACCGGTCCCAAAAATAGCTGAAAACAACTGAAAACCACATAAAATAGTGTGCCTTGTCGCACTGTAGCATAGAATGTTGCAAAAACAGGCAAAAACACACAAAAATGGATTGTCGAAAAACTCACCAAAAAAGCAAGGCTATAGTATGGCAAAATGTGAAAAAATGACCGGTCCCAAAAATAGCTGAAAACAACTGAAAACCACATAAAATAGTGTGCTTAGTCACACTGTAGCATAGAATGTTGCAAAAACAGGCAAAAACACACAAAAATGGACTGTCAAAAAAAATCACCAAAACAGCAAGGCTATAGTATGGCAAAAATGTCAAAAATGACCGGTCCCAAAAATAGCTGAAAACAACTGAAAACCACATAAAATAGTGTGCTTTGTCGCACTGTAGCATAGAATGTTGCAAAAACAGGCAAAAACACACAAAAATGGACTGTCAAAAAAAATCACCAAAACAGCAAGGCTATAGTATGGCAAAAATGTCAAAAAATGACCGGTCCCAAAAATAGCTGAAAACAACTGAAAACCACATGAAATAGTGTGCTTAGTCACACTGTAGCATAGAATGTTGCAAAAACAGGCAAAAACACACAAAAATGGATTGCCGAAAAACTCACTAAAACAGCAAGGCTATAGTATGGCAAAAATGTCAAAAATGACCGGTCCCAAAAATAGCTGAAAACAATTGAAAACCACATAAAACAGTGTGCTTAGGCACGCCACGGCATAAAATGTTGCAAAAACAGGCATTATTACATATAACAGGCACATTATTTCATATGTTTTTTAGTTGTTTTCAGCTGTCTTTGGGACATGTTACTTTGTGACATTTTTGCCGTACTATAGCCTTGCTTGTTATTTTATTTTTTCAACATGCAATATTATGGTGTTTTTGGCTGTTTTTGCAACATTCTATACCATGGCGTGCCACAGCATGCTATTTTATGTGGTTTTCAGCTGTGGAAGTGATGGCTCTGGGAGTACCTCTGGTACTGCTCTCCTTTTATTTTTGTGAGTTTTTATTCACTTGTGGTTAAAATCAGGTAGCAAACAGAAAGTTTGCTTTTGTCCAGCAACCTGTTTCTTGTTTGTCTTGGTTAGCCTTTTTTTGCCACTTACCAGATTGTCAGAAGGATGAAATGCGAACACCTAAGGTCAGTTGATAAAGGTTAAAACTGCTCCAGGCAGGCTTTATTGAAATATATATGTCACAATTGTAAATCAAAAGCAACAGGTACCTCACTCCGTTTTACAAGAGCGATGTATACGGTCTAACACAACATCTTAGCAAAATAAAGCAGAACCACATAAAGCCCCAAAAAGCACAGACAATGATCACTGAGTCTTTCCTCAGTGGTAGGATTTGGGGTGATGTGTTCGAGTAGAAGCTTCTGCCCGCTGCTTGGGGTGTCATGTTTGGGTGGAAGATTAATTCTCCTGCTGCAGGGGAGTTTCCACCCCTCCACATATAATTTCCTCTCACTGTTTGCTCAGACGGCTGCTGCTGCTGGTTCATAAACATGTTAAACAGGCTCATTAGCCAGGAATGAACAACTTTGGCTTGGATCTACGTGTGAGTTTCCATCCTTGGCTGGTCTCAATGACATTTTTAGCATTTTTTTCCACCATGGTATACTATGATGTGTAGTATGGCATTTTTGGACATGCTATATTATGGGGTTTTCGGCCATTTTTGCAATATTCTATGCTATGGCGTGTCTTGATACACTATTTTGTGCGGTTTTCAGCTGTTTTGGGGACATCATATTTTGACATTTTTCGGCATACTATAGTAGTACTATAGTGTTTTGGGTCATTTTTGCAACATTCTATGCTACGGCATGTCTCTGCACGCTATTTTATGTGGTTTTCAGCAGTTTTTGGGACATCATATTTTGACATTTTTTTGGACATGCCATACTATGGTGTTTTCGGCCCTTTTTGCATCACTCTATGCTATAGCGTGTCTCGGCATGCTATTTTATACGGTTTATGGCTGTTTTTGGGACATGTCATATTTTGACATTTTTCGCCATACTTTAGAAAAGCATTTTTGGTTGTTTTTCCGATATCATAGTATAGTATGCCTTCAAAAATCACACATAAATGTCATTGTATAGTATGTTGTCCAAAATTACACAAAAATGTTATAGTGTAGTATGTAGTGTAAAATAGCAATAAAAAATGTAACAACATAGTATATGTTTCAAAATTGCATCAAACATTATAGTACAATATATGCTGACAAGTTTTTTTCATTCTTTCTTCTTTTTTTGAAATATAACAGTAGTATCTTTATTAACTGAAATTTCACAACATATTCTACTAAGAGTTTGTTGTTCAAAGTAGCAAAACAAAAATATCATTGTATAGTATGTTGCAAAAAATAGACGAAATTAATGTTATAAAATTTAAATGAATAGAGTACTATGATTTTTTTTTTATTAAATTGTATGATATACAATGCTATGTCTATTTATTAACTTTTTTCTGCACAATATATTATGGATTTTAAATGACTTCTTCGTGGCTTACTCTAAAATGACTTTTTGGGGAAATTTTTCATTGGATATCATACAGTGACTTTCATTGTGTTAATTTTATGGCATATCATACAATGGAAATTTTACTTTTTGTTTTGTCATACTATACAATGACTTTTTATGTCATGATTTACTACGGTTTCTTTAATAAAAATAAATAATGACAATTTAAGTTTTTACTTGCATCTCGTACCTGGCTGTATATTTTATATCAACCTTGTCTTTTCATGTAAAGCCATTTCAGCCAAAACACTGTGGACGATTGTCTAAACCGTGTGATTTCCACATCTGCACATAATCACCACACATTCTTCCTTTATAAATGTTTGTCTGGGAAATGGTGTACAAGTCCTCTATATACCATAATGTAATTCCTTATTTTTGCAGTACAAATTTTGCATCCCAACTTGCACATGCACTTTTCATATCTTTTGTTGCCGTTAAGATGCTTGAAGCAGCAGTCATGACTTTGTTAATGTTGCAATAACAAGATTATTGAGACATTTCAGTTGTGTTGGAGGTGACCAAAGAGATTTTCTTACCTGTTTGGATTCTTGCAAAAGCACATGAAAGACTCCACCAGGAGAATGATTAATGCATCTATCTTCTCCCTCTATTTGCTGAGCCAAGTCCCTGCTGTGTGTTCTCTATATTATGAAAACAATAGCTAGAGAAAGTGGTGACGTAAGATAGACAGTTAGCAAGATATCAAATTATTTTGCATTCAGCTTTTCAAGTGTTTAACGTTTTGTTTTTTCTTTTTGCAGATTTTGAAGAAAGATTTTTGCCTCCAACACATTTTTTGTATTGAGATAAAATCCAGAGGTGTGTGCATCTATGAACAGAAAGTAGTTGGGGCAACAACCATTTCTTTGTATTTATTTGAATAAATCACATTGACTTATCACATTTTTTTTTCGTTTACATCAAGCATACAGTCGTGGTATCCAGTGCAAGAATGAAATAAAACAAAACAGAACAAAAACAATCCAAAGACAATCATGTGCAGCACAGATAATCCCTTCTTTCACGTTGCTTTTGGATAATATACTATATATATATACATCTATACTGTATGTGTATACTTTTGTCACAGTTACAAAAATAAGATACGTTACTGTAGATGCGCGACTATACACACAAGGTGAAAACAAAACACAGAAAAGCTGTACAGTCCTCATTGAGGGCAAAGATACACATAATTGTTAAACAAAAGTTAAAGAGAAAAAGAAGGAAGGAATTGTTTTCGCCTTTAAAAAATAAAAACATGACCTTCACACTGTATTGTTATTCTTCCCCTGCCAACTAAGTATACTATCTGTTAAAGTTGTGCTTCCCTTAATTAAAAAACAGCACTTCATATGGGTACCAGTTGATTTTGCATCATTTATTGTCGTTCTACTGAATATAATGACTTGGTCCTTTGATTAAAGAGACATCCATGTTTGTTTTAATGTGGAACACTGTCAGAGACAGTATATTGTAAATACCTCAGCATTAGAGGTCCTCTGTAACCCCATCCCTGTGCATAACATGTACTGTATGCAAACCCAAACCCCTCCCTCAAAGTACACGCACAACATTACTACAAGATGGGTGAAAAAACTGTTAACTGCTGCACAGATTATTTTGCAGAAGGGTTGATACATTGTCGACATCACAGAGATTAAACCCTGGGGGTAACGGGTGCACTACAGCACCGAACTGCCCAGGTGACTTCAACCAGTGCTGTCTCTAATAGCTTGAACAACAAAGCGTGGTTTGATTTCTATGTTATCAGTTCATCAGTTAAGGAAAGAGAAAAATCCCACATAATACTGCATACAACCAAATTGATGTTGAGAGAAAATAAAGCTAATCTTGAGATTTTTCTGGGGTCTAACATGACATGGAGAGGGTAAACTTGCAGCTTTTAGTCTTCATTATGTTGGAGAAAAGGGGTTTTTAGTTTAAGTTGCATCATTCCAATAAATTAACATTTCCACCAAGACAAAAAGTGATTATTATTCATTCGGTTCAGCCATTTGTGCACTCTTGGCTATGTCTAGTTTCGTCTTAATCAATGGCTTATAGACAGCTAAACTACAGAATACTAATACGGACTAGTAGGGATGCAGCGAAAAAGTGCTACACCTTCAACAGTTGCCCCAATGAGCAGTCCTATAAGTTATTAGATCACAATACATCGACCATTTTTCACACAAGCTGCTGCTAAAATACACACTGGAGGATTTAAACTTATGCACCAGAGTTTTCTCACGTCACTTCAAACTGTTTAAGCTTCACAACTTGTGTTTTTGCAAATCATGTCACACTCCACTAATCACTGGCTCAGATAGGTAATGTCACATACTTAGGAATACGGTTTTCGCCCCTCCTGATAAAAATACCAAAGAACTAGAGATTGCAAAGCTTCACCCTGTTGCATTGAACAGATTCCCCGACGGTCTGGAAGCTAAAATTGGAGTTGACTCTGGTTTATGCAGATAACTTTGGTATCTAAATCACATATGACCAATCACACGCACATGTTGATATGTGAGAAAATCAAAATACAGTGAATAACCTTGGTTGTTAGTTATCAACTAGATGAATCTAGTCTACAACTTCTGTCAAAACTCTGAATAGTTAAATGGTGAGGACATCCTTTGAACAGAATTTTGGACGCCGAAAGACAACTACCATTAAAAAAGAGGACTATTCAAAACAAAACAAAATCGGCTCATATTTTTTTATAAGATAAAACGTTAAACACTTGAAACCATGCTTGACCTAGAGTCTCTAACAAACATAAAGCACATGGACCGATTTTTTTTTTTTCCTTGTATGTGAGAGAAAAGTTTCTATCTACTGTAGAGGTTTCCACAAAGTACAGTGAATGGGAGAAAAGTGTGATTTTGAAAAGCAGCTTTGATAAACTCACGGAAATTATAACGGACTGACAGCCAACTCAAACCGAGACAAAAGCCGGGACAGTATTGGATAAAACGATTATGGAAGCCTGAAAGAACCTCCTGGGATAAGGGGGAAGCAACGACATAAACAGGGATTTTTCCTCATTTAAAGTTCTTATGCTCAATTGGTGCATACTTGCTTTAATTCGCCATCAATCTTCATTGGTTATTGTGTTGTTGCTGTTTTGACTCCTTTAAAGCGGAGCACAGGTGTTTGTTAGGAATGTTAAGGAAAAGGTTACCGGGAATACTGGTGGGAGGGACTGGAGGCCAGGATCTGTTTCACCACTGTTGTAGACACAGCTGGTCATGGTGACCTCCTAGTGGGGCAGTGGCACCAGGATATCCACATAGTTGATGGGGAAGAAGCCAGAGTTGCCGTGCAGCATCCCCTCATACCAGTTGTCATCGATCTTATTGGTCAGGGTGATGATATCTCCTTCCTTGAAGCCTAGCTCACCTTC